>NC_046158.1:24744385-25066174 GCF_011064425.1 Rattus rattus
ATACTACAGAGCAATAATGACAAAAACTGCACAATATTGGTACAGCGACAGGCAGGTAGATCAATGGAATAGAATTGAAGACACAGAAATAAAACCACACACTTATGAACACTTGATCTTTGACAAAGGAGCTAAAACCATCCAGTGGAAAAAAGACAGCATTTTCAACTGGTTCAACTGGCAGTCAACATGTAGAAGAATGCAAATCGATCCATTCTTATCACCTGTACAAAGGTCAAGTCCAAGTGGATCAAGGACCTCCAAATAAAATGAGATAAACTAAAACTAATAGAAAAGAAAGTGGACATACATCACCTCAAACACATGAGTACAAGAAAAAAAAATTTGGAACCAAATACCAATGGCTCATGCTCTAAGATCAACAATAGAGAAATGGGACTTCATGAAATTGCAAATCTTCTGTAAGGCAAATGACAATATGGTAACCAATGGATGTATTTACTTACACTCAACCAACAGACAGAAGCTGGGGACCCCTGTGGTTGAATGAGAGAAAAACTGGAAGAAGTTGAGGAGGGTGACTAGCATAGGGAGACTAGCATTTGTTACTAACCTGGACCTCCAAGATCTCTTAGTCACTGAGCCACTAACCAGGCATCATACACTAGCTGATATGAGCTCTCAACACATATACAGCAGAAGACTGCGGAATCTGGCCTCAGTGAGAGAAGATGCACCTAACCCTTAAGAGACTTGAAGCCCCAGGAAGTGGGGAGGACTTGTGGGGTGGGGATGAGGACATCCTCTAGGAGACAAGGGAGGAGATAAGGGATAAGAAAGTCAGAGGGCTGACCAATAGGGGGATAGAGACTGGATTGTAAACAACAACAACAACAATAAAATAATATTTTTTTAAATTCAACATTGTAATGAACTAGAAGTGTTTTTGAATCGTTATCACTGTCCTGCATATTCCAGTAATTTGTTTTTGTTTGTTTGTTTTTTGTTTTGTTTTGGTTTGGTTTTGAAGAGCCATCCCAAAGATTGTAAATAACAAAAAAATGGCAATAGGGATGTGGCAAATGAGAAATGTTTACATTCTTTTTTGGGACAGTAAGCTAGTACAAATATTTTGGCCATCACTCTGGTGATTGCTGAGAAAACTTTATATTTTAACCATAAGTCCTTGTATATTCATGTTAATAGTCACACTGTTCATAATAATTGAAATGAACTCAATCTCAAGATCCACAATAGATGAAATATAAGAAAATGTACTTATATGCATAATGGGATATGACTTAGCTATAAAGAATAATGCAATAATAAAATATATAGGTAAATAAATAGAACAGAAAAAATTCTGTGTGATAACTCAGGTGCAGACAGGCAAAAGCTACATGTTCTCTCTCATATGTATCTATTAGTTTTAATCTTGTATCAATTTGATTTTACTTTTGAGTAGAAGTCAAACCAGGAACCTAGAAATTGGCTAATTGTGGAGGGGTAAAATTACACAACTGTAACCCTTGAGCCCTCTGCTCACACTTCGGGAAAGAGAAATATCATTCTCAGGTGCTTTTCTGGTCAGAATTTCTTCCCATGGCAGATTTGTAGAGGTGCTTTCCAGAATTTTGTAAGCTTCAGTTTGCCTAGCTATGTGAAATCTGTTACCTTTTGAAGTCTCAAGAACCTCCCTTTTTCCTCCTAAAGAGAAAATATTCAATTCAGAGGGAACGGATACTCATGTTGCCCAACTGATTTATATTATTTATGTTTATACCCAGAGACCTGCCATTCTCTTATACTTGGTCAAGATGCTTCTTTTTCTGAAGGGAATCTGTGAGAGCACAAGTACAAAACTGATTAAAAGGCCAGGAACATATGACATGGAGTGTTCAGCCTTAAGTGGGACATCTTTTTCAACCTCCCACCAAAGGCTCAAGAATAACACAGAAGAGAGTATAAAAACAATACTAGTTGGTCATGGTACTAGAGATTTGATATGCTGTACTCTTGACATGACTTGGCTATTGCACTTATGAACTCATAATGGTTTGTAGTTGACTGAACAAGAGTTGGAAAGCTCAAGCCAGCCAAAAGTCCTGAGGGAAAGCCCACCATTGACTGAAAGTAAGTGATTACTTGAACAGTAAAAGTAAAGAGGAGTCAGAGACATACATTTTACACAAGACAGTCCAGTATGGACAAAGTTATCCCAACAAACCAAATAGTAAATTTAAACTGAATGCTTAGCTCCCAAAGTCATCTTGGTAAATAAAAGTAAATGTGGCATGCAATACTCTTCAGTATTCTAGGCAATATAGAAATAGATCTTCTTACTTTTACTATAAAGTTTTATTTATCTAAGATAAATGCAGTCAGTAAGGAAAGAATGATTGTAATTCCCCAAAAGATACCACAATACCAACACCTACATGTAAATTGGAACATTCATGAAAATCAATTGAACACTCTTCAGATTAGCATCTTCCAAAGTGCAATTAAAAATTAATCATGTAAATATTAAGTGATGTGGCTTTCTGTACTCTACCACCCGACACACATTCCCTTTTCCAAATGCTTTGAAGCTATTATGGCACATAAGATACATCTAAAATGATTGCAAGTCCACCTGTGCATATACAAGCTAAAAAATGATATGTCTTTCAATTCAGAGTAATACAAAAATACCAGGTTGTATCATATCCATTAATATAGTAAGAGACACTACTACATAAAATGTTGTCCACTGATTGGTTTTGTCTAAGTGACATTAAATAAACCTTTATAAAAACATAAGGACCGTATACCAGCATTAAGAAAAGTCACCTTTACTTAGCACAGGAGGTATTCTTCTATGTCAGGACTTGTTTTGGAAGACTTTCTCAATGAAGATATAATCCTCTGATTTAAATTCTTGCATGTTCATTCACGTTCATTGTGGACTGATGATCTGAGAATCAACAACATAGATCAGCACTACTACATAGCAAGAAAATAAACTCGATTAAGAGATTTTACTATGAACCTGACCATACATTTAACAAGTGAACAAAGTAATACTTATGTAATGTTTCTACATGCATATCTAATGATATGCAATTAGCTAAAATTAGTCTGCATTAATAAGCATAATACTACAATAAGGGAAAACAAATGGGGAAACTATTATCATGCACGACAAGTTTTTTTTTTTTTTATAAATGGGTATATTCTGTCTATAATCAAGAAAAACGTTAATGAGCTAACTTAGAAGTTCCTGAAATAGTCTGTTAGTTGAGTTCAATTGTTTAAATAATTGTGTTAATCACAATTAAATTAGCAGTTTAATTGTGTGCTTTATATCAACTTTATATGTATGTCTTCTAGATCGCCTTATACAAATGTTAATGACTTACCTATTTGTAGTATCTAAAAGAAAATAAAGGATATTAGAGAGAATAAAGTTATAAAAATGTACTGTAATATCAAAACATATGAACTCAGAAGAAGAATGCATTTATGCACGTGTACATATACTAATACCCATGCATTTTACTTGCATCTCATGTGTCTCTCTACACATGTGCCCTTGCACAAACCTATACTGATGAATCTAAATGTAAGGATAATTAAAAGGTTAGAAAAAATCCATAATTATAGAAATGCTATGTCTTACAAAGTAGTTATAGAAAAGATCAAAGATATAGCATATAGGAGTTATGGGAGAGTACCAGCGCTGATTAATTGATCAGAGGTGATATAAAACTGGAAGGGATGACAGAAAAGGAAAAAAATGAGAGTAGCAAGCAGATAAAGTAATAATGTTACTTATAACAAAATAAAATCTGAACACCAAAGGAAAGAAATAGAAAAAGAGAGAGAATGGAGAGTGTGTCAAGAGTGAACAGAAAGTAAAGAATTTTGGCCTAGAAAGCAAACAAGCTTTTTCTCTCAGGACCAGAATCACATCTCTGGCACTTTAAGATTCTTGCTGTGGCTTCGGGTGTCCTGGAGCCTCATTAAGTAAGGAGAAGCTCACTCTATATTTGCACTACACCCTTACTGAATGGAAACAGAATGGCTTATTGAACGTGACATATACCTGTTAAATAAGTGAAATGGGAGGCATGAAATTATCTACATCACAGTGATTCTCAGCTTTTCTCCTGCTGAGATTCTGCAATATAATTCTGCTTGTCATGGTGACTCCCATTATTTTGTTATTATTTCATAACTTTAATTCTGCTATTGTTGTGTATCATAATGAACATATATGTTAGGCAGGATATCAAATTGGTCATGACTCACATTGAAAACTATTGGTCTAAAACATTTCGATTCAACTGAGAATCAAGTGAAAATCTGGGGACTCCTTTAGCTTGAAAAGGTTTTAGCAATAAAACCAGGAGACATAGATCAGTAGGATGCTGGGTAGAAGTATTTTAGAGTTCCTTCCATTAGCCTAAGAATTTCATGAAGTCATTGTTTTCAATAGCTGAGTAGTATTCCATTGTGTAAATGTACCACATTTTCTGTATCCATTCCTCTGTTGAAGAACATCTAGGTTTTATTCTAGCTACTGGCTATTATAAATAAGGCTGCTATGAACATAGTGAAGCATGTGTCCTTGTTATATGAAATTCTTAGGCAAATGGATCGAACTAGAAAATATCATCCTGAGTGAGGTAACCCAGTCACAAAAGAACACACATGGTATGCACTCACTAATAAGTGGATATTAGCCCAAAAGTTTGGAATACCTAAGAAACAATTCACAGATTATATGAAGCACAAGAAGAGGAAAGACCAAAATGTGGATGCTTCATTCCTTCTTAGAAGGGAGAACAAAATATTTATGGGAGGAAATACAGGGACAGAGAGTGGATCAGGGACTGAAGAGAATGTCATCCAGAGACTGCCCCATCTGGGGATCCATCTCTCATGCTGCCATCAAACCCAGTCACTGTTGCTGATGCCAAGAAGCACTTGCTGAGAGGAGCCAGATATGGGTGTCCCTTGAGAGGCTCTGCCAGAGCCCTAATGATATGTACACTGGACTGAACAAGGGGATCCCAATGGAGAAATTAGAGAAAAGATTGAAGGAGTGGAAGAGGTTTGCAACACCATAGGAAGAAAAATAATATCAACCAATCAGACCCCACCAGAACTCCCAGGGACAAAACCATCAACCAATGACTACACATGGAGGCACCCATGAGCCACTCCAGCTACATATGTAGCAGGGGATGGCACTGTCCAGGCTCAACAGGAAAAGAAGCCCTTGGTCCTGTGAAGGCTTGTTTCCCCAATGTAGGATAACACGAGGTCATTGAGGTTGGAGTGAGTGGGTAGGAATGGGAGCATCCTCATAGAAGCAGAGAGACCGGGAGGGGGTATGGAGAGGGGGAGGAAGGGGATAACATTTGAAATGTAAATACATAAAATATCCAAGAAAAATAAAATTTAAAAAATAAATAAATAATTTTAAAAAAAGAAGTATTTTATATCTGAAATCTCTTCTCAACAAACTACTGAAAGAAGTGATAAGTTCTAGACCACAGATTATTGCACATAAATGTAAGTGTACATTTTAGAGCAATTATTGAAATGAATTCCGGTATTAATGACAAACAAAATTTTTTGACAGAGGTTTATCCAAGTTTTGTGATGGGTTGTATGAACTTGGAGATTTGCATAATATTAAACATCTAGATTATGGATGATGTAGCTATTACAAGATGTGTTGTAATATTTACAATCACTAAAGTTTCACCAAGCCTAATTTTAAAAGTTAAAATAAGCATCATGGATATCTTTACCAGCTCTTAGTTTTTCATTTTTAAAATGAAAAAGGCTTTGACATTATAAAAATAACACAAAACAGATAAACAAATGATAATGCTTAAGTGGTTATGAAGAAATAGACATCAAATGGGTTTAGGTCCATTTTACTTAAAAGTGTGATCTCATATTGTTGAAATTATTGAGGATAACGTACAGAAATAATATGGCATTATAATTTTTGAAAATTGTAATAACTAAGAAAACAATTCAAAACAACACTACGATATCAGAAAAACTTCCCAATGAATAGGCATAGTGCCTCCTTCACTGGAAACAAAACACACAAAAATTCTTAACAATCTGTAATGCATTAAAATTGTAAGCTACATGTGGACATAAAGAATAGATTTGCCATTATTTGTATGAAGTGATGAAACAAAGTTATTAGCAATATGGGTTTTGCTTAATGTTTTTTATTAAAAACAAATACTCAGTTGAAATAATACTATATCATTATATGATCCAAATTTAACAGAATTATAAACAAAATGGCAAAAAGCCAAATTAAATTATTTGTTTGATATATCTTAATTATCCAATAGTTGACATAGAAATTTTAAGCAATATTTTAATATGTTAAAAATTAAATAATAAAAACCAATGTGAGAACGTAGAATTAAAAATTTCAGGAAGTAGGAATAGTAATGTTTCAAAGTTTAATAATAGTCACTAAAAAGTGGTACTTCATTCAATGTATAACTAACTGCCAAGTTTATATATTATAAACTTATATTTTGAAACACTTAATAAGGGGGATAAAATATTCTGAAGTTTTTCATTCTAAAACAAAATCTGCTCAAAGAAAATATATGGAACCAGAATCTACTTATTTCATTAAGCAATAATAAAAACTAAATTATACCTTGCAATATAAATTATTAGAATTCTTTGTGAAGAGATGATACCATGCCATCTCTGATTCATTTTGAATAAACTTTAAAATGAATAATCTAAATTTGCTGAAATTGCTTTAAAATCTCTTCTGGGAACAGGGCTTCCAGGAATACAATCTCTGTGAAACTGATTTTTGTATTCTGAATAGCATTATGATAAAAATATATTTTAAAAAGATGAGTTGTATGTTACTCCATCTGAGTGCATTGCTCTCCAGACAGCCTACAGTGGATCATGAACAAGCATGATTTGATTTCATTTGTCATAATAATACAAACTTAAAATGATGACAGAGCCAGTGCTCATGTTAGCATCTAGTGTGGGAGAGTGACCCTGTATTCTGAACCTTTTCTTTGATTATGAGTAATCACCTCTTAAAGATTGTATTTCTACTGGCATTGCATACATATATTTTTAAAAAGTAAGGTGTATGTCTGAATGCTTTTGTATCATACTTCTTTATGTAATAAGTGTCCTAATTAAATTTAATAATTAGTGTTTTATTGCTGTTAAAACATTTATAGTCAAATATATTATTTGTCTTAACAATGATTGATATATTTTTAATATTCTTAATGGTAAAAAACTAATTAGCCAAATTAACAAAGAAAAATGAATTCTGTATATCTGTAATAAAAGATTATACTTAGTGGACATGACTAATGTCCAATGGTAAATCATGGTCACTGTATAATCCATACTATATAAGAATGATAATTCTTGGGTATATATTTTATTTTTTATTTTTATTTTAATTCCTGTTATGGCTAATTGTCTTTATCAGAGATTTATTTTTACCACTTTTAATCAAGTGTGGGTTGAATATGGGGAGTTCTTTGTGAACAGGTATTCCTATGATGCTCAATTTCCCCCTTCACTCCTGCTGAATATCTTTCCAACTAATCCCCTTCTTACTTCCTTATGGTTGCTTTTTGGAAAGGAGAAAGAGAACATTACTAAAAACTGAAATAGCATATTTCAGAAATAAATTTACCTCTAAGAGTGACACTAAACTACACAACTAAAGATTCTATTTGATTGTGCTCATATAATTTAATTTGGGCTCCTGGAATTAGCACATGTGTTGGTTATTTATAGCAACATGAACAATTTACCAGTGCCCAAAACACTTAAGGAAATGGAGCTTACCTTATAGGCAAAAAGTGACTTCTAATTGTAGTCAAGGAGAAATGATCCTCATGAACGTCTCCATTTGCAGAGGAATTTTAATGGGCCTAATATTTTGTAGTTCTTATATAGATAAAGCCTTCTGTCTTGTAGTCATCATTCAATATACATGTTCTGCTCAGAGTATAAACTTTTAGAGAACTCCCTTTTCAGGTGACTCTTTGTACTTTCTGCTCCCTCTTCTAGAATATTCCTGGGATTTGATAGTGGTTACAAAAACGTCACATTTTTATTTGATTGCTCAAGTATTCAGCTGCTTTCAGCACTTTTAAGCATTGTGAGTTTCTGCCTTTACTGCCTGATCCTGAGATCAGAAGAACCTATATAGTATAGGCATAAACATTTTTAAAGATGTGTGATATTAAAAAACATGTCCAATAAAGAAGAAGTAGGAGGAAGTTAAGGTTCAGGTCAGTTAAGTATTAAGTGTGATTATTTTTATCATTTCATCAGAATGCTAGTCATGAATATGTAAGTTTGTTCTTCACTGAAGTACACAGAGCAATTAGACAAGGGGTTCTCAATCTACCTGTAGGTTAAGACTCTTTGGGATTCACATATCAGATATCCTACAGTAGATATTTACTTTATGATCTATAACAATAGCAAAATAACAATTAAGAAGTATAAACAAAATAATTTGTGGTTGGGGATCACTACAATTTGAAGAAATTTATTAAAAAATCATAGCATTTGGAAGATTGAGAACCACCGAATGAGACTAAGCCACCATTTAGCTATTTCTCTCAACCATGCCCAACTTTCACATGAGCCAGCCTCACTGGTGATTGGATTGCAATACTTTAAGCCTTTACTCAAATTCTGACTTACATGCTTAGACCACCACGTAGTCATTTACCTATATCACTTGTACTTTCAAGTCCTTGATTGTATCTCCTCCTGTCCATGCCAACTGTCATGAACTTTCATGCCTGCACCTTTTTTTTTTCCCATTAAAGAAAGTCCTCCTTTACTTTTTTTTTTTTAATTAACATGAGTATTTCTTATTTACATTTGAATGTTATTCCCTTTGCCGGTTTCCGGGCAAACATCCCCCTAATCCCTCTCCCTCCCCTTCTTTATGGGTGTTCCCCTCCCCATCCTCCCCCCATTGCTGCCCTCCCCCCAACAATCACATTCACTGGGGGTTCAGTCTTAGCAGGACCCAGGGCTTCCCCTTCCACTGGTGCTCTTACTAGGATATTCATTGCTATCTATGAGGTCAGAGTCCAGGGTCAGTCCATGTATAGTCTTTAGGTAGTGGCTTAGTCCCTGGAAGCTCTGGTTCCTTGGCATTGTTGTACATGTGGAGTCTCGAGCCCCTTCAAGCTCTTCCAGTTCTTTCTCTGATTCCTTCAACAGGGGTCCTATTCTCAGTTCAGTGGTTTGCTGCTGGCATTCGCCTCTGTATTTCCTGTATTCTGGCTGTGTCTCTCAGGAGAGATCTACATCCAGCTCCTGTCGGCCTGCACTTCTTTGCTTCATCCATCTTGTCTAATTGGGTGGCTGTATATGTATGGGCCACATGTGGGGCAGGCTTTGAATGGGTGTTCCTTCTGTGTCTCTTTTAATCTTTGCCTCTATTCCCTGCCAAGGGTATTCTTGTTCCCCTTTTAAAGAAGGAGTGAAGCATTCACATTTTGATCATCCGTCTTGAGTTTCATGTGTTCTATGCATCTGGGGTAATTCAAGCATTAGGGCTAATAGCCACTTATCAATGAGTGCATACCATGTGTGTTTTTCTGTGATTGGGTTACCTCACTCAGGATGATATTTTCCAGTTCCAACCATTTGCCTATGAATTTCATAAAGGCATTGTTTTTGATAGCTGAATAATATTCCATTGTGTAGATGTACCACATTTTCTCTATTCATTCCTCGGTTGAAGGGCATCTGGGTTCTTTCCAGCTTCTGGCTATTATAAATAAGGCTGCTATGAACATAGTGGAGCACGTGTCTTTTTTATATGTTGGGGCATCTTTTGGGTATATGCCCAAGAGAGGTATAGCTGGATCCTCAGGGAGTTCAGTGTCCAATTTTCCTTTTTTCTTTTTTTCTTTTTTTTTTCTTTTTTTCAGAGCTGGGGCCCGAACCCAGGGCCTTGTGCTTGCTAGGCAAGCGCTCTACCACTGAGCTAAATCCCCAACCCCAATGTCCAATTTTCTGAGAAACCTCCAGACTGATTTCCAGAATGGTTTTACCAGTCTGCAATCCTACCAACAATGGAGGAGTGTTCCTCTTTCTCCACATCCTCGCCAGCATTTGTTGTCACCTGAGTTTTTGATCTTAGCCATTCCCACTGGTGTGAGGTGAAATCTCAGGGTTGTTTTGATTTGCATTTCCCTTTATGACTAAAGATGTTGAACATTTCTTTAGGTGTTTCTCAGCCATTCGGCATTCCTCAGCTGTGAATTCTTTGTTTAGTTCTGAACCCCATTTTTTAATAGGGTTATTTGTCTCCCTGCGGTCTAACTTCTTGAGTTCTTTGTATATTTTGGATATAAGCCCTCTATCTGTTGTAGGATTGGTAAAGATCTTTTCTCAATCTGTTGGTTGCCGTTTTGTCCTAACCACAGTGTCCTTTGCTTTACAGAAGCTTTGCAGTTTTATGAGATCACATTTGTCGATTCTTGATCTTAGAGCATAAGCCATTGGTGTTTTGTTAAGGACATTTTTTCCAGTGCCCATGTGTTCCAGATACTTCCCTAGTTTTTCTTCTATTAGTTTGAGTGTATCTGGTTTGATGTGGAGGTCCTTGGTCCACTTGGACTTAAGCTTTGTACAGGGTGATAAGCATGGATCGATCTGCATTCTTCTACATGTTGACCTCCAGTTGACCCAGCACCATTTGCTGAAAATGCTATCTTTTTTCCATTTGATGGTTTTGGCTCCTTTGTCAAAAATCAAGTGCCCATAGGTGTGTGGGTTCATTTCTGGGTCTTCAATTCTGTTCCATTGGAGATAGCCATCAACCATGCCCAGATGCCAGGAAAACATGAGGGTCTCAGGACACAACAGGGATGAGATTAGCTGAAATGCTCAACAAAGGGGAGGGAGAACATGCACAGACCATATCCAGAGGATAGGCAAGGCTCCCGGTTGGGGGATGGGTCCACTCACTCATCTCCAAATTTTTAACACAGAGTTGCTCCTATCTAAAGGAAGTAGGGGGACAAAGTGTGGAGCAGAGACAGAAGGAAAGGCTAGCCAGAGACTGCCCAACCTGTCCCCGCCAGCGGGGACCCAGTTATTCAGGGTCCCGAAGGGGCGCTACCCTTGGGCCTAAATGGGGGGCGAGAGAAGAAGGAGACCAAGCAAGATTCTGTTGTCAAGGTCTCGTTTATTGGGATGAACATTGCAGCTTTTAAGGCTTTCAGGTAGGGGGAGTGACCTTTGTGAAATATGAAGGAGGGGGATGAGGGTATAGGCAGTGATAGCTGAGGCAAAGAAGTCAGGCGATGAGGTCAGGTGGTGGAGACACTGGGTGTAGACTGAGGAGATAACTGGTATCTGCTCGAAGGAGGCATCCCTTGAATGTTATACTCCTGTGCCGTAAATTCATGGGAGAGGCTTTATCCAACAATCTTAAGACTTATGGCAGTCATCTTAGGGGTGAATATCTGTGGCCAAACAGCCCAGAGTCACCTAGTCACTTTGAGCCAAGCAGTTCAAAAAGCGGCTAGGCCCAAATCCAATATGGCTCCGTGCACCAACCTGGGGATCCATCCAATATACAGACATCAAACCCAGACACTATTACTGATGCCAAGAAATATTTGCTGACAGGAGCCTGATATAGCTGTCTCATGAGAGATTCTGCCAAAGCCTGACAAATGCAGATGAAGATGCTTGTAGCCAACCATTGGGCTGAGCACGGGGGTCCCCAATGAAGAAGTTAGAGAAAAGACTGAAGGAACTGAAGGGGTGAGTTTGCAACCCCATAGGAAGAACAACAATATCAACTAAGCAGACCCAGGGACTAAACCACCAACTAAAGAGTACATACAGAGGGACCCATGGGTCCAGCTGCATATGTAGCACAGGATGAGCCTTATCTGATATCAATGTTAGAAGAGGCCCTTGGTCATGTAAAGGCTGGATACCCTACTGTAGGGGAATGCCAGGGAGGTGAGGTGGGAGTGGCTGGGTGGTTGGGGGAACACCCTCTTACAAGCAGGGAATAGGCAGTTTCTAGAGGAAAAACAAGGAAAGAGGTTAACATTTGAAATGTAAATAAATAAAATATCCAATTAAAAAAAAAGAAACAGAAGGAATATTGTCCATTTCATTTTGTGATGCAATAGGTACCCTGACACCCAAACCTCAAAAAGATTTAGCAAAGAAAAAAATTCAGACCAATTTCCATTATGAACATAAAGGCAAACAGTCCAGAAACACATAACGTATGTTTAGCATGGTCAAGTAAGCTTCATCCAAGAGAATAAGGTATACTTCAACATATGAAAATCGTTACTATAATCCACCATAACTTCTAGAGATATGATTTCAAGTAGTATTGCAAAGCTATTGTAATAAAAACATATGGTATTAGCATAAACACAGACATATTTAGCAGTGTAATCAAACTGAAGACCCAATTATAAATTCATATACCTCTGGACACCTTATTTTGAATAAGGAATCCAAAATTGCACACTGGGAAAAAATCATCCTCAACAGATGATGCTGATAAAAATGGATGCCTGTATGTAGAAGAATGGAAATAAAGCCATACTTATCACCCTGTACAAAATTTAAGTCTAAGTGGATCAAAACCTGAAAATAGAACCAGAAATAAACCTGATAAAAGATAAAGTGGAGAACAGCCTTGAACACATTAGCACAAGAGACAAAGATCTAAACGTAACACTGATAGCATAGACACTAAGAACAATGACTAGTAAAGAAGACCACATGAAAATGTGAAGCTTCTTTAAGACAAAGAACAAAAACAATTTTACAAAGTAGCATCCTACAGAGTGGAAAATGACTTTTACCAACTCCACATAAGATAGTGATCTAATGTCCAAAATACATAGCGAACTCAAAATATTAAATATTATAAAAGAAAATAATACAGTTAAAAAATAGAATACAAATCTAAACAGAGAATTCAAATAGAGGGCTTTCAGATGGATGCGATACTTAGCCATCAGAAAAATGCAAATCAAACCTACTTTGAGATTTCACTTTCAGAATGGCTGTGCTCCGTAACACAAGTGTCAGCTCATGCTAGAGAGGCTGTTGATAAAACATTCCTCCATTGCTGGTAGACATGCACATTTGTATATCTGGGAGTTAGTGGGGGGGGCGGTTGGGGAGGAGCCTAGTGTTACAGCTCTTTTAGAGGAAGGGCTTCGCCAACCATCCTAGCTTGTGTGAATATTTTTATTCAGGGTGGACTTGTATGCACACACGTTATTTGGTGTGAACCAGTGGTATATATAGACTTCAGAGAGTTGGAAGAGTTTTCAAGGTGAATGGATAAATGAAAATCATCGGTTAGAGTTTTACATTCCGTGAATGCTTCATTTGTATGGAGAGGCATTCCTGGAATCCCAGGTACTTCCTTGGGCGGGGATGAGGGTGGGGCTTATGGGCAGAAGAGGAAGTTTGTTGGTCTGCCAAGCGCCTTGTAGAGGGTATAGGGAGTCAGGATACCCAGAAAAGGTCAGAGAAAATGAATCCCTACTAATAAAGAGAGCCTTCCATTTTACATGGAGATCTGAGGAGCTATCCGATGATCATGGTAGACTGCAATCTTAATTAGCAGGGGTTTCCCTACATGCCAGGTTCTCCAAAGCACAGGCTAATACCTAGCTATACCACTCCTTGGACATCCACCAGATCACTGAAAATAGAAAGGTCCAGCTGGTGTTGAATGGAGCCTTCATCCTTCTGTTCTACTCTATGTTGTGGGGAAAGGTACTATGCAGTCTAAGGAAAGAAAAACCTGGACACCAACCCAGCCATTTTAAGACCCCAACCCTGGGTCAGTGGTATTTACTTTGAGATGCCCTTGAATGAGACACAAAGATGCAGATCAATGCAAAAGCAAGAGGTTTTGTTTTGTCCTGTTTGGCTATTGTATCTTGGAGACCTGCTGTTTACTGAAGAGGAAATGGAGGGGGAGTGGATCTTGGTGAGAAGGGGAAGAGAGGAGGAAGCTGAAGGAAGTAGAGTGAGGGGGAAACTGTGGTCGGTATGAGAAGAAACTGTGTTTTTTTTTTTAAGTGTAAAAGATTACAAATTAAACAATTCTAATACAATATTTAATGCTTATCATTTAATACGTATGTTTATAAATTATATGTATATTTAGTGTTCGTGATTGATATTCAAAACAATCCTTTATTTTGAAAATCATATAAAACGAGGGGTTTTTTTTTGTATTTTGAATAAAATTTGTGTTTGGTTTGTTCCATTTTTCTTTTCATGAATATCTGTCAAGTGGTTTTTACACAGTAAAATTTTACGAGTCACCTCAGTAGCTCTTCTCTAATTTTTTGGCTTCTACACGAATTCTTAAGTTCAACGGATATTGATGTTAGAGGCTTGGGTTAACATACACAAGGAAATGTTCAACATTTGTCATTCGGGACATGGGCTACCTAGATCAGTATCAATTTTTCCAGTTCTATTTACCTGAAGATTTCCTAACTTGGTTTTTAACAGCTGAATAAAATCCAATTGTGTGCAAGTATACTTCCATTACCCATTCGTCCATTGATGGACGTTTGGGCTGATCCTATTTTCCAGCTCTTGTTGATCAAATAGCAATGAACATGGCTTGGCATCTACACTGATAAATAGCTCTGTAGTAAGAAATAGCCTTTCTGCAGCAACTTCATAGTTTTATTTCTAGTTTTTTAATGTACCTCCAAACTGATTTCCACAGTGGCTGCCATTAGAATTCTTATTTCTCAGAACTGATTCTAACCTCTAAAGAGAAAAAAAAATTTACATCCATCCCACCGAACATACTTTACTGAAAAATTGTTGATTTTGCCCTAAATGTTAGTCTTGTCTCTGTTTTATATCTAAGTGAAAAATCCTGCGAAGAAAACAGAAGAGAAAACATTTATTCTTTTTTCGTTTACTTTTGATTCTCAGTAAGGCAGACATACACAGAGGGTGAAAGATGCTGGAGATAGGATTTCAGACCGTATAACTGATATTATAAAGTGTATCACCTTGAAATTCCCCCAAAGCTCCTTTTTATTTAAGTCCTATTTAAGAGTTAAGCACAAGACCAGTTAATTTCATACAGCATGGTCAGACATCGTGTAATCTTCAATAATCCCCGTTGATGATACAGATCATTTCATGAAAGAAAAGAACAGATTGAGCACTGGTTTACAAAAATTCAGAGCAGCTTAACTCCAATGAGAATGGATGACTGTAGGAGGCCCAAACTTGGACTGACAGATCTCCAATTAAGGCCATACTCATGAGATTCAAGAAAAATCATGAAGACAGGATACGAAGATTGTGAGATCCAGGAGATCAGAGTGTCTGAGATTAGCTAATGTCTTCTACTTATAAAAGGGAAGTTGCACTGATGAACTAACTCTTAACATGCTTGCCAGAACAGAATCAACATAACAAGCAAGCAGGCTTCCATGCCAAGAGAAACAGGAGAAATTCCACAGAGTAACATTTCTAAACAAAAGCTACAGGTGGCAAATGTCTGCACAGAAACAAAACAAAACAAAACAAAACAAAACAAAACAAAACAAATATTTCCTCCAAGAAAGATACCCATATAAATTGCTTAACCCAATATGGTCATCCCAGGATGTAGAAGGCGGTTATACATATAAGAAAAGCTGACTGAACTGAAGATGTGAGTAAGATACATACCTATAGTTGTATATCAATATTTTAGGTCTTTAAATACATGTATATATATATATATATATATATATGTTTATAAAGGAACATACAGATAAGATGACAATATATGCATTCATATTATATACAGATTCATACACACATACATATACATATGCAAATATGTTGCAACTATATTAAAAAGAAACAATGAATTTGGATACCTGTAGGAGTGGGAGCCAGAGAGTATTTTAGACACAGTATTCAATATATTTTCAAGGGATAAAATTAAATAATAGCACACTTTTTAATTACCCATTTCAAATTTGTGATTTTTGTAGAGGAATATACTAAAGCTCTGAGTTGAACTTCTAATCTTAGAAACGTCCAGACATGTAGTATTTTTACCACTTACAAGTCCCATAGCCACCAGGGAGCATTGCTTGTCTCTAAACAGTTTTGATGTGTTTGGAGGCTCTTTTATTCTGTGTTACATCCTCCTATTGCTGCCCACACTAGGACTTTTGGTGAAATGTTAGATTCTACCGATGAAGGTAATTGTTAAGTTTTTTATTTGATTGTGAAGAATAAACAACTCTTTTTCTCATCAGGTGCAGACTTTGCATCGTTTTACTTCAGATTGACCAAATGGTTTCCTGTGTTGCAGCAAGTTGTGATTATGAATAATATTGTTTTATAGATCTCTTTGTCTGGGCCTATTGATATCATTTGTTACTTTCTTAATATGGTTTAATAATATTTTTAATAATGTTTTCATCATAAATTATTTATTTGTTTATATATTTTTCTTTTAAAATTTTTATAGATTTTCTTTAGGCATAAAAGTGTTTTTCCTAAATATGTGTATGTGTAGTGAGTGTATGCCTGGTATCCATAGAGGCTAGATAAGGTCACCAGATCCCTGGAACTGGTGCTACAGATGTTTGTAGAGCTTCATGTACATGCTAGGAATCAAACTCCTATCTTCTCCAAGAGCATCAAGTGCTTCTAACCATTAAGACTTCTCTCCAGCCCCAGTGTGTGTGTGTGTGTGTGTGTGTGTGTGTGTGTGTGTGTGTTTTAAGTAGTGTGCATTTTTGTGGCCCAATTAAGACCTCAAATGCTTTTAAGGCTTCATTTTGAAATATGAGGAATAATTTGATTATATAATTAAGGTGACATTTGAAACTTTTTTGTTTAATGCATTATAAGATTTTTCTATTCTGTCTTAAAGGATTATACCTTATTTTCTGTCTACCAGGTGTTTTTCTGGCTATTTTTTATGTAGTACTTTCTTAAATGTACATGAGAAAATATGAAATTTATATTAAATGTGTTACTATGGAAGGTAAAATGGCTTTGAACACAATAAAGCAACATAAGGAATAGGATGAAAAAGATTTTATCTTTTAAAAAAGGTTCTATATGGAAGTCTCTTTTATACTACTGTAAGTTATGTGTTAACTTCTAGGTATAATTTTATTTTATTTTGTAATCAAAAAACTATGTTACAATTCAAAGCTCAAAATCCACATTTTGGAACAACGGTTAATAATGCATGTTCCCCTGTCAGTTACCAAGCCAATATATATTTCAATTTAATAGTGACTCTTCACATTGGAATGTTTATGTATTCAAGTGTTTGAACATTCAAATATTAGGTTTATATAGTTATAAAACATGAGTTTTACATAAACTAATTTTACATATATATATGGATGTATATAGTTTCTCGGCATATGTCAAAATGTAGCCAGCGCCTTGTTTCCCAGAAAGAAGTATGAAATAATTTAGTTGACTCTAAGAATCTAATTCTGATGATGGTAGCAGGCATCTTGTGAACTCTTAGTGCATGCCGAAGACCTTGAATATTATTGTATTATGAAAGAGTGTTGGACTCAGAAAGAGAGCACTTGGTTTTTGTCATTTTTTATGTGTCAATTAGGAAACTCACACATTATTTATCTCTAAGCTTTTGCTAACTCATCCATAAATGGAAAATGAATACCTCAGAGAAACTGAACAGAAAGGGGATGTAAATATTCCCAAATCATATAAAATAATAGTTTTTAACATAAAAAGGCATAATATATTTTGCCTATCTCTTTGCACATTGATAGGCTATTTTTATTTATAAGACATTATTTGGGTATATGTATATTTGTATTTATTTGTTTATGTCCCTAGATAAGTACTTGTTTATATATGGATGTATCTTTGTATAAAGGTGATTGTGTGTGTGTGTGGGGGGGTATGCTTGCAGTGCACACACAGGTGTATATTCACACAAATGGATGACAAAGATCATCATCAGGTGTCTTCCCCAACTGTTTCCAACTTTGTTTTACACAGGGTCTCTCCCTATGACAGAGCTCACCAACTCACTCGACTCACTGGCCAGTTAGCTCTAGAAATCTGTCAGTCTCCATTCTCCTGGGCTGGTGGTTAAAAGATTCATGGCTTCCCCTGCTACACACACACACACACACACACACACACACACACACAAACACAAACACGTACATGCACACACACACACACGTACATGCACACACATTCACACACATATTCAATCACACATACATACACACACTCACCCACACATACATACACATACACACACACTCTCTCTCTCACATACTCTCTCACATCTCTCTCTCACTCTCTCTCTATGTGAAAGCTAAAAAGTAAAATTCTGGTGCGTGCAGGCATTTGTCATCTGAGTCATCTCCCTAGTACTTATTGTAAGACATTTGCCAGGACGTGAATTTTATTAGCGGTTTTGCATAGCTGCATATGTGAAAAGAGTCTTATTTTTGTGCATATTTATATACGTACATAATGTCTTAACATGGTTACAAGGATGTTTTAAGAAGAGAAATAATAGCCAGTCTCTGGTTATAGTTTAATTTATATATAAACTCTCGTAAAGAAATGCTAAAAGCCTATATATCTTATTATGGTACATTTTATCAGAAATATAAAAGAACAGGAAAAGAGATTCTCCTTTAATAGAATGAAATGGTAAATTTGTTTTCATTTTTAACTCGCCGGATTTTACTCTTCGAATCTTCAAAGATTCCCAGTATAAAGTGCTGCTTCAGTGAATTAAGCAGAATTTCGTTTTTTAAAACATTCTGAGTATCAGAAAGAAAGTGACAGAATCTCTTGCATCCCTCCCATCCCTTCCAAAAATTACCCTAAATTCAAAGATCAACTCCCATGGGCTTAATTTCATCAAAGAAGAAAGAAATGCCAAGCGCATTGCCCACAAACATAGTCAATAGCTTTCAAAGAGTATTTGACATTGAGCAGGACTGTACAACATACGACCCAGAGAAAGAGACACTGATGGCTTGTCAAAAATATTGTAGACATGATGCTATTATCAAGGCATATCAGGATAAAATAAAAATGACCTAGCTGACCACAGGCTTACAATTGTCCTGGGAAGGAGAGAAAAACGGTGAATCAAAAGGTAGCTTTTCTGCAGTCCCCCCAGGCCTTTTTATTGACAAGAATGACAGTAGTCCCAAGATGCACCATTATCTATTGCCAGCAAGCAGACATCAAATACTCCTGAGCTGTATCTGTCAGCATAGAAAACTCTGCTCAAAAAACACAGGGCTTGTTACATTTTGCTCTGGCATGGTTTGTCAAAAGACAGGGTCAGTTTCACATGCCCTGCCCTGAAGGGGAACTGTGGAGAGAGCACAGTTCACTTGATTCCTCAATGCGGCTTCTGCAAGGAGACTTAGTCTAGTTGTCCATGATGTTTTAAAAGTCAAGTCATGACTTAAAAAAGTGGAAAACAAAGTTAATAGTCTACCACTTAACTACTTAGGAATTACGCTCACATGCTAGAATCATAGTTTCAAAAGATTCCTATATTTAGAGCCCCCTCCCACCCCAACCCCACCTTCTTGGCTGTGTGATTTGTTATTTTAAACTCAAGAAAGGGAAATACTACCGTTGTTGAAACTGGAAGGAACAAGTTAATGTGTTCTGGGCAGCACTTTATGTCATTACATTATGGAGTTTATTACAGGCAGAGATATTTACACTCGTAAGAGATTTCTTTAATTTGCTTTTCTTTGACTAAAGAGAAACTTTATATACAAATGTCCAGCCTCTGACACTTAAGTAAACTCACTAACTTGTGGAAACATCTGCTACCCACTCACAAAAAAAAAAAAAAATGCAAGTTGAGACTTTTTAAATTTGTTCCTTTAAAAATTAAAAAAAAAAAAAAGCAAAAACAGTAAGACAACATGTTTCCTCCTTTCATAAATATGTGAGTGAAAATAAGGCTAGGAAAAGAAATTTGTTTATGACTAAAAAGAGATTTGCTTATGACTAAAAGAATCATTTTCAACCCTTCAAATTCCAGAATGTTTTTGCCCTCTCCTTCTTTCCCTCTCCCTCTCTCTCCCCTTTCATCTCTCCTCTTCTCCTCCCCCTCTCCTCTCCTCTTCTCTTCCTTCTCTCTTTTCCTCTCCTATCCTATGTTTCTCTTTTTGTCCTCCCTTGTTTCTCTCTCTTTCTCAGATGCTTGCCTTTCTCTCACCTTCATTTCCCAGTCTCCCCTTTATCAATTTCCTTTAAATTCTCAAGTTTAGGCCATCCAGAGACTGCCTGACCTAGGGATTCATCCCATATATAGACACCAAAACCAGTCACTATTGCTGATGCCAAGAAGGGCTTGCTGACAGGAGCCTGGTATAGCTGTCTTCTAAGAGGCTCTGGCAGAGCCTTACTGATACAGATAAAGATATTTGCAACCAACCATCAGACCGAGTACAGGACCCCAATGAAGGGGCTATAGAAAGGACTAAAGGAGCTGAGGGGTTTTCAATCCCATAAGAAGAACAACAAAATCACCCAACCAGATCCTACAGAGGACTTAACCAACAACCACAGAGTACACAAGTAGGGACTCATGGCTTCAGCCACATATGTAGCAGGAGATGGCCTTGTTGGGCTTTAATTGGAGGAGAGGGCTTTGATTCTGTGAAGGATTGATATTCTTGTCTAGGGGAATGCCAGGGTGGGGAGGCAGGAGTAGGCGGGTGGGTGGGGAAGCATCCTCATAGAAGCAGAGGGAGGGGGAATGGGAAGGGGATTCCCAGAGGGGAAAGCAGAAAAGGGAATAACATTTGAAATGTAAGTAAATAAAATATCCAAAAAAAAAAAATACTGAAACTCTCAGTCCACAAGAATAACAATTCTCAAGTTTATCATTTTCTCTGTATTCAAAAAGAGGCCAGTTGTGATCAAATCTCTTAAAAGTTGCTGTTAGCCCTACCAGTCTGACCAATTCCCTGAGCAGACATTAGGTCTTAGCTCCTCACCAAGTTCCATAACACAGGGAAGCCTGACTCCCCAGTGCACTAACATTTCCAGGATCAGAGGTGAGGAGACCGTAACAACTACACCAACACCAGGAGTAACTGGGACCTCCGGGATCCAGAGATGCAGGAACGCTCACCCAGGAAGTGGCATGAATCCCTTCCAGTCTGAACCAGTGCCCTGAGCAGATCTTGAACTCTGGCTCTGTACCCACTTCTACAACACCCAGAAGGAGCCCAACTACAGGTACTTTGAAACACCCAGGATCATAGGAGAGGCCACAATATCTGCCCCAACACCCACCCCAACATCCAGAGGAAATAGGTTCCCCAGGTTCCAGGGGCACAGGAACCCACACACAACCAGGGGTATGGGTTCCTTCCAGTCTGAACCAGTGCCCTGAGCAGATCTTGGGCACTGACTCCACACCATATACCACAACACCCAGAAGAAGCTGGACCCCAAGGTGCTCTAACACTTTCAGGATCAGAGGTTCTTTGAAACATCCAGGATCACAGGTTCACAGAGGAAGTTTGACTCCCAGAAAATCAGACACAACCAGGATCTCAGGATCATAGGATCCCATAATCATAGGATTACACAGACAACTGGACTTTCAGGAGTTCTGACACAAACAGGCTCATAAGAGGGACAGGCTGCACACACACACAGCAAGGGTAGGAAGCACTAGAGATAACCAGATGGCAAGAGGCAGGTAAAAAACCTAAACCAGAGAAACCAAGGCTACATGGAATCATCAGAACCCAGTTCTCCCACCACAGCAAGCCCTGGACACCCCATCAACAGGAAAAGCAAGATTTGGATTTAAAATAACATCTCATGATGATGATAAAGGACATTAGAAATGCAAAAATACTCAATAGAATTTTTGAAAACCAAATCCAAGAACATATCAGAACGATCATACATCATGATCAAGTAGGCTTCATTCCAGGGATGCAGGGATGGTTCAATATATGGAAATCTATCAACATAATCTACTGTATAGACAAACTCAAAGGGAAAAAAAAACACACGATCATCTCATTAGATGCTGAGAAAGGATTTGAAAAAATTCAAAAACCCTTGAGGATAAAAGTCTTGGAAAAATCAAGAATTCAAGGCCCATACCTAAACATAATAAAAGCCATATACAGCAAACCAGTAGCCAACATCAAGCTAAATGGAGAGAAACTTGAAGCAATCCCACTAAAATCAGGTCTAGAAAAGGTTGCCCACTCTCTCCCAACCTATTCAATATAATTCTTGAAGTCCTAACCAGAGCAATTAGACAACAAAAGAAGGTCAAAGGAATAAAAACTGGAAAAGAAGTCAAAATATTACTATTTTCAGATGAAAAGATAGTATACTCTAGTGACCCCAAAAACTTCACCAAAGAAACCCTATAGCTGGCAAGCATCTTCAGCAAAGTGGCTGGATATAAAATTAACACAAATCAATAGCCTTCCTCTACTCAGAGGATAAACAGGCTGAGAAAGAAATTAGGGAAAGGACACCTTTCACAAGAGTCCCAAATAATATAAAATACCTCGGTGTGACTCTAAACAAGCAGTTGAAAGATCTGTATGACAAGAACTACAAGTTTCCGAAGAAAGAAATTGAAGAAGATCTCAGAAGATAGAAAGACCTCCTATGCTCATAGATTGGCAGGATTAATATAGAAAAAATGGCCATTTTGCTGATAACAATCAACAGATTCGATGCAATCCCCACGAAAATTCCAATTCAATTCTTTTCATAGTTAGAAAGAATAGAGAAATTTACAAATTCATTTGAAATAACAAAAAGCCCAGTAAAGCAAAATCTATTCTCAACAATAAAAGAACTTTTGTGGGAATCACCATACCTGACCCCAAGCTGTATTACAGAGCAATCGTGATTAAAAACAGCATAGTATTGGTATAGAGAGAGGCAAGTAAATCAATGGAATAGAATTGAAAACCCAGAAGTGAACCGACGTAACTATGGTCACTTGATCTTTGACAAAGGAGCTGAAATCATCCAGTGGAAAAAAGACAGCATTTTCAACAAATGGTGCTAGTTCAACTGAGGGTCAGCATGTAGAAGAATGCAAATTGATCCATTTTTATCTCCTTTTACAAAGCTCAAGTCCAAGTGGACCAAAGACATCCACTTAAAACCAGATACACTGAAATTAATAGGTAAGAAAGTGGGAAAGAGCCTCGAACAGGGGAAACAGGGCACAGGGGAAAATTTCCTGAGCAGAGCACCAATGGCTTACGTTCTAATATCAAGAATCAACAAACAGGACATCATAAAATTGCAAAGCTTCTGTATGGCAAAAGACACTGTTATTAGGACAAAATGGTGACCAACAGATTGGGAAAAGATCTTTATCATTCCTACATCCTATATAGACTAAACTTTAATATATACGAAGAACTCAAGAAGTTAGACTACAGAGAATCAAATAATCCTATTAAAAATTGGGTGCAGAGCTAAACAAAGAATTCTCAACTGAGGAATATCAAATGGCTGAGAAGTACCTAAAGAAATGTCCGATATCCTTAGTCATCAGGTAAATGCAAATCAAAACAACCTTGAGATTCTACCTTACACCAGTCAGAATGGCTAAGATCAAAAACTAAGGTGATAACAGATGCTGGCGAGGATGTGACATAGTACAATCTGAGGACTCAGCTATCCTGGGCATATACCCAACAGATGCTCCAACACATAACAAGGGCACATGCTCCTCTATGTTCATAGCAGCCTTATTCATAACAGCCAGAGGCTGGAAATAACTCGTATGTCCTTCAAAAGAGGAATGTGGTACATTTACACAATGGTGTATTAGTCAACAATTAAAAACAATGACTTCATGAAATTCTTAGGCAAATGTATGGAGCTAGAAAATATCATCATGAGTAAGGTAACCAAAACATAAATGAACACATAGTGTATGCACTCCTTGATCAGTGGATATTAGCCCAAAAGTTTGGAATACCTAAGAAACAATTCACAGATCATATGAGGCTCAAGAAGGAAGAACAAAATGTGGATGCTTCAGTTCTTCTTAGAAGGGAGAACTAAATACTCAAGGGAGGAAACACAAAGAGGAAGAGTGGAGCAGGGACTGAAGAAAAGTCATCCAGAGACTTTCCCCACTTGGAGATCCATCCCATGTGCTGCCACCAAATCCAGTCACTATTGCTGATGCCAAGAAGGGCTTGCTGAGAGGAGCCTGATACAGCTGTCTCCTGAGAGGCTCTGCCAAAGCCTTACTGATAGAGATGAGGATGCTTGCAGCTAACCATCAGACTGAGCATGGGGACCCCAATGGAGGAGTTAGTGAAAGGACTGAAGGAAGTGAAGGGGTTTGCAACGCCATAGGAAGAACAGCAATATCAACCAACCAGACCACACCAGAGCTCCCTGGGATTAAACTACCAAACAAAGAGTATACGTGGAGGAACCCATGGCTGCAGCTGCATATGTAGCAGAGAATGGCATTGTCTAGCATCAATAGGAAGAAAAGTCCTTAGTCCTGTAAGGCTTGTTTCTCCAATGTAAGGGAATGCCAGGGTGTTGAGATGGGAGTGTGTGGGTGGGAGTGGGAACATCCTCATAGAAGCAGTGGGAGGGGGGAAGGTTTATGGGAGGGGGGAAGGGGATAAGGTTTGAAATGTAAATACATAAAAATATCCAAGAAAAATAAAATTTAAAAAACCCAATTAAAAGTTTTATGACAACATATTATATGTCATTTAAACAAAAACTATCATTTTTTGTAATAAAATTACACAACTTTTGACCTTAAAATAAAGGACTAATTATTAGAAGTCTTCACATAACTTTAAATAATAGAGCTTTCATAGTGAGTAACATAGTTGTCCAGGTTAAACATATGATCTATCTAAAAAAGTCCGTTTCATTTGGCATTTTTAAAGTTGAAGGTTTCTTAACCCTGGCCCTTTGGAGGCAGAGACTGCTAAAAATGATATGAGTTCAAGGCAAGCCTGAATTACACAGCAAGTACCAAGCTACATAGTGAGGCATTTTTTTCAAACACACACACACAGTCACACACACACACACACACACACACACACACACACACACACACACACACACATATATTGCCTGGCATTAAAATCTACAATTGTCATACATTTAAATAAATACACAAAACTAATAATAAGAGATCAGTTTGTGGTAGCAAGGAGATGCAAACCATATTAAAAGCTATCATAAATAGAAGGTCATGATACTGATGAAACTGACCTCTCTTCCTTAGCAGCCCTGGAATGTCAACAGCCTTAGGACATAAGTTGTACCTAAATAAATTATTTATTTGTATTAGATTATTGTCCATTAATATATTGCTGATTTGAGATTTGAAATGTTAAGTGAACTTTCAGACCACAGCAGATTCATCAACTATGTGATATCATTATTAACATTTTCCCTGGCATATATCTGGAATTCCAGTTCAGTTTGTTGTTGTTGTTTATTTTGATTATTGTTTTGTTTTGTTTTTGAACAGGGTTAAATGACAAATGCTTCAAACCTCTATTAACTTCACAGGTGAAACCAAACACTTGCTTCATATAATAATCTTCATCGTTATTGTTTATATGGCATCTTATATCTTTCCCCAAGTTGTGAACATGGCTGTTGGGCTATCCACTGGAATATGAACAACTCATCAAAGGTCATGCCACTAGAGATAATGACCTTCTCTCCCTCAGCAACCCTCGAATGTCAACAGGCACCCTGGAAATGAGTTTTATCTTTATATATAACTTACATGTAGAGGGTTCTTTTGAGGGGGGACCAACTAAGCAACCACAGCTACAATGAATATGCAAGTGTCAAGCCCCTATTGTGTTCCTAAAACAGTGGTTCATTTCATTTTATTACTGAAAGAAAGGAAAACATGACTGCTCCAATATAGAATTGAGGAGAATGATTTTATTATACATACAAGGGAGAGCACAGCGATAGGCATCTGGAAGAATCTAGAGCAAGAAGGAAAGATAGTATACTGAACATGGACAGCTGACTGAATAGGGCCATGAGGGCAGGGGCAGAGAGCAAGAAAGGAAGAGAAGAGAGAAGATAGAAGGTGGCAAGCTAAACAAGAAAATCCAAAGCTGAAATGGCAGGATTATATAGAAAATGAGAAGATAGGGGCAAGGAGCTAAGGCGCTGGGCGAGAGAGGTTCAGGGGAGGGAAAAGTGAGAAGGGCAGAGAGGAGTAGCAGGAAAATTGTAAGACTGGCACCTATTAGACATTTTCATATGCTTATAGACACCTCGGTAATTCACATGTCCTGAGTTTCTTTGGGACCTGACAAATATGTAATGGACTTTAAGCACTGAAACATACCAAAAAAGCATGCATGTAAAATTTAGGATTAGGGGTATTTAGAATAGAAAGTTAATTTCTTAAATCTTAAATCAATCAAGCAGAATTTAAATAATTCCAAAGGAGCTACAGAAGTATCTTTTACCATAAACCCTCATTCATTATACTTTATTTTAACTGTTTTATATATCTACCTATTTTACTAATACTATCTCTAAAATGGTACCTGCAACAACCTTGGCCTTGTTATGGACTTCTCATCAAAATGATCAATAAAATATAAAGCATTCTGGGAAGTGTCAGTGTCCTTCTCTTGCTACAACTGGTACTATGTTCTCAATGCTTAGGCTGAAATGTCTTGAAATCCAGTTTTCCACATCAGTTCAATTGTTAAAGTCTCTCAGTATGCTTAAGTAAGGTACTTATAAAGTATTAAATAGGTGAAATCATTTGAATACCAAAACCATAAATCCAATTAGCTCAATTGTCACTTACATATATAGATTTTAGGAATTTGGACTAGGATATCTTTGATAAACACATGGAATTGACTATGTTGTGTTACTCATCATATAATGTGTACATTTTTAATATGACTGCTTTCTGAGTCTTTCTACCACACCCAGTCTGCAAACTAGAACCAAGAGGTATCACTCCGCATTCCAGCTGCCAATATACTGTGGAGAAATATAATTTTCATTTTTCACTGCTAAGAACAAAACAATAAATGTGATAAAGGGTACGTTAAACTACTTTAACTATGCTGTCGTGTCTTCCTTTTTGCCCACATATATGAAATAATGTATTTCTCATTGTTATATTTTGGGTGGACTTACACCCATTGAGTAACTTGCTCAAATTCAATGGCTGGAAACTATTTTATTGAGGTGAAATCTAAAGTTTTTGAGGTTTATAGGTAAACTACAAACATCATTAACCTTCCAAAGATTAGAATTTAGTGAAAGTAACTGATAAAAATTTTTATGCCTTATGTTATTGTTTTCTCCCAATAAAATAATATAATCACTTCATGATATATTCAATTCATATATATATATACATATATATATGTATATATAATTATGACTTTTTGATCATTGGACTTCTGGTATTTGATACAGATGAATTGGCAGGAAATGATGTAAGCCATGCTTGATCTTGAAGACTAACCTAAAAATGAATAAAAAAAGCTTCTGTTAATAGAGAGCATCACCAAATCCCGTTATTTTGTCATATACTTATTCAGTGTCTACTAAACAACAGAATATTTTATACCATTCTTTCATAAGAAAGAATTAAAAGATTTCTCTTCAGGTAATAGGATTCAAGAGCATGTGGACCACAAAACAACAGCAATGAAAAGAAACAATGCACGAATTTATCTTCAAGACCTAAACTCGGCCCAAGCTGCTTTAACTGTGCTGTGTATACTTGAAATGCTGTTGAATGGAGAGGGTTCACAAAAAATTTTGTGCAAGCGAGTAGATATTGTTCAAAGAATATGAAATTTTGGTTGGGTTGAAAGATTTCTGGAAATGAGGTGTGCGAACATTTTAACTGCAGTTAACCACAGCTACATCTTGTGAATCACTGAGAAAAAAATCATATGTGATCTCTGTACAAAAATGACTATTATTGTTTAATTAACCATAGGTTAATTAGCTTTATAGTACCACTCTACAATGCATAAACATTTTAACACATGAATCCATATTTTAATTGATAGAATTATTTATATTTTATTCATATATGTATCTATCTATATCTCTTTATCCTTATTCAATCAATACCTAGATCTATCAATGTGTCATCAAGTTAATGCTATTTTTCTTAGAATTTTAGGTTTGCACAGGAATCAAAATATGCAAGTGTCTTTTTGTTCACTTTGCCAATGACATTCATCAAATGAAGGTTGAATCAAACATTTTGAACAAATGATGACAGTAAATAAGGATTGGATATTGGTTGTAAAATTATAAGAAAAATGATAGTATGCCATGTTTCTATTCACAAATTAATTTTACTATTTATCTGAGGATTTGGGAATGCTTAATGATGTACTTATAGAGTATCTTAGTTTTCATTATAAGAAATATAGCAAGAGATAAATAACATTTCAAAATATGGTATTATATACGATGATGGAAAACAAAGAATCATTCTAGCATTTTATATGATTGCTATTGTTAATACATAAAAATCATTTAAATCTCATTACATGAAATGCATATGGAATCCCCCAGGAACAGAGAATATGGGAAAGAAATATATATTATTTAGTCAAAACCTTCATTCTTTTTCTACCTAAAGTAGATGTCTTATTTAGGATGTCATTGCTATGAAAGGACTTAAGCAAGATAATTCTTATAAAGGAAAACGTTTCCTTGGAGCTGGCTCGCAGTTTCAGAGGCTCAGTCCATGTTCTTTGTAGCAAGAGGCATGGCAGCATGCAGGCAAACATGGTGCTGAAGGAGCCAAGAGTTCTACATCTTGATCAGAAGAAGGAGATAGTTTTTCAAGGCAAACAGAAGGAGGTCTGGATCACACTAACCAGACTTAAGCATATATGAGACTTCAAAACCCTGACTCTATGGCGACCCTGTCTCTAACAAGACTGTATCTTCTCCAATAAGGCCATTTCTCACTGGCCAAACATAGTCAAATCACCAGAGCAGACAAATGCTAATGGACGCTGTGAAACCATGATAGATGCCCTTT
This sequence comes from Rattus rattus, assembly GCF_011064425.1. Taxonomy (NCBI): domain Eukaryota; kingdom Metazoa; phylum Chordata; class Mammalia; order Rodentia; family Muridae; genus Rattus; species Rattus rattus. The sequence goes on from NC_046158.1 coordinate 24,773,511, forward strand.
GGTTTACTTTAGAGGAAATCATCTTCACCTATGGTGATGAAGTGAGATATTGGACAGGAAGTCCCAGGAAACTTACACTAAGAAGGATTAAAGGTTTGGAAGGAGGAAGTACTGTTGGATAATTTGTGAAAGTTGGGACTCCATTAAAAGGTTTAAGAATCCATTAATGTTGAGAAGAGTTTTTGTTTGCTTGCTTTGGTTTTTCTGGAAGAATTAAAACTGAAAAGAAGAGCTTAAAAAGAGAATGTTACACTAGACATTTTGAGTTTGAGAAACACATCCATCCAACAAGAAAAGAGTAGGTCATATCCTTTGACCAATATCTAAAAATAAGGTGGCCTCATGGTTAAAAGAGCAGGAACAAAGATGGCCTCTTAGAATACAATCATTTTTTTTGAGAATAAAAGTGGGAAGAAAAATCTATAAAAGATATAGTGTAATAAGAGAAAAATTAATGTATAGAACAATATGCAAAATGGGAGTGTGATCCAATTCTTTCATTAAGTAATGTTTGGAGGACAAGTAAGATAAGAAATAAATAATGAGTAACTTGCTTAAAACCATAGAGTTTGTACTGACCTTAAGGAATCTTATGATTATTTGGAATATATTATATTTTAATAAATATATTTTGATTATTGTTTCTTCCTCTCCAAGTCTTTTCAGATTCTTATCACTTTACTACCTAATGAATTCCATTCTCCTAATGGATGCAAACAAGCAACTAAGAAAAGAATAATAATAAAATAAAATAAAATTCAAAACAGACAAACCAAAATAGGACAAGGCAAACAAACAAAAAGAAGAAATGATGCAAAGATAGAAACAAAAACCATTAGACCTGTAAAGAAAAAAAAAAGGCCTGGAAAACCACTACAAGATCATCAAAACCACCACTGAGTTAATTTTGAGTTGGTTATCTACTGCTGGGCATATAACCTGGCCTTAAGGGTACTTTTGTTTAACAGGCGAAACTCAATTGGATAGTATGAAATTTTCTTTTTTGAGAGTTGTTATGAATTGTGCATGCCTTGTGCATGTCTATGTTCTCTGTGAGTTTATATGCAGTCCTGTTGTGTTAAGAAGGCATTGTTTCCTTGGTGTTCTTTCTGTCTTCTCTTCTACATGGTACTCTTAGGGGAGGGAATTGACAGAGATATCCCATTTAGTACAGAGTGTTCCATAGTCTCTCACTTTTTGCTCATTGTCAAGCTGTGGGTCTCTACTTATTTCCACCTACTGTTTGACAAAGATTCTCTAACAATGACTGAGCAAGACACTATGAGTCATGGAGTCATTTTGTTGCAATGTTCCTTTAGCACAGTGCTTCTCTACTTTGATAATGCTGTCCCATTAGTACAGTTCTTCATGCATAATTTTCACTGCTGCTTCATAGCTATAATGTTGCTACTATTATTAACTATAATGTAAAATGTATGTTTTCTGACGGTCTTAGTGATCTCTCTGAAAAGGTGATCTGACCTCAAGGCACGTTGTGACTCATAGGTGGAGAACTATTGCTTTAGAAGAACAGTAGTATTTGTTTTTCCCTAGGTCACTGCCAATCTAGACTCAGGCTCCTGGCCTCCTGAGCTCATTGGCAATGCATTCCATTATATTTAGTGGCTCTTATAATCACTCAGATCTTGATGAGTTACTTCCAAAGGTTTGTGCCAATATTATACTAGTACATCTTGCAGGCAGGGTGTCATTTTAAATGGATGTATTTGTAGCTCAGTTGATGTTTACCTTTCTCTTTTGGTATCTTTCAGAGTGCCTTCTGGTACTATGAACACTAGTCAATAGGGGTGAAGGCTTTAAGAAGTCACCAACTTGACTCCTCCAGGTTCTATAAGTTGTGTGCATGTTGCCATTGACAGCAGGGTCTTGCCATGAATTTTTGGAGAGCAATCAATGAATCTTATGTTTTATGGATTGATGGTTTTGTGATTAGTGAGAAAGAGAAAACTTTCTGGAACATTCTCAAAAGGAGGATTATAGCATTAGCAAAGCTGGAACTATGCTGAGAAGAGAGGAAGGTTGTATTAGAAGGAAGATGTACTGAGTTTTCTTTTAAATTAAAGGAATGTGTACTTAGATTGTGATGCAAAATATTCACTGAGAGCTGGAGGAAAGTGAAGTTCTTAAAGAACAGATGGTGAAATCTTTACTATATGAGGTGTGTTATACTTCTCTAACTTCCATAACATATGGTATAGACTAATGGACTAAACAACAGAACTCCATTTTCTATCAGTTCTTGAGACTCTATGTTCAAGATTTTAGAAATTAGATCTTTCTTATTATTGAGTAGATGGTGGCCTGCTTATAGCATCCTAATATGTTCAATCTCCAGTATCTGAGTATGACAATCAAATGTCTTCATTGGTTGGTTTTTGTCCCAATTGCTTCTTTGTAGGACACTAACTACAATAGATTAGAGTCATGCAATAGCATTGCAAAGAGAGAGGCAGCAACCCGAATTTTAATATATTAACTGGAGGGGACCCTTGTCTAAGACCTGTACATAATTTGCATCAGCGTGTTACACTCCTGGTTTTATTTGATTTTAGAACTCCTGTGTCTGAGGGGACATCTATAGCAATTTTATTGTGCCAGAAAAACTATGTAGCAGTAAGTCTACACGGTTCAAGCAGATGGTTGCTCTTTCAAAGGTTGGAATCATAGCCAACATGACAGTACACAAACCTCAGAATGTTTCTTTTCTGACTCTATGCTGAACTGATCAACTAACAGGGGGGAACAGAATGTTCAGTCCAGATGAATGGTGGAAGAACACTGAGGCCCCATCCCAGTAGGTACAAATAGATCACAGAAGAGAACACCAAAATAAACTATATTTATCCACTCTTTGCAGCTTCTTCTGAGAATAGAGGGTATGGCATGAACAGTAAACTGCATTCTTCATTCGGCAATAAATCCTAAGAGGATGAAGTTGGTGAGAAATCATGCAGCACAATGAGACAAAAATCTATGATATATAACAATAACAAGAAGAGACAGTCTTTTTCTTTTAAATAAGGCAAGATCTAGCACCATTTGTTTCTTTTGTTGTATGGATAATGGACTCATTGGAATTTTGTTGGTTTGTTTAGAGTGTTTTTTCCTAAAGCATAATCTCTGTATTTGAATTATCCAAATTGGGAATAAAGCCTTGAGGATTATTGTTAATTACAGAGCCAGATATTTCTCACACAGACCTTAGTATGAATTTATCTCAAATGAATTCACAAAGAATCTCTGACATTGTATGATGATTTTTTTTTAATTTCTAAAATAACTGCGGTGTTGTGGACACAAACTTTTAGGTTCCATGACTTTCATGCACTTAAAAATTCTTGAGAAATGTAGACAAAGAATGGTAGTTTGGTGGCCACAGGAGTTAGAGTTTCTAGCCCTAGATATCTCTTTTCATTGGGCTACATGTTGTTTTCCAAGGAATACTTTCTGTTAACCAGAAATTGTTGCTACGTGCTATGGATTGTTATGTAAATGCACGATTCACTCACTCCTATAGAATCTCTCTTTCATCCTGCTTATGACTCTCACAAAAGCAGAAGCTGAAGGAGAGATTGTCTTTGCTGTTCCTTCAGTGAATTTGTTGGTGACCTGGTGACTGGCATGGGCAAATTACAAATTGCTAAACGTGATCACTGTATGAAGATGTGGCAATGCTGTCATGTCTATGGTAGTCGGCTGATACTCCTGATCAAGCTTTTGGGCCAGTGAAACAAAGCCTGGAATCTACTTTGTTGTTTGCTGCCAATTGTGATAAGTAGCCCTCTCTTTTAAGGTTGGAAACAGCGATAGCTGACAACATGCGTCAGCATACCTTCAATTCTTTCAGCAGTGGATTTTACATCCTGGGGAAGGCCAGGTTGTAAAGGCAAATGGGGTAGCCAGACTTTGGGTCCTTTGTGGGTTCTTCTTTCTTCCACCCTTCTCCACTCTTTTCCACCTTTTAAAAATGTATCCCCATAACACTGGATTGAAGAGAAGATAGTGGCAACCGTCCTCCCTCCTGTGAAGAAGCAAGGAAAGTGATTTATCACACAACCTGAAGAACTGCATTATGAAAGTGGAGAACTACTGTATTAAAAGAACATAGCAACAAAATAACTCCAGAACATTCTATTATACTCTTAGACAATATTGACTAGTGTCAAATTCCTTGGGGGAAAATTTGATCTTCACCATCAAGATATCTAATTTTTTGTTTATCTTCATGCATGACTCCTTAACAAGTTTTGATGAACAGGAACCAACAGGGATTAATGATACCAATAGCAACTAACCAACAACTACCAGTCAACCACTCAGGGTCCTAGAATTTATATACTCCCTGAGATAATACAAATGTCAAGCAATTGCAGAAACTAACTGCATCTGACAAAATCATGCCTCTGATAGAACATGCAACAAATTATAGTCAGCGGCTGTGGACAATCTAAAGCAGCCTCATATGCCCATACCTGGGATTAAAACAAAAAATGTATTCTCATAATATTTCTGTATTTTTTAAAACAACACAAACTCTAAAATTATCACTACAAACCTGAATCCTGGTGAGAGGAAGGTTAGAATACCCAGGGCAGATTATTCTTGGATACATGGGACAAATCAGCATTAGCACTGATTCGACCCTTGGTTCAATTTGTGTCTTAGCAGGTAATGGTGAAGTCTTCTCCATGTTCATCTTTCATTCCATATCCTCAATGTATGATGAAGTAGGGAAAACTCCACACATTCTATTGCTATCACATTCAGCAATATCAAAGACACAGAGATTTTTCACTTCCTACTATTTTATTTCTTTTTTGCTGCTCTGGATTTAGATACACTTTTGGAGGTATAAAGGAATACAATACTTTGACCAGGCAGTTTAGAGAAAAAGATTTGACACCAGTATTCGAGAGACTTAAAGAAACCACATAATCAACCCTTGTCTCAGATCTGACAGATTTTGGACAGAAGCAAGCAAGCAAGCAAACAAACAAACAAACAAAAATTGTTGTCATTTTGTATTTGGTGCTGGAATTGTGAAGACAGGGGATGCCAGAGTCTCCCTATTATTGCATGAATGTAAGTATTGATGAAATAGATCAAGCAAAGGGACCAGTATACTTAGAGTAGATTTACTGGGAGCCCTAGAGACTTCTCAGAAACATTTGCCAACTTTTGTAAGATTAGATTTTTCAACACCAGTTTTAATAAGGATTCTCAAATGCTTCGACCTCTTTTCTAACACACCATTCAAAAGTAGGAGTGAAAATATGGATAATAGGACAATGGGTGTATAGATCTGTTTAGAAGTAGTTCTTTGGGGTTGATTCTAACCCCTATTGTCAGGATACCAACAGTTCAGTTTAGTAGTGTCTGGATACCAATGGTTCAGTTCAAAAAGTGTCATCAAATACAAATCACCAGTGAGAGCACAATCCAGGTGATTGTATGAGTCTGGGAGAGCAATCAGAATCAGCCATGCGTCTCTCAAAGACGTGAAGATCAGTAAAGGTATGAGACAATAGAACTTTGCACAGCTAGCTAAGTAAGCAGTCTGTCTCTGTTGGGTCCAACTTACACTATCTCCAAATATCGCTTGTCCTCTCATGGGCCTGCTTCAGCAAAACATTACAGGAGTCTTCTTCAGCAAAATATTACATGACACCACCAGAAAGTTCCACATCAAACTCCTGGTCTAATTCCGTTCTTTAAGATCAGTGGTGGCAATTGCTGTTTGTTGGCACTGAAAACACTTTGAAGCCATCCAGTTAATTTTTGAGCATTGGTAGGACCCTGGAATTGTTATTATTCCTACTTTGAAAATGAGAAAATTAGCTAAGAAGTGTATCACAGAATTTTAGGGAATTGTTAATAGTCACATCTTAATAAACAACAATGGTATTGCTATTCTCACACGTAAGCACAAGAATGAATAGGGAAAGTTAAAAAGTTGTCAGAGTTTGCATGAAAGATGTTACCTATTCATCCTTTATAGTATTTAATGAAAAATATTAATCTCTCAAAATTAAGCACTTTGGCTTGCAGCTGATAATAAGGAAATATAATCAACAGATTTCTTAAAAGCAGATTGTGTTTTGGTGTTGAAAAAAACCACACCAATGTCTGAGTGCAATGTGTCTCCAAAGTTGGTGTGGGAAGATGCTTACATAGAAAGTCACAAGATGGTGTTTACTTTAGTTGACACAGATGGTGGGGCTGAACTAGAGAGAATCTGGAGTTCAACTAGAGGATGCCCAGTAAACTAGAAGGGATAATTACAAATCCTGTCTGACACCAAATCCTTTAATTCAGCCATATTTCCATCTTAAAGATCTTCCTTTTTGCTAAATATCTGGTCTAAAGTTCTTGTGTGATTTACTGCCCATTGCAATGACCTTTTTGTTTGAGTTAACTTCTCCTTGTTCTTTAGATTCATAGCCAATTGTCACTTTCCAAAAAAACCTTCTGTGCTGACTGGTTCATATATTAACTTGACACAAGTTTAGAGTCATTCTGTAAGAGTGAAACTCAACTGAGAAAACATCCCTATTAGATTGACCCGGTCAGCATGGCTGCATTGAATTTTCTTAATTGATGATTGCTATAGGAGGACCCACCTCACTTTTGGCAGTCCACCCCTGAGCTGTTCCTAGGAATTATAAGACAGCAGGCTGAGTAAGGTAAGGAAAGCAAGCACATAAGGAGAGATCCATCTTGGCTTCTGGATCACCTTCTGCCTTCCAGGTTTCTGCCTTGAGGTTCTGTCCTGACTTCACCTTTAGGATGAGCTGTGATTGGGACACGTAAATTGAAAAAAATACTTTTTTCTCCAAGTTCCTTTTGATCACCTTATTTTGTCCGAGGAAGAGAAACCGTAAGACTCCCTAGTGTCACTGATCTAGTTGACTCCCCTTTTGAGATGCTCCAACAGCACTACATATTTCTTAACATTAGACTAAATTCAAAATGATTACTCTTTATGAAACTAGCTGATTCACATGATGCTTCACTTATCCTTACATTCAGAGAGTGGTTTCAGACATAGGGTAAAACCAGTGTTGTTCTTGTCCTTGAATCAACATATGGAATGGTGGGGACAACAGGTATCAGACATGGCAGCTGGAGATTGAAACTGAGAACTTAGAGCTCGGATCTGTCTCTATATAGAACAAGAGCAAACCGGGATTGGGACATAGGTTTTCCTTCCCTCAGTGAGTACATTCTCTAGCAAGGCCATACCCACTAAGCTTCCCAAAACAACACAATACTGGGGAGAGTTACTCAAATGCCCACAACAATGGTGGCAGAAGCAATTCATTTAAACCACCCCAAAGATGAATTCACTTTTCAAAAAACTTCACAATGTACTCATCGGTATGTTATATATCATTAAACGTGAAGTAGAATGAGAGGAAGGCAAACATAAGGAGTCCTCCAGTTTCCTCACTGAGCAAGAATATAGTAGGATGTGTGCTTTCTACTCTCCATGATTTTCCCTCCTGCATCCGCTACTCATGCTGAGACAATCTGAACATTCTCTTCATATTCATATTTGATGGCAAAGCTGAAACCCAGTTTCTTCCGGATGTTTATTACAATGCCTACTCAATATTGATTAATAGATTTCTGTACCCAAACCCCTAGGTCTGGTTAATGTGTGTTTAATTACCTTTCTCCCTAATTTCACAGGTGAAAGAGTCACAGTGGTGATAGATCTTACGTAACTACAGGCAGGAAGCTAACTGAATGATTGATTAACAACACATGGAGTCGCTTTGCACTCCCAGACAATATTGTTTTCCTGCTGACAGGATATTGGGATTTCAAATTGAGACATGACCTCATTGTATATATCACCTGCCTTACTTCAATGCTTATCTTTAAAGTGACTTTAAATTTCCATGTTTATGTGCTACCAAATTTTACATTGTTTCCTTGACTTCAGATATTTAAGGAAGAATACAAATATGAAACCCCACCTCCTCTTCCTTTAATAGGTAGTAACTGTATCACAATGTCTACAAATCAAAATTGATGAACAGTTTGAATAAAGTAGACAAATTGAAATCAGTGAAATTTAATGAGGAGAATCTCCATCACTTCCAGCTTGTGTCTTACATCTTTATCGATTTAGAGCCATTTTTCCAGATCTCCACTTCTGTGTCTGTTAAGCATTTAAGAGGTGGCATTGACAGCATGCATCCCCCTCCCCACTATACATGGTGTATGGGTATTTTTATTAAAATGATAGATGAGATCCTTTTAAAAGGCGAGTAATACATTACTAATCAGCAACACAGAATTTTGATAGTTTCAAGTATTTTCTCCTGTACCTTAGAAGTGAAATTTAATATGAATTCTTAAGCGTATGGCTGAAATTATTTTATTATTTTTATTCTTGTCATTAAAAACCTTCCAATTAGCTTTATTAATTAACCAGAACTATTGTAATATAATAAAACTTATCCAATTGTAAAAACAGGACGATGCCATAATGAAGTTTCACATTATGCAAAACCATAAACTAACGGTAGATTAAAAATAAATATGTCCATGGACCTAATAAAAGAGAGAATAAAGATTTTTATAGAGCTCTGGAAATTAGGAAAAGAATACTTTCTGACTACAACAATAGGAAAAGTTAATAATTCAGTCTTATATAGTCTTATACAGTGATATTAGCAGAGGCTATCGTGAGAAAATGCCCACAGAGGTACAGGGAGTTCCTCCTGACTTCCAGCAGTAGCTCTTGGTCTTGTAGTCTCCTTTTAAAACTAAGGTATAGAAAATCAGAATTGTCAGTAAGCAATGAGGCATTTCCCACTAAGTTGTGTGAATTTCAACAAAGTTCATAATTATTAGAAGAGTACCAAAATAAAATAAGAGATGATCCTTAATTTCTTCAAGGTTTTCTCAGTACCCTTAGCAGGACACTTCCCCGAACCCCTCCACCCCCACCCCAACTCCACTCCTGTGTACAATCCCTGGCCACCTCTAATCTGAACCCTTTCCATATTGCCTTCTTTTCCAGAATGAGCCATGAAGTGAAAGACAGAGCCACATAATGCTTTTTATATGTATTTCTGATGTTACATTTATTGGTCATTTTTCCTATTTATTACTACTAATCTTTCCCTGTGTGGATGAGAGTCAACTTGTCTACCTAATTGCTTGAGGATATTTGAGTTGTGTTTTCTGTTGGCAACTGTGAAGAAAACTACCCTGTATCCTTACAGAATATCTGTACAGGAAGTACAATACTATTCTGCCTCCAACATATAAACTGCTGCTGAAGAAACAGTTTAACAAAGAGCTATGTTATATAAATGTGGATCAAGAGTATGGAAAACTTCCAGTTGATTTTCTGTGTGTGTAGCACTTAGAATTATGGACACAGATGCTTTTATTTTCCTTCCTTATAGAATACTTTTGTAGATGGGTATTTCTATTGCATTGCTGTCTTAATTTAATTTGTTTTGAAATTACTGATATTTCATGCTATTTTCCTAATTACGATGTGAATATATTTTATGTGGTCTACTTATTTAAATTACCCATTTTGAAAATTGTGTCATGGCATAATACTAAGTCTTTAAGAATTCTTTTTGTAATCTGGGTTAATATAATTTATCAATTATATGTTGTAAAATGATACCATCTCCATATCTTTTTATGATATATTATGGATTTCTTTGTAATTTTAAAATCTACATAGAATACAGTGTAGCATACTAATCATTTTAAGTGTACTATATAATGATATTTGTGTTTCCACTGTTGTGTGATCCCCCAATTTTACCTTACTCAAGAAGTCTATATCTTTAGAAAGTGAACCCCTGTATCCCCTAGACAGTCACAATCTCTTCATTTTCTGTGATCCATCATTCTGTTTTCTGTTTCTGTGACTTTTATTATTTTATAGACTTTACTTAGTTGAAAAAATAATTTCTTATTGCTTAATTTCCTTAGCATAATGTCCTGAAGTTTCTTCCAAGTTGTAGAATGTGTCCAGATTTCTTTCATTCTAAAGCTAAATAATATTGTAATGTATGTATAGTGACATTTAGTTTCTTAATTCAATCATCAGGGTCCACATGGATTGTTTCCAGCTTTTGCCCTTCTATGTTATGTTCATATCAATATTTGCTTAAGTTAATGTCTGTTCAAATGCATGCTTTCTCTTATTTGAGACTCAAGGTGGTATTGTTGGAACATTGAATAAACACATTGGAAATAGCCTTAAAGAATTTCTGTACCATTTCATATTTCTATCAACCATATGCAACAATTCCAATTTCTCCAAATTCTGAACAATGATTTTTTTCTTTCCATTACTAATAGTAGCAATGATTAGTAATTTTGAGTGTTTTTGTGAGCTAATTAGCTTTCTTGAGAGTAACGTCCTATTTTCCCATTCAGTTGATTTCTCCCCTTTCTTGAACATGATTTTAATATACTTATGCAATGATTTATCATTGAACTCTATGTTTCTTTCCATTACACTAGGAAATGCTCTGCATGTCATTATTACATTGTGTTCACTACTGTAGATTTAGACTTCTGCTTAGAAGTCCGAGTGTTTGTATTATTTACATTTTCTTCCTTTTAGGAGCTTCTTGACTCCCCAAGTTACACTGAGATTGCATATGACTTTTAGGATGTATTTTTGTTTGTTCAAAACATGAATCTGAAGCAACATTTTAATACTGTGTTCCTTTAGGGACATGTAAGTTTTAACATAACATGATTTTATTTGATTATTTTTAATTTGAAATATTTATTTTTTAATAACTCTGGACTGCACTTATAAAACATGTTGAATAAAAGGTGTAAAACTGGCCTTGTGGACTCATCTTAGAGAGAATCCTTATATTTCTTCACTGTTGGCTTTGCTAAAAGTTGATGTTTCTTCCATTAAATGTTGCTAAACTACACTAAACTAAACGAAGTGTTTCTAAACTAAAAGTGTTGCTTCCGCTCAGTTAAGGTAATTTTCATCTTTACTTCCTTTGCATCAAGTGTTTTATTATGAAAAAGTTTTAAATAATTTCTGGATTTTTTCCAGGGTCAGTTAAATTTTCATTTTCTTTTCTTTTTTTTTCTGGTCAATAAGAATGACAGGTTTCGCAATTAGATACCTCTGCCTTAATTTCCACCCTTGTTTGTTTATGATTTCCTTAATTTGTTGCCAAGTCTTCAATCTCTCTACTCTTACCCAGTCTCAGACACTCTAGACATTAATGTCCATATCCTCAGCATTGAGTGTCTTATTAATGTCCTATTAGAAGTTGAAAAGTTCTCTTTGGCACTTATGCTGCTTGTTTTAATTAAAATTTTTAATTAACTATTTTCTTTTTACATCTCAAATGTTACACCCCCTCTTGGTTGCCCCTCCCAGAGTTCTTCACTCCTCCTCTTTCCCATTTCCTCTGAGGTGGTACTCTCTACACCACATACAAACACAACCCTCTTCCCTAGAACATAAATAGTAAATAAATTTTGAATGTTTAAAAATTATTATTCTAGAGATTATGAGATAATATAAATTGGATATTTTAGAAAGATGTGACAAATTTATAAATTTTAAGTAGTGAGTAAAACTTACATTCCTGGAATGAATCAAATTTAAAGCTAATATATCATGTGCTCTACAGTTCTGAATTGTTGAAACTGTGTTTTTTACAAGTCTGTGGGTCTATGGTTAGCTGTAGCCCTGTCCAGTCTTCAGAGAGCCTTCTATTAGCAGTGGAGGTGAGGGCAAATAAGTTCCTTGACATTCTCCCTGTGGCAGACATCTTTGTCTCTACTCCCTGCAGAAGTAATCCACGGGGTTTCCCAGAATCTTGGGTAAAACAAATAACCCAGAAATTTGAATCTCTTTAATGATTTTCTTTTTCACAGAAGTTATCAAAGGGTGTGCTTCAGCTAAGAAGGGCTCTTTTCAATGTCCATGCCTGTCACAGATAGTTTCTACAATTCTCTGCCTTTGTTATTCTTCTTCTGTGGATGTTCAACAACAATGTCTGACAATTTCCCACTCAAAATTAATGCGACCAAAACAGAATCATGTGCTACAGGTGGCTTGGAAATAGTATTTATAATTGCTTTTTATATTTATTCATATTTATCTGACAGAACGCTCACTGTATTGGATAATTATTGTACAAGAAAGATAAACTATAATGAGACTGAGGCTCCAGGTTTAATTTGAAAAAGAAAAGGAATAGATTTGAAAATAATTTTAGCAAATTTTGAATTATACAAACAGCTACACTAAAAAGAAATATTTGGTCTAAATCAATTCCTAAATACTTCACTAAACTTCAGAAGCATGTAAATATAACAATATGAAATCAAAGTTATTGCTTGGATATGCATTATATCATAGTCCTGAGAGACTAAATCTTTTAAGTTCAGACTCTATTTTGGAGAACTTGAACTCAGATAAACTATAGTACCTAGCATTAGTTTCCAAGTTATACCCCAACAACACCTGAGCCTAGCTCCATTTCTAAGCTAACCCCATTAGGACCTGTATCTCCAGGTTAATCTCCCCCAACAAATGCAGAGTTTCTAGGTTAATCCCCAACAAACCTGCTCCCTGCTTAACAACCACAAATGCAGAAGGAAGCAGAAGTTAAGTTTATGGTTTGACTCCCAGCACTATTCTGTAGGGACGGTTCTGATGCTAAGGTCCTGTTCCCCATTGGTTTTTGATCTACCAGTAAAGAAAGCCATGGGACAATTGCTTGCCTGAGGGAATAGGCAAGACTTCAGGATCCCTAGAGAAAAAAGAGACAGACATAAAGGGGGGTAAAGTTTGCCATGCTTTGGAGCAAGAAAAACCAAGCAGCCATATGAGGTCTCAGTAGGAGAGGGAACCTGTGGCTTTTCCTACAGGCAGGTGGTCAGTGATGTTTGGCAGGGACTAGATGTGTTCTGGCCACTAAAGTATAGAGCAGGTAGAAGGTACGGAGATATGAATATTAATAAGGGCATGCTCTTCCAGACTGGAGAGAGTAGGGCCCAGCAATTGTGTCCAAAGGCAAGTTGAAAAGGAACAACTCCGTGTGTGTATGTGTGTGTGTCTTTTTTCCATGGATTCAAGGGAAGCTGGGTGGGTCTTGCCCTGTTCACTGAGCACGGTGAAATGCTACAAGCAACACCAGACAATTATGCTAAAGGCCATAGTGACTCTCTTATTAGGTGGTTGCCAGGCTAGGAATGATCAGCCCACCTGTTTCTTGCTTTCTATAAAAACTTTACCCCAGTAGATGTTCATGGCTCCTGTCCACCAAAACCATCCTATGTGTTGGGCGTGGATAAGCAAGCCTCAGCTAGCTCAAATAAGGGCCCTGATGTGATTTGCATCAGATTAGCTCCTGTCTGATCTTTGGGGGTTCACTATCTCTTCCCTGTCACTACATCTACATCATTGGGAAAAAAAAAGAATGATTCACACATTGCTGTAACTAGGTGCAGTACATATAACTCAAGAATACTCTGGTTAGATAATTCAATAAGGCATTTTAAACTGTTAAAAGCAGAACACATTATGAAGGCATCACTTGACATAATGTATGTACATGTATTTGTCTGTACAGTGTGAAGACTGTTCTACATCTACTATACTTTGTTTTCAAAAAAGTGAGTTATATTGATTGTATAATCTAGTAAAATAAAAATATTAAGTTATAGATGCATAGAAGTAGAACTTAAGTTAATAATCCAAGTATTATCAGCATTCAATAGACTTCGGGATTACCCTGATGATAAAAGACCAAAGGTAGCATCATTAAATCTGAAGCCTTCATTGTCCAAAAGCAATTGACTGGTGGAAAAGCAGTCATACTGAAATATCTAATTAAATCTCAATATTGGTGAGCCTCGGGCTTCCTAATCTCCATATTGGGTCTTTATTTGTTTATTTATTTATTTGCCACAGGAAAAGCACTTAGAAACCTCTCTGAGAAATACTATGCCTTCTAGCTGTTTTCAAGGGCATAGTGGTTTGAGTACCCTTATTTTTTTGCTGTTGTATCTCCCTGCCACAGGGCTTGGGATCCTCTAAGACACCTGGGAGAAAAGACACCAAGTTAATTATGCTTGGATCTGCAACATTGTGGCATCAACCCCACTCCTAGACACAGCTTCTAAGTAAGCTTAAATAATACATAAATGATATTTGCCAATGTATTGCATATCACAGACAAACACCAACATACAGACACACACACCTATACTCACACATATTTAAGAATATTAAAATCTGTGGAATAAAAAGAAAGTAAGAATCACTCTAAAAATTTAAAGCAAACAGTGTAAGTAATAAATCTTAAATGGTAAGATGAAAATTTGCATTTTGTTTTATAATCTTTCAAATAAATAATTTTCTATTAATAACATTGAAAATTAATCAGACAATTTGGTAATTATTCAATGAGTTAATATCTATGCTTAATCATCTTATTTCTTGGACCCATTCAGTTAATTTAAAAAGATTTAATGTTTATCTTGTATAATTTAGCATTCTGCTATGTAATGGAGATTTAAATGTAAGTCAACGTTATGCCTAAATCTCAGACCTTGGTTATAATTGTTAAAGATGAACAAGAAATTATAGTTAATTTCAATTTTATTATGTAAGAAAGAGTAGAAAATTTTGTAGAAGCTAGTGTGTTAGGTTAATTTGTTGTTTAATTCTTTGAAAATCTGTGCCATGTTTTTTTTTTTTTTTTTGGTTCTTTTTTTCGGAGCTGGGGATCGAACCCAGGGCCTTGCACTTTCTAGGCAAGCGCTCTACCACTGAGCTAAATCCCCAACCCTCTGTGCCATGTTTTTAAAAGTTTCAGACAATGATGAATTAGAAGTGTATGGAAGATATGATAGAGAAATCTAAATTGAATTCTAACCAAATATACCATTAGTGATTTCCTTAGATGAATTCATGTAAAAATTCAGTTAAGTAGTTAAACAGGATGAATAAATGCAAAATTTAGTATCACTACAAACATATGGTTTAATGTTTTAGATATAGAACAAGAAGAAGGCAAAGATTCTAGATTTATTGACTAGTAAGCATTGAGTGTGAAGTAAGAAAGGTCATTCAAAAATTTACAAGGGGTACATAGAGGGGCAGCTACTGCAGAGAACGTTTGTCCGAAGTCTCTGTTTCATCAATAGTACCCAGACTGGCAAGCTGACCCCTCAGTAGCAGTTACTAACCAGAGTGTCAGAAACAAGCACCTCATAGGAATGAAAAAACTCACAGTATGATAACAATCATAAAACCAACCTAAAATTTCTAAAAAAATAAAATTAAATTAAAAAAAAAAACCCTGACACCTCATTGTAATATGGGATTCTACAAAATATGACACATGAATCATTAGGGACATAGAAGACCCAAAGTTCATGAGGTTCATTGTGTTTTGAGAAGAAAATCTTTGTTCCTTTACAAATGTTGCCTATAAAATACACCCTCTTTTTTTCATTTCCAAAGAAACTTCTGCTATTTACAAAACTGCCATTGTTCTTTCAAAATTATCTTATTTTTAAAGATTTATCTTCAATCAATATAGCAACTGTCTCCTTCAATTTCATTTTTATGCTATATTTTTAAATTTAAAATTTTGATTATTTTATTGAGTTTCACTGTATCTACAATTCATTAAAATAGATTAAGAAATCAAAACTGGATCATTAAACCCAATAGTAATTAAATTGATAAATATATCAAAATTGGAATATATTAGAAGGCTAATCAATTTAGTTCTCATCTTCATTTAGGTCAATAATAGACCAATTACAAACTCATACCATAGTAACAAAATGTCATAGAATATTACAAATTAATTTTCAATAAATTATATAGATGCCATCATTAAATTAAACCATATTTTCATAAATGGGCTCCAGCTAAATGAAGTAATAGATATGTTAATTAATATAATGATTAGTGGTCATCTTGCAATGCAGAATCATGTAAAAATACCAGGCTTTAACACTAAAAATTATGTAAAGCCTAATTGACAATTACTTTAATAGAATTAATTTTAAAAATATGGTTGGGAAAAAAGCAAGTACAATTTGTTTATGAGATTGATTATCCCACCGAAACAACAACAACAAAAAAGCACACAAGTGTGATTACATCCCCAATAAAGTGCTTCTTCACACTAGTCAAAGGTGAAGCTTTACTCTGAGGTTACAAATCATGTCAACACTAATTTTTATCAAATGATTTTATTGGACACTGTAAAATGTTAGAATCTTTCAATATAGATTAAAAGTTAAATTTAAATGTTGCTTTAGCGGTTTACTTTGGAGTTGAGAAATGTTTCTGATATTTCAGCACATAAATGAGACTATTTCATCTTTTCCTACTATACATATCAGCCAATATTGCTGCAAGGCAAATGATGACAAAGTTTCCAGTGATTATTGGAAATGCTGCAGTGTTTGGGAAAACTTGTGTCCTGTTAACCATTGAGTGAACAGAAGCCACATACATATTGGAACGTCAATTCACATGGCTGGATATTCCTTGATGTAAAACTAACATAAAAAGAAGTAATTTTCAAAGGCTTTTGATTTATTCGCCTTTGTGTGTACTTAGAACCTCTTAATCCAACCATTTTAATTTTTCCAAAGTAAAAATCTTTAGTCTGAAGATATTTCCCTTCCTCCCACCCTAGTCAAGAAGTAATTGACTGGCTCATAATTTGCTTAAAATTTCATGGAAGAACTAGCAGAATAGGTGGCATATTATACCTGCTTTCTTGCAATTACCAAAATATTGCTCATCCATTTTGTGGTCTTTCAATGGCTGAGTACTATTCATCCAATACATTGTGTGTATAAACTCCATCTGCCTTCCAGTCACTGAGGAACATTTGAACTGCTTCCATGTTTTGCCTCATGAAGAGAACTACAATGAATACCGATATATATGTAAGAGCATCTACTTCAATATTTTTAAAATATGGGCAACTGGAATTGCACAACATCAAAGAATTTAAAGGATTCACCAAATAAATTTCCACAGCAGCTGATCCACTTTTTGTTACCAGCTGTGAAGTTCTATGGAAAAGCATCCAGTGCTCTTAACCACTGAGCCTTCTCCCTGTCCACAAAAACAAATTTTGTAGCAAGTGGTCTTTAGACTTTCTTTCTTGTACTGCTGCAGCTATGTGAAGATATAATTAAACATGCACACGCACACACACACACACACACACACATACACACATGCACACACACTATACTTAGAGACCAGTACTCTTCTTACCTACCAATGACAGACATACTGAAAAAAAAATCATGAAAATGATCTCATTCACAAGGACCACAGAAAAATATAAAATACCTAGATAAAATTGTAGCCCAGGAAATGAAAACTACAAGACATTTAGAAAGATGTTAGAAGACGAGGGGTAACCTTTCCATGCGTTTTCTATGTGACTATAACCATACTCTGCTGCTCATGGAACTAGTCACACACAGTATAAAGCTCTCATCCTCAGCATATACAGGTACCACTCTGACCTCTCTCCTAAGGAAATAGTCATGCTCTAATTGATTCCACCATGAGTATCAGGATTATTTGTCACTTCTTCAGCAAGAGCATTGAAATACAATAAAAGTGCCAGTTAGGGTTTTGCTACCTACTGCAGTATTGTCAAGGACAAATGTTAGATCTTGATTTTGTCATGCAAATTGCCAGTGGCAGAGTATGCGTGAACTAAAATGCAGTTGTGCAACACCAGATTTCTAGATTTTACTGAAATATCTTAATGAAAATATTCTGTCGCCAGCTAACAGAGACGAGACTCTGACTAGAGTCTGAGGAAATGGAATGTCTAAGAAAATATATGATGTCTTCACTATTGTGCTTGTGACACATTTTTAATTAAAAATGTATTGATGCATTACCAAATTGTGATTGGTGCAAAGCAGGCCCATTTTAGCGCAATTGTAGCAATGGAGTCATCCCACAAAGACACAAAGACAGCTCTGGGACACTTCAGTCTTTACTCTTACAGCATTTATTAAAACAGATCTATGTGCCAAATGTCACAAAAATGTATGGATGGAGTCAGGACTCTCAGCTTTGCGAATCAAATCTAAATGCTTGTAATGAAGCTTTTCTCTAGTAAATGAAAGCAAAATATTGGCACAACAAATGCTGAATAACAATGAAACCTTTCTCTCTCTTAAAAATACTATTGAGCCCGAGACAAGCCACACGGAGCCAAGATGCCGTTCTCCGTCATGACACAAAAGACAACCAGAGGCCGGGGCGCCACTAAGATGAGCATGTAATGGTGGAGAAGGAGAAAGGAGTCTGTGGAGTAGACAGGTAGAGCTGGCAACAGGCAGAGGCTACTTGAAGCCATAGTGAGGTCCTGACTTACGCTGCCACCCAGGGGCATACAGGGTCTGAGACCCTCCAGCTGTAGAGGGTTTGTGTTGAAGTCCTTGTCCCATGTTACCAGAGGCTTTTCAGATGTTCCAGGTATGAGCTGCTGCCTAAGGATGTGTTGATGTCCTAAGGCTATGCAGAGCTTGCCCCACCCCTTTTCCTGGGAAGAATGGGAGAGCTGGACCCAAGGGAGAGAGAGCACAAAGAGATTTCATTGCCACTCAGGAGGGTAGGGCTGGAGAGCTGGCCAGAATGCATGAGCATGTGAAAGTGGTCAGGTGAGCCACTCTCCTACCACCTCTGCCCAAAATCAGGCCTTTGAGTTGCCCCACACAACATCTATCTTATTTATGGACAGCTAAAGTGTAGGAAGAAATTGTTCTCCAGAGCCTAAGCTGCACAATCTCCAAGATACAGGGCAACAACAAGATATTCAGGAAGAGACAGAGTAAGGACACAGGAGTGAGTGATAGCATAACAGAAGCCAGAGGCCTAAACACAGACTCACTGCAATCAACACTTGCCAATAAGACTGTTTGTGTAAAGAGATATACTCTGTGACACAGTGTAGCATAGCACAGCTTCCATGGCGAGATGTTTGTTTGTTTGTTTGTTTGTTTGTTTGTTTTTGTTTTCTCTTGGGGGGAAGAGACGTGTGGGATTGGGGTATATGATGTTGAATTTACCAAGAATCAGTAACATGCATTACAATAATTTAATGATCCTCTCCACTCTACCTATTCACTATATATTGGAGGGTGAAATAAAATGTCATGATTGATTATTTCATATGACTGTAGGTTCTTGGAAAATTGTTCATGTTCATCCTTTCTTTCTTTCTTTTTATTGGATATTTTGTTTATTTATATTTCAAATTTTATCGCCTTTCCCAGTGTCCCCTCTGGAACTCCCCTATCTATCCCATACCCTCTCCCCCTACTTCCATGAGGATTTTTCCCCACCTACCCACCCACTCCTGCCTCCCCATCCTGGCATTTCCCTACACTGGGGCATGGATGCCTTCCTAGGGCCAAGGGCCCCTCCCATTGATGCCTGACAAGGCCATCCTCTGCTACATATGTGGCTGGAGTCATGGGTCCCTCCATGTGTACTCTTTGATTGGTAGTTTAGTCCCTGGGAGCTCTGGGGTAGGGGGTTTCTGTTTGGTTGATATTATTGTTCTTTCATTTTTTTAAAAATTAAGATAAGATAGAGTTACTTGGAATGAGAAACCTCTATTGACAATATGTGTCCATCCATGCCTTCATGCAGATGGTCTGTAAACAAATATTTTTGGTGTTTCTTGATATATATGTGAGAGAAACCAGCATGCTTTGGATGGTGCCACTTCTTGACAGGAGGTCCAGAGCTATATAAGATTTTAAGCTTCACAAACCATCACTACCAAAACAATAAACATCTTTCCTCCTGGTAATTATTTCATAGCAATAGAAAAGCAACTATGATAAAGCTCATCGATTATTTTGAGGCATTTTATTCACACATGCGCTCACGCACACACACACACACACACACACACACACACTCACAACATGCTTATCTATGCTTGATTATTACAAAAGCAAGGAAAGGTATTTGAAGAACTGACTTAAATTGAGCGTTTTTGAAATAATAGGTAGAAGTAACAATATTGGCAGTCTTCACAAACCAGAACCAGAAAAAAAATTATTCTCATTTCAAATTTTCATTTTAGTAGCTAATTATTTCTACTTCTGAAACTTCAGAGTAAGAAAAGATTAAGAAATAACCTATACTAATGAGGCAACATTGTGAAACTAAGTGCAATTGTTAAGCCTCTACACATCTCACCTAGGTTCTATGCTAATGTCTGGAGACACGATGAGAACCACTTACTCCGTTATTTGTAGAAGAACTATGACTTAAAGGTATCTCATTAGATGGTATCTCACTTAATCTTGACCACATTTCAGAGACATATATTTTTTTAATAGATAAGAGGTAACATTATAGTGTATGAATCAACTTTCTTAACCCTGGTTGTCACAAGAAGAAATATCTTCCATAGTCCGGAAAACCTCCCTCCTCCTTTTTATACATCATTTTTCCTACTCTGTGTCAAAACCTAGAGTGGTTTTGAATAAAGTCCCATAGGTAATAAGTGATCCTAACATGTGTCATATGCTTAATAAATAAATCATCGTGTTAAATTGTTTCTAATGCTTTGAAGATTATACTCTTCATATTATAATAGGGAAAGAGACTTTATCACCAAGGTATGCCAGAAACTTCAGATTTCATGTAAGGCCTCCTTAGGTCTCACCATTTATTCTTTCAGGACTTTCCTACAAGAAAGCCATGATCGTATCAGAGGCATAAACATCTGAATCTGGATGTTTATAGCAGATAAAGTATCCAGATCAGACAATTATTTGAACATTGTTAGAGAATGACATTCTTTGGCATTAGGGTATAAAGAACTAGGTGCCAAAAGATATAGATCTGGCAACACTATAAAAGTAGACTTGAATTGGGAGTTTTACATAGGTTAATGAAGCAAAGATTTCAATGCAAAATATGCAACTGTGAAGTATGGCAGAGGAGTGGTGGTCAGGGAAAGAGAGTTAATAGGGATAAGCTTGATGAATATAACGGGAGGACAATGTGACATAGAAAATGACAAGTAAAAGGGGGGAACCTTGATGAAAGGCCATATGTGAGGAGAGGGAACTTGTTGAGCCCACCTCCAGCAGAAAGACAGGCATCAAGTGAGGGATTGGGTTGCTATCCCACAGTCTGAAAGAAATGCAGGGATAAAAATGGAGAAGAACCCGAGGAAAAGAAGGTCCACCGACAAGCCCAAAATAGGATCCAGCTCAAGGGGAGACCTCAAGACCTGACAGCATTACTGAGGCTATCGGGCGTTCACAAAAAGGGACCTATCATGATTGCCCTCCAAAAGACCCAACAAGCAGCTGTAAGAGTCAGAGACAGATATGTGCACCCCACCAATGAACAGAAGCTGCTGACTCTGCTACTTGAATTAGGGAAAAGCTGGAGGAAACCGAGGAGGAGGGCGACCCTGTAGGAGGACCAGCAGTATTGATTAACCTGACCCCCTTAGATCTCTCAGACAATGGATCACCAACCAGGCAGCATACAAGAGCTGAGATGAGGCCTTCAACATGTATATACAGCAGAGGACTCCTGGGGCTGGGTTCAGTCAGAGAAAATGCACCTGACCCTCAAGAGACTGGAGGTCCCAGGAAGTGTAGAGGTCTGGTGGGGTGAGTGTGGTGGGAACATCCTTGTGGAGACACGAGGTAGGGGTACGGGGTTGAGGGGGGGAGCGGGGAGGAGGTATGGGATGTGGAACTGTTGCAGGTGGGTGGACAGGAAGCAGAATAAAATCTGGAGTGTAAAAATATATAAATTTCATAAAAAGAAAATGACAAATAAGAATGAGGTAGTAATGACTTTGATTATGAGTTTCACAAGGACATAAGATCTCTCTGATTAATGATGTGATCTTAGAGTAGTGAAAGAACTTCCGAAATGAATTGCAATTTCCATGGATAACAAAAAAAAAGGAAGATGAACATGGACTGTGCCTGGAAAAGTCTTGGTGATATGGGAGGATAATGTGTCACACAAGTCAGCCTCCTATCCAGATCAAAACAAACAGCAGAAAGAACCGTCAACAAATGAGAAAAGTCCATTTCCAGCATACAATGATAAAATAACACAGTTTCTACTAAGTGGAAATTACAAGGGAACAAATTTCTTCTCTTCAGATATAGCATACGTACATGTTTTGATGGGATAGAATGACAGGGCATCTTCAAACTGCAGCTGTGAAAGACACAGAGTTGCCATTTTTACGTTTTCTAACTTCTATGTCAAAGTTTTTTAAATCACTGGAGAGATGTTTGGCGCTTCATATAAAATATATAAAATAAGTATAAGGACTCACATGGTAGAAACAGACACCCGAATCCTACAAGTTGCTCTTCGATCTCCATTTTTGAGCTTCCCAAAGCAAAAATTTAATAAAGAATTATTTGACATAGATGTAACCTTACCATTTATTAAATATAATAGAAGAGCAATTTTGGATAAAATAAGATGTATGTGCTTGTTTATTTAAAAATATTGAATATTTCACATTTAAGATGTAAACCATCTTCAATATTTTCCACGTATCAAAATTCTGATTTTACCATCATCGATGTTGAAAAACCACTTCAAATAAGAACAAAGCTGAAATGTGTCTTGAACTACTTCAGAAATCGTTAGATAGTATGTCCTAAGTCTAAGCTGAAACCTCTAATAATTTTTCATACAACTCAAGTCAGCAACTCACATGGTAACTTTTAAATTAAAAAAAAAAATTAAAGTGCAACTTGATCCAAGATATACTACATTGATGCTTGCATACTGGTGAGTTATAGTAGGAAGGTGTGTGCTCGGTTTTTCATAATTAACTCACTCTGTTTCTATAAGGACCAAAGCTTTTGTATGTGTTGTAAAAGCACTGCATTCTGTAACACTCAGTGGCCTATTACGTGCTGAAGCGCTCCAGCAAGTGTCTGTTCTATGCATGTAAGACTGATAAGATGGAGTGCTACTAGAAATATCTCAGATTCATTATTACTCCATTTTGAATTAATTTTTGGTTAGCATATCATTAGAAACTTTTTTGTTTTGCCAAATTTACCTGACATGGGCTCAGGCATCTACGCTGGTCTTCCCTGCTTATCACAGATCCACTTCATCTTCCCATGCATTTTCCAATGAAACTCTTCATTCATTCAGTCCTTCCCTTATATATTTGTTTAATTAAGAATAGACTTTTCCTGTTCGAGTCAATATTGAAGACTGCATAAAGTCAAGAAAAGTAAAGAGAATAAATTCCTGGGCGGGACATTAACTCTCACTAATAGGAATGTATGACAAAATTATACAAATGCTGGTCACCCCACATCAAATGAGCAATAATGTCCAAGATGTCCCTGTTTTCTCATCTTCCTTCACTGTGGCAGGCTAGATAAAGCTCAATTGGCTTTTCAATTTTAGCTCCAATGCCGCGGATTCCATTTCTTTAGCTGTGGTTTTGCTGAAAAGGAACAATAGATGTTTCATGTATCAAATCATTCACATGAAACACACTGTGATTTGGTAAAGTGCCCTTGAAATAGGATTCTGTTCTCACTTTTATTGGGGGGAAATGTAAGTTAGTGAGTTTTTTTCCCTCTACTGATAGGGCATACTGAATGAACCATGCATTCATTTTGTGATGCATTCCTCTGAGCCCAGGGCTCTTGTGAAAATTAACAGTTATTTTTAAGATGGAAAAGGAATCAGATACTTAAAACATTTGGCTTTCTTGTGACATATAATGAACGATTTGAGCAACGTTTCCATCTTTTTTTTTCTTTTTTTCTTTATTAACTTGAGTATTTCTTATTTACATTTCTATTGTTATTCCCTTTCCTGGTTTCCAGGCCAACATTCCCCTAACCCCTCCCCCTCCCCTTCTGTATGGGTGTTCCCCTTCCCATCCTCCCCCCATTACCGCCCTCCCCCCAATAATCACGTTCACTGGGGGTTCAGTCTTGGCAGGACCAAGGGCTTCCCCTTCCACTGGTGCTCTTACTAGGCTATTCATTGCTACCTATGAAGTTGGAGCCCAGGGTCAGTCCATGTATAGTCTTTAGGTAGCGGCTTAGTCCCTGGAAGCTCTGGTTGGTTGGCATTGTTGTTCATATGGGGTCTCGAGCCCCTTCAAGCTCTTCCAGTCCTTTCTCTGATTCCTTCAACGGGGGTCCCGTTCTCAGTTCAGTGGTTTGCTGCTAGCATTCGCCTATGTATTTGCTGTATTCTGGCAACGTTTCCATCTTGAAGGCCTTTTTAGCATTGGCTTGCATCATATCTCTTACAAACAATTATTTATGAAGGGATTCTGTCATCATGATTTTTGTATTTAACAACTCAGAAACTTCAAACTAACTTACCTTGTAAACAGTTCTTTCATGAAGCAAATTAGTCAGGGCTGAGGTGTTTCTCAAGAATGTGTAGAGCTATTTAGTGATTGCCCTGGGCTCTGCTGCCCTGTTATGTCTTTCTCATATGGGAAGAATCAAACTTCAAAAAATACAATACAGCCACTTGAGTCTCGTGGCCAGTATTACCCGTCTTCACTTCCACAAACTCTTCGGTAAAAGGAACACAGCATGTTCGTGTAATCCTCTTTTTGGGAAGTCCTTGGAGAGTTGGCTTCTAGAAATTCTGAGACTCAGAGGGAATCCATGCAGATTCACTCAGATTTAATCATGGTTTCCGGTGCTATTGATGACCAAGGCATGCCCGTAGACTGTCTTTTCAAACTCTTGGGAAATTACGCGTCATTCACAGGGAAACACTTTTGATGAGAAGTGGTACTGAATAGCCTCTTTTCTCCACTATTCATGATCGGAAGTTTCTCTGCATACTGTTCTGACAATTTTGGCTAACGTTTTTGACATTCTTGAACACTGAGAAATATTTAAACCCGCATTTATGGATAGTTTTTTTCTTATGAACATCTACGAAATTCTTATATTTTTTTCTGAACATATTATGTAGGTAAAATAATACAAAGAAGCAAGGAGCATGTTCACTCTCTGTAGATTATGAGCTTGTATACATGTCCATAAAATGTTATAAAGATAGAAACTGGTTCATGGGTTATTGATGTCAAGAATTCTTTGTTACAGAAATATGTTTGGAAATAAGTCTTTGGAATTCTTTTAAATATTAAACATTTCTCCAAAGAAGGGCCTAGCACTTTACAAAATTTAAACTATTTAAGCCAGGATTTTAAACACTGAAAATTTTACAGATGCTCCTTGGATTTATCTGAAACTTTATCTTATCTTCTTTGCTTATGTATGTTTAAAACAAACTATTTAGATGATTTTCTTAATTACTTCTTATGGACAAGAAGTAATTATATGTTTAAGTTGTTTGTGTATATAATTTATCTTATATTTTCCTGCCTTTACATCCATTACTCAAACAGTGGTGAATTAGAATCTTATTTCTTTAATATGATAATGTATTCTTTTTCTTATATACGAATGGCACAAAGAGGCTATAATTTACATACTCAAAATTTATCCCCTGTACCTCAGTACCTGAACCAAACCAAGCTATAAATATTTAAATCTCACATGTTAATACTCAAACTAATTTATTAATTGTCAGGGTGAGACAGTTGCTGTTCTGTTAATAAGATCAAATTCTCAGTGGTCGAAAAGCTTTCCCATAGTAGCCAGTTTCACTCTATGTAAAAGTGTTCTCTTGGTGTCAGTCACTATTTCAGTCTCCATGAATAAGTCACTATTTCATCAAGCTCCTATGACTTGCTTGTTCCCGACACTTCTTGTTACCCAAAAGTAATTCATCCTGGTGCAATGGGCAAAACATTTTTATCTGTCTCAAAACAGCTTTCCTAATTATTTGCATTTTCAAACCCTGGTCTCAATACATTCAAACTATCTCCTCGGCTGTTTCCAAAGATACGTGCTTAGGGGACACCTTCTCTGAACCATCAGTGGTAGGAGCAAATGCCTTTCTCCTCAGAGAGTTTACAAGATCAAAACCTCATGGTGTACATGGAGAGCTTAGATTATCATTTTCCTATGTTCTTTCATGTACATTTATCAAAAATGAATTTCATCTGCCACTGGGCTTCACAATTCTCCAGTATGATTACAGCCATCTGGAGCATCTCCCAAACCGCATTAGTTTTTAACTAGTCAAAGTAACATAATGTTGTCAGAATATTTTACCACCTCCCTCTTTGTGTGTAGTCCATATCATTAGCAAGTACACTGAAATACCCGGGTCCTAACCACAAGAGTCACGATCTCCTCTTTCAGCTTCCAACAGTGAGATTCATGTCTCATCAGCTGTTGTTGCCTACGCCTAACCACTATTCACCTGACACACACATCCTAGTTCGTAATTTACTTTGTATATGGGACTGACTAAGAAGTCGATAAGATTTGGGAGCATTAGCATAAGGGTAATGAGGCAGCATTCATTTGCTCATGGGTTTTTAAGATTTTTTTTTTTTGAAATTACACTCCATCATTTCACTGCTTCTTTTCCTATTTTAAATCCTTTTCTGTATTCACCCCAGTCCCTTTCAAATGCATGGTCTCTTTTTAAGGGCTGCTGTGTGTGTGTGTGTGTGTGTGTGTGTCTGTGCACATATGCTCGTACATGTGTATGTTCCTAAATCTTTTCAGTCCCTGTAATATTACTCATATGTATTTTTCAGGCCTGATGATTTGGTATTGTATAACCAATTGCATTTTTTCCCTGGAAAAACTATTTCTCCCACATTTAGAAACTAAGAACACATGAAAGAAAATGAGAAAATTGTGGACTATTTCCTAATAACTACTTTGCTGTATTTCACAAGTTTTCTTCTTTTGTCTAGGAATATAGAACATTCTATAAAATGCAAATTATTTTTTGGCTATAGTTTTGTTTTTGATTATATGTTAAGTAATTCTATGTGTCTATCTCTTTTAAATTCATTAATGATAATGTTAGCTCAGCTAATTATCATGTTACCTAAATAATAACTTTGTTATTTAAACAAGTGTAGTATAACTTTCTAATCCTACCTACCATTTATTAGTATTTGATAATATTTATTAGTATTTGACAATAATTCTAACATGTTATATACTACATACACTTCAAATTATGTATTATATGCCTCTATGCCTCTGTAATTTTAACACTATATAACTATGTTGTTATAAGCAACATGCCTTAAGAATTGACTACTAGGTGTTATTTAAGTTACTATTATTTTCTTCTCACTCAGTTTGAAGAGATATATTTCTAGTCATGGATAACTACTCTTCCCTCTATTTTTCAGCACTGCAGAAATAGAGAATTTTTACAAGAATTTGGGACCTACTTGAGTTACACAGTACATTTCTAGACCATCTGGAATATAGAGTGGACCTTGTGTCAAGAAAAAGCAAATCTACACTTATGAAAATCAAATATAAATGAAAAGATACATTTTCCATGTTAAATTAGCTGTATATTTGTTTCTTTTGTTTTGAAAAATTCATTCAACCATCATAGATATTTTAAGGTATTTTCAGAATATATTATTTTAAGAAACTAATAAATAATATATTCCCCAGTATTGAATAATGGTGACAATAAACACAGAGTTTGTGTCATTTATTATATCAGTACATTTTTCCTGTAATTGAAAATACATTGCATAAGAACATGATATATCCTGTTTATAGTTTATGTCCCTGTTCCTCTCCATAACCCCTTTAAAATAGATCTACTTCCTTCCTTCTCTCATTTGAAAAGGACAGGTTTCTAAGAGCTATAAAGAAAACATAACAACATTAAATATAATGTAAAACAAACTCCGTCACATGGAAGTTGAACAAGGGTCTAAGAGAAGACCCAAGGATCCATTTGTCTCTACACTTGTCCTCCTCATAAACCTCACAGATGTAGGTATAGGGCAACTCTGTATAATGATATATCCCAAAAAGTAAAAATAAATAAATAAATAATAAATAAATAAATCCAATATTTACCCACTTTTATTTAAATGTTTTTTTTCTGGGAATTAAATGTAAATTCATTATGACTAGGTTTTTATGTCTCAGGAAATTGTTTTTATTTTCAAGATTATAAACTTTAGGAATAATGTTTGATCAAGATGTAAAGCTTGAGGTTGGGGATTTAGCCCAGTGGTAGAGTGCTTGCCTAGCAAATGCAAGGCCCTGGGTTCGGTCCTCAGCTCCGAAAGAAAGAAAAAAAAAAGATGTAAAGCTATACACGTGTTAACAATCTTAAATATTTTGTGAAATTTCAAAGAAATACAACTAAAATGATGATTATCATGTTTCTACTTTTGAAATAAGAATCATCCAGTAAAATATAAACAAACAACCAAATAAATAAATGAACCAAGGAGTGAAAGAAGTGGCATTCTGGGACCTTTCTTGTCTTGAAGTTCAAATGAAGTCCGTGAGAGAGACAAAGAACAGGCTAGTGAAGGCTACTAAACCAACTAGTGGCATACCACTTGGTGAGACTTTTCATGTGTGTGTAACATTTCTAGCATACCTAGTATGTATTGCTAACCATTACCTCTTAAATTGCAAAATGCATATAATTTAAAAGTTAAATCTATAATGATTAATTTAAATATTTGATTTAACCAATTCATTTTAAAATTTATTTATTTATTTTTACGCTCGAGAGATTTTATTCCCCTCCCAGTCCACCCTCCAACTGTTCCACATTCCATACCTCCCCACTCCCTTTCTGCATGACAATATCCCCACCCTTCCCAGCCCACCATACCTCTGAACTTCCTGGGGCCTCCACATTCTTGAGGGTCAGGTGCATCTTCTCTGACTGAACCCAGACCCAGCAGTCCTCTGCTGTATAGGTGTTGGGGGCCTCATCTCAGCTGATGTATGCTGCCTAGTTGGTGATGCAGTGTCTGAGAGATATCGGGGGTCCAGGTTAATTGATACTGCTGGTCCTCCTACAGGGTTGCCCTCCTCCTCAGCTTCCTCCAGCTTTTCCCTAATTCGATCAGAGGGGTCAGCAGCTCCTATTCATTGGTTGGGGGCACAGATCTGTATCTGACTCTTTCAGGTGCTTATCAGATCCTTTGAAGGGCAGTCATGATAGTTCCCTTTTTGTGAATGCCCCATAGCCTCAGTAATGCTGTCAGGTTGGGGCCGCCCCTTGAGCTGGATCCCACTTTGGGCTTGTTGCTTGACCTTCTTTCCCTCAGGCTCTTCTCCATGTCCATCCTTGCATGTCTTTCAGACAGGAAGAACTAAAGGTCAGAGTTTTGACTATGGGATAACAACCCCATCCCTCACTTGACGCCTATGTTTCTGCTGGAGGTGTTCTCAACAAGTTCCCTCTCCTCACAGTAGGGCATTTCATCTGGGGTCCCCACATTCGAGTCCTGAGAGTCTCTCACTGCCCAGGTCTCTGATACATTCTAGAGGCTCCTCCCAACCTCCTTCATCTCAAAGTCTCCTGTGTTCATTCTTTATGCTGGCCCTCAGGAGTTCAGTCGTTTTCCCTCACCCATTACCAGATCATGTTCCCCTCTCCACCACCTCAGTCCCCTTTCCTTCCCAGGCACCTCCTCTCACCCCTTGCGGTTGCTTTCTTTAACCAATTTTTCTAATGTGAAGACCTCGGAATTTCAGAAACAATGTCTAAACTACTTTTAAAAGTAGTAAGCAAAATAATGAGTGCTTCTGGATTTCTTCCCCCAATTCACACTTTCTAAACTCCGATGAATTTTGCTTCTGTGGTTTTCGTGGGAACCAAATGTATCTTGCCACAGGCCAGAGACGAAGTGGCAGTGGTTCTGTCCTCTATCACATGTGTCACAGATAATGAAGCACCCCCACAAAAGCATTACAGACGACTTGAAAACATAACTTTATCTTCTCAAAAGTATGTATTTCAGCTTCATTCATGGAATATTTTTCATTAGTTAAGTAGTAATAATATTCTACACTCATTAAGACTTCACAAGAACTAAATGTGTTAGTGTCTTTGTTTATCTCAAACTTTTCTCTCATTTTTAAATATCTCTCCTGGAGTTTCATCCACACATTAAATTCAATTATGCAGCCAAAGCCTGAGTTTTGATTTTACATTTTTCTTCTTCCCCAAAAGTAGGAATCAACATTCTGTCATTCTATCCTAACGTATTCTTCTTGAAGAAATCTGTAAGCTTATGGGAGATGTTTTTTTGTGTGAGCTTTTGGTGAGAAATCAGTTAGCAAATATCTGAAAACAAAAGAATACTTGGAACATTCACTGTTGTTGTGAGAAAGAAACACAGTCACGTAACCAACCAGTACTGTCCTCATGCTTTATGCTAAACATTAAAAAAGCTTATTATATTTATCATATGTATATAAATATAAACTAAATACAGTGGCTCAAAATGTTAATTATAGTTGTTACAATTACATTGTAAAATATAAGTAGATTTCTAATAAACTGATTTATTCCATTAAAGACCCATTTAACTGTATTTTTTTTCCTTATCCAATTAGTAGCTTACTGTTTGAGTTTGCCTAAAGCCTTTATCCTATATATGCTAGGATTATCTCTAGCCATGTTTTTACTTAATAAATTATGCTATTGTATTTTCATTAGTTTATTGTCATTTTGAGCTCCTTAATAAATAAATAAATACATAAATAAATAATATTTGCATCCTCTCAAGTACCTTCATAAATCTATATTTTATTCTGTTTGGAAGTTTGTGACAACAATGATGTTTATGTTTCCTAACTTATTATTAATTTAGAAGTTAATTTAGAGCTCCAGAAAATATATTTTAAGAAGGTTCACAGATTTCCAACATTTTATAACATTTACTAAAACGTGAGTACTTTTGTACTTCTTAAAACCTGAAGACTTATTTTCTAAGAATAAAACCTGTACCCTGTTTGGACATAATACAAATTCCACAGTAAAATGTTAATATCAACATATAATAATGTCTAATATCCATTATAGAGCCATAATGTAGTTTCTCCAAATCGTCTAAATGGCTGTATTTCCAGGATTTCTTGTCTTTTCATTTTTGTTAAGAATTCATTAGAGGCAAAACTGACAGAAATCACTACAAATAAAGTCCCTTGGATTGCAAATGCAAGGAATGGAATCATTAGCCCATGGGTCATCTCTTCTCATGCAAAGTCTAAATATTAATGGATGGAAAATAAGTAATTTAAATATAAGTACAAAGTCATCACTTACATAGACATAGCTATAGTTGAATCAAATTTGCAGATTTATGCTAAATGTTGTGGTGAAAGTCTATGGAAAATAATTCTCCTTGGAGTCTTTCATTTCTTCCAGCGATTTTATATTAATACATGGAGAGAGGAGAAAAGCATCCATAAACAATGACATCAAGAACCATGTGAGCCTCGCACATGGTGGCACAAGATGTCTACATAGGACCTCTGCTGTGATACTATGAAGGATCTATTGCATGCTAACGTGTTGGAGAAAGAATTTTGCCTATTTTATAATTTATATAACATAACAGCCCCAGAAATATTTGAGAGAAGGAAAATAGTTGGTTTAACATACTATGTTCATTTTGTTCTGATAGCATGTATATACGAAATCTAACTCACAAACATAAATTGAGCCTTTTGTTGGTGAAGTATTTGACGTCCTGCCTGAAAGGCTTTGGAGACATTTGATATTCTGAATATGCACATGCTTCTTATGGGAAATCAACTGAGGTGTGACTCAAATATTCAATGGCACTTAATTCTTACTTTCAAGAAGGGTATCAAATGTATAATATAAACCAACCAGAGCTTCCAGGGACTAAGTCACTAGACTGTTCCTGGGCTCCAACTGCATAGGTAGCAATTAATAGCCTAGTAAGGGCACCAGTGGAAGGGGAAGCCCTTGGTCCTGCCAAGGCTGGACCCCCAGTGAACTGGATTCTTGGGGGGAGGGCGATAATGGGGGGAGGATGGGGAGGGGAACACCTATATAGAATGGGTGGAGGAGGGGTTAGGGGGATCTTGACATGGAAACTGGGAAAGGGAATAACATTTGAAATGTAAATAAGAAATACCCAAATTTAATAAAGATGGGAAAAAATGTATAATATATTACCAGGATGTCTGAAATCAGTTCTTATCCTCATACAGAAGGTAAAATCTAATGATTTTGAATAATGAGCAAATGACCAGTGACGGGGGAGTTACTAATTTCTTTCTTGTTCATTTCTTTACATATTAACTTTCATAAGTAAACTTAAAAGTTAAATTATTGTGGCTGATAGACATCCCTTCCTGTTTTTAAATGACACATGAGAGAGAATGATGCTCACCTAATACACATTTAAAAAGAAAGTCAAGTCACACATGGTTTTAGTGTAATGTTATAATACCATCTGCATTTTTATTCTGTCAGCATTTAAAAGCCAGAGTGGTAGGTATTCTTTTTTTTTTTTTTCCATTGGAAAAATAAAGTTCTCCATCCTCAAACTGTTTCAATACTTTGGCAACTTAAATAAAAAGAAAGTTTTTTTTTTCTTGGTGAAAAGACCATATAACCCCTTGGAAATCAGGGTTTATGATTGCCTTTAGCAATAGCACCATGCATGGCGCCTCTGTAATTTTATTTGATCCACAAAAAATAGTTTCAGTTCTATAATGGACGTTCTCACTGAATGTTCCTTATTTGCAGGCTTGCACATGGGTTGCTTTATTCATACCCATGTCAGTCTTTCTGATATAATTTTGCACAAAATTCTCTTTGATGAATGTTAATAAATTCAAACACCTAATATTACATTATATTATTTAAGGTTGTGGTGGAAGAGAACAAAAGACAAGACTGAATAAATTATAACCTACGCTTGACATTGAAAATTGTGCCAAATACCCCTGGCTTCAAACGATGGAATTTGTCCAATCAGCATACCCCCTTCTTTCCTGTCTGTGCTACTCAATGAGACTGCACAATATAAAGGTCTTTACGGTGCATACCAGTCAATATAGGAGTGTGTGTTTCAAAACATCACTGAACAAAGGCAAGTCATTACCAAAAATGTGTAAACTGATCTTCAAAACTAGTGAAAAGCATGAAAAAATCTCTTTTTTTTTTATAGACATGGCCGGTGTGTTATTACCACTGATAAAGATTTGTAGAGTCTTATCCTGCCCCATATACTTTATGTCCCTTTGAAGCACGAACCTGTTTATGTTCCATCTGGGCACCAACTTCTGAAATTGGGGAAAGTATATGTATAAGTGACTTCTTAATGTCACAATAACAAGCAGACCAAGGCCTTGCCTGTCACATACTGGTGAAGATCCCATATTTTAGTTGACATTGATGTATTTGACTGCAGACATACTACCTCTTTTTACATCTATTAATATTTCATAAAAGTAGTTTCTTTTCTTGAGTTTCTTCAGTTGTATTTTGAGTTTCAGTATTTTTAATATAGATTATATACTATTATATGACTTTATATATGAAACATTGTTTATAGATATAAGTATATATGCATTTTATGTAAATTTTTTCAAGTAACACCACACACAAATATTCATGTATACATACTCATACATGCATGCACATGCAGGTGAGAAAAACATCCTAAATGTAGGCAATAGTATTCATTGGGTTTGAGTCCCGCTGAGCTAAATCCCCAGCCCGAGTCCTAGACTTAATAAAGTAGAGGGAACTAGCTGAGTATCAGGAAGTGTTGTTTTCTTTCTGACTGTTGATGTCATATGACCAGTTGTGTCTAGCTTCTACCACCTTGACACCCAGTTAAGATTGACCGTACCCTTCAACTAAGGTTCTAAGTGAACCCTACATTCCTTAAGTTGTCTTTCAGAGTATCTTATAACAGCATGAGGAAAAGCAATACACTCAATTTTACACAATTATTTTTAAGTCACATGTACTCCATATTGAGTCATATGTGCTACCTCAACACTTTGTAATGATGATAGGAATAGACACTGGTTCTTGTAGCATCATCTTATTATATTAGTTGCTCAATACTTATATCTTTATTTACTTAATCTGTTTTACTGGTATCCTGCATAATAAAAGGCTACTTTTTGTATTTTCTTTTAAAAATAATTGAAATTTAAATCAAAAGAATCTTTTTAAATAAAGCAATAGAACCTATCCTCTGATGTTTCATTGTGTACAAACTGTTTTTGGACAAAGCAGTGATTCATGATTCTTTATTAATTAACTGTGTGAATGAACAAGTATTCAATGATTGTAAATGAATAAGGGAACAATGATAAGTAAAAAGGATAGGGAAGAAAGGAGAGAAAGAGAAAGCAGAAAGAAAAGAAGCAATACCAATTTTATGTAAGTAGACTTCCACATTTATATAATATATATTATCTAGTAATGCTTTAATATTGATTTTAAGATTAGTTTTTACAAATTCAAATAAAAGCAAAGGAATGAGAGTAGACCACTCTTACATATTTATTAATTTCACTCAATATTGCAGCATACTCCCATTGGAAACATTTGTGTACTAAGTTGTTTGAAAATAGGCAATATGTTAAGTAAATGTAAATTTTGATTAATAATTAAAATATTCTCATAATAAGTTCTCTGGTGAATGTACCATATGCACATAGAATTAAAATGTAGGAAGAGGTAGTAAATTATTTTGTGCTCATTCATTCTCTCCTTCTCCCTATCTCTCGCTCTCTCTCTCTCTCTCTCTCTCTCTCTCTCTCTCTCATTCACTCTGTTGTGTATATTTGTCTTTAGGTGAATTCATACTCTGTCATAATTCTGTATATTTTCCTTAACATTCATTATATCCATGGACCATAAATGGAGAATTTTACTAATAAAAGAAATCCAGCCTTCAATACATAACCAATATTGAGAATCACTTCTATTTACTTCTAACAGTCAGTATAAGTCTGACATGATTTCACAATATTCAAATATATTCTAAAGATCCTAAAACAATGGTTTTGTGCATCTATGTTCTTCTGTTTCTTTTCCCAGAGAGGTTGGTGCTTACTTAGATGGAGCATAAACAAGATTCCAGGATAAGACCCTCCCTCCAAATATTTGTCAGTAATAATAATATATAGGCAATGTCAATAAAAACAAATAGACATTTACATTTTTTCATTACTTCTAAAGATCAATTATCACCATTTTGGGGTAGTGATATGCCTTCAATGAAGTTTCAAAACATGACAGATTTGTCTGTATATTTTTGGCTTAGGTTTTCAGTCGCTGCTAGAACTGACCTCCAGTCTGTATCGACTCTAGCTTGTCAGTTATGTACATACTGTTGCTACCCACACTACATTAAACATAAAGAGGTTGTGAACAGTTTAATGAATTCCAGGTCTTTAAAACTTGGATCAAAAGAGGTATTAGAAATACTGGTATTTATTTGGGGATTAGAGTAACTTGCCTCTAGCCTTCATTCTAAATTATGAGTCAGAACTGAAGTCTATATTTTTGAGAAAAGTTTGTTATTTCATGCTACATTTTTAATATTAACCAAGCGTGGAAACAACGTGAGTGTACATTGTCAGAATGTGTGTGTGTGTGTGTGTGTGTTATATTTAAAATATAAGTTAACTATAAATATATGTTATATTTAAAATACAAGTTAAAATATAAGTTAAATATAAGGTAACAACATAGAGGGACTTGCAACATTATATGTTGAGCTGGTCACAGAATGACAAATGCTCATTTACATGAGTTATATAAAATTGATAAACTCAATTTTTTTTAGCAGTCAAATACTGGAGGTATTGGAAACTTTCAAGGGTGTGATGTTTCAGTACGGGAGATGAATACAGTTCTGCTATATAATATAGTTCATGATATAGAATATGGGGGGGTAGAGGGATAGATAAGCATCAAGTGTTCTGTATGTGCAAACATACAAAGTTACACACTGAAATTGTGCAGGAATCTTCCTATCATTTGTACTTCAGTGGAAGTACAAATAAGTAGATAAAATGATTACTGAAGGTGGATATTATCCTCTGGCCATTCCTTGTATATATTAAATAATTGCTAATGTGCCAACTTTGATTATGTTCAAGAATAATTTATTGGTTTCTAAAAATTATTGTTTATTCAACGGAACATTTTAATATTTATAACATCAAATGAAGATAACCATGACTTAATAATCATTAGTCATAAATATCTCAATTTTTAAATGAATGTTCTTGCAAAAACTATTATGACTAGTTTCATTTTCTTACCATTCTGATGCAGACTAGCATATCAGCATGATTTAGAGTTTCTCAAGAAAGCATATTCAGGCCAACTCAGTGATGTATTTAATGGAGTATAGTCTTCATAAAGACAGAGAGAAGATTTTGACTCAGGCTTTGTAATTCTAAAGTTCTTACGTATCCTATTAAGATGTGCTGATTATAAATTCTCATAGGCTCCAAGAGCTTCACATGACATGCAGCATGAAGAAATCCTTTCAAAAGATGTTTGCTCCATTATCATAATAACCATTAAGTATTTTCTGAAAAATTGTTCTAGGAGCTAATGAAATAGGCAATAGTGAAAAAGTTTTCCAACTCTTCCAGAGGATGGGAAATCAGTTCCAAGCCATGTCCAGAGGCTCACACCCATCTGTAACTCCAAGGCCAGGCAACCAGTTACCATCTTCTGGACTCCACAGATACCCATCTACACCACACATGTAGTACATACAAACAGACATACACATATACACCGAAGTAAAAAATAAATAATTAAAATATATTAGTCTCAGAATTTTCTAATATTTCACATAATTTCATCTTCTAAGTTTATTATCAACAACTGAATGAACCCTTTATGGTCCCATCCCCTGTGGAAATTAAGAATTTGATAGCTTGCAATAAATCTTCATAGTTTAAGATTTAATATATTGTTTGCTTATTTTTATTCCTAAGAGAAAACAAATCAAGGTTTTCTTTCCCAGAAAAACTACAGAGACAGGAAGAAATTTATTGTTTTCTAGGCTATCGTTTGGCTCCCTGCCCCCCAGCATTGTGAGTTTTCCAGGAGTTTTGTGTCTGTGGAGGCACTTTGGATCATAATTTATGAGGTGGGTCAGATCAGATAATAATGTATGCCATTTATACTTTATCATACTCACATAGCTTTATGGGTGTGTACCTTAGAGGCACAGAGGAATATTTTTATTAACACATGTTTATACATAATTGACCAATTGGGAAGTGCTAAGAAGTAATGGCCGTGATTTACATAGACTAAGCAATGTCTTAGAGCACCTCACCCTGTCTGGAGCCCCCACTGTGACAGATGAGCCAATGCCTGTGGGGGATGACAGCATGCTATTTATGGCATTTCCTTCTGAGACAATTAAGTAACATATGCCAAGACCATAGGGATTATCTTTGAGCTACACAGTATGTAATTCTATCTGAAGAGAAATATAATATTTTATAAATTTGACAAACCATAAGAAAGCTTAAATTGATTCACCCATGTTAATAAATGCAGTAACAGTTCCGTGCTTTAAGATTTACTTCTTGATAAGAGTATGCCATAAAAGATTAACATGTTATATACATACATTATTCAGAATAGATGGCATATTTATTTTGTTAGGGTGCAATGTTCACAATGAACTCTTACATAGGATACTTTATTTTTGCACTGCTTTCTCATATTTAAGCCAAACAAATGGAAAAGTCACCTAATAGACAATAGTTTAACACACACACACACACACACACACACACATATGATTCATGATATCATTGTACTGTAATTCTGTAAGCCATAGTCAGAGAATGATTGTGAGTTGACAGGAGATAATTAGAGACAAGAGGAAGGAATTAGATGTCTGAATGACTGCACTGTTTTACCTGATACAGGAGACTCATTCAGGGGCATGTAAGACAGTTTAGGGGTCACTGCTCTGATTTTATTTTGGAACTCATTGATGCCTAGGAAGATTTATCTAAAAATTTTAAAATCATCATTACTAAGAATGCTGAGGTTCGAAGATACATTAGTGATCAACAGTGACATCACAGGAGTGTGTGTGTGTGTGTGTGTGTGTGTGTGTGTGTGTGTGTGTGTGTGTAGTCACATATGGTACCCAATGGTTAGCACTGTTTTTCCTGTTCTATATATTGCCAGCTAATCCCCTTGAAAGAAGGTCATTCATTGAATCTAGAATTCATTTTATATCAGTTAGACGCGCTGTCCAGAAAGCTACAGTCCTCCTCTACCTGTTCCTCAAAAGCACTGTGGCTACAGGCATGCGTTGTTTCTCTTATCATTTTACACGATGCTGGGGCTCATGGCTTCCTGTTGATATAGCAAGAAGTTTCACCAACCCAACCATTGCCCACCTTCCTTCATGCTAGTTTGAAACAATGTTTTCTATTGGATTTGGAGCTAATACACTCAGATATTCTGGCCATCAAGTCCTGTGAACATTGGTTTTTTTTTTTTATTGGATATTTTTTTATTTACATTTCAGTGTTATCCCTCTTCCCCACCCAACCACCCACCCTTTCCTACCTCCCCATCCTGACATTCCCCTACACTGAGGGGTGGGGGGTCAAGTCTTGACAGGACCAAAGGTTTCTCCTCCCTTTGGTGCCCAACAAGACCATCATTTGTTACATAATTAGCTGGAGCCATGGGTCTGTCCATGTGTACTCTTTGGATGGCGGTTTAGTCCTTGGGAGCTCTAGTTGGTTGGTATTATTGTTCTTATGGGGTTGCAAACTCCATCTCCTTCAATCCTTTAACTCCTCCAGTGGGGACCTCATTCTCAGTTTAATGTTTGGCTGCAAGCTTTTGCCACTTATTTGTCATGCTCTGGCAGAGCCTCTCAGGAGACAGCTCTATCAGGTTCCTGTCAGCATGCACTTCTTGGCATCAGTTTGGTGGTTGCATGTATATGGGCTGCATCCCCTGGTGGGGCAGGCTCTGAATGGCTATTCCTTCAGTCTCTGCTCCAAACTCTTTCCCCTATCTCCTCCTATGAATACTTTTGTTCCCCCTTCTAAGGAGGACTGAAGCATCCACACTTTTGTCATCCTTCTTCTTGAGGTTCATATGGTCCACAATCCACAATTGTATCTTGGGTAATCCAAGATTTTGGGATAATATTCACTCGTCAGTGAATGCATACCATGTGTGTTTTTTTGTGATTGGGTTACCTCACTTAGGGTGACATTTTCTACTTCCATCCCTTTGTCTATGAATTTCATGAAGTCATTGTTTTTAATAGCTGAGCATTACTAGATTGTGTAAATCTACTACATTTTCTGAATCTGTTTCTCTTTTGAGGACTCTCTTTTTGTCTCATAAGTTTTTTTTTTTTTTTTTTTTTCTTGTGTAACTGAGTTTTTCTTCAGCCTGGCCTTGAATTTCCAATGGTTAAAATCCTTAGACCTTATGCGAAGATTTCATGCAGTTATTGTGAAAAGCTGATTTCAATCATTCCCTGGTGTCACAAGACTTTATTTAAATAACATATGAAAACTTTCTAAAAAGAGGAAACAGAAGAAAGAAAAAAATGGAAAAATAAGGAAGGGAAAGATCAAGGAGGAGAGAGTCATAAGGAGTGTTGGTTTGAAAAATTAAGTTTACTTAGAATTGAACTGACTCTTCAGGATATCAAGAACATAATGCTTAGACTCTCCTATAGTAGGTGTGCTGATTAGTTTTTCTGTGAACTTAATACAAGCTCGGTGCCCTCTTCTGGTGTGTCTGAAGACAGCTACAGTGTACTCACATACATGAAATAAATAAATCGTTTTTTAAAAAAAATTGACATTGGAGGGCACATGGGCATTGTTGCTCCTGAGCAAATGGTTCTAAGTTGTATAAGAGAGCAGACTGAGTAAGCCATGGGGAACAAACAAGTAAGCATTTTCTCTATAGCCACTGCTTCAATTTCTGCATCCTGGTTATCACCCTGTTTGAGTTCCTGCTTTGACTTCTCTCAGTGGTGAAATGATAGTGATGTGTATGTATACTATATTCCTCCTTTTCATCCTTCTATGCAATGCCTTTTCTGCTATTCCAACATGAAATGAGAGGAAACAAGGAAGAGGAGAATGGAGGATTCCAGTGAGTATCAGAGATCATGTCAAACCCAGATCTCAAAGTGAATTTTGCTGAATTATCAATGATTCAATAGGAAATGATAATCTTGTAGATGGTCCTTTGTTACTTAGAAGTCATTGTACAGATCTCATTTAGCTGGTATCCCAATCTCTTGAATAACTACTTTTAATAGATACTATGCAAACCTTATATAAATCAAGAGTATGATAAAGACAAATTCTTTCAGTTTGTGGTAATCAAAATTTTACTTTACATTGCATTTTCCTCTCTACCTTCCCTTTGTTCCTTTATTCAATCTGTTACTTTCCTTCCTTGTTCATACCCTTAGTCACTTTCTTTAGAATAGAAACTGTTTGTCTTAGGGTTTCTATTCCTGAACAAACATTATGTCCAATAAGCATTGGGGTGGAAAGGGTTTATTTAACTCACACTTCCACATTGCTGTTCATCACCAAAGGAAGTCATTACTGGAACTCAAGCAGGTCAGGAAGCAGGAGCTGGTGCAGAGGCCATGGAGAAATGTTAATTCCTGGCTGCTTGCTTCCCCTGGCTTGCTCAACTTGCTTTCTTATAGAACCCAGAGCTACAAGCATAGGGATAGCACCACCCACAATGGGCTGGGTGCTTCCACCTTGTTCATTGAGAAAATGCCTTACAGCTGGGTCTCATGCAGGCATTTCATCAAGGGAGGCTCCTTTCTCTGTGATAACTCTAGTTTATGCCAAGTTGACACACAAAACCAGCCAGTACATTATTAAAAGTCAGACACTACAGTAAATACTTCTACCAAATATGTATGGCTGCATAAGCTCGTGGTAGTTCTTTCTGGTACTAGGAAAAAGCATGTGTTAGAATCATCCTTGGAATCAATCTGTTGATTCTCCAAACATTTTTCTATTAAGGGATAAAAGGAGGAAACATAAAAATATTTCTAATATTACATATATATTATATTCTAATATAAACTAAGATTTCTCCTTAATTTCCATTTATGGATCTTATCTGATCTTGAAAAGGAGAACAGAAAAATAAACAGAAGGAGGGTAGAGGTTACATTCACTCAGAAAGGCATATTTAGACCCAACCACATCTACAGTGAGGGGTCAATGGTTACATGGTGTTATTAATTGTTAAAAGTGGATGTATTGAACAGTGAAGCTCCAGAATGCTCTACCTGGTACGGAGGTACAGTATGGGCTCACTAATGAGCAATATTTCATAAGCACTGCCTCTTACGTATCTGTCACTTAAGTAATTGGATTTCCATCAATTTCTAACCACATCCACTTCCTTCCAAATAACAAAACTGACACACATAGCCCCGTAACATACAGTCTGATTGCCCCATCACTTTTCACTCTCTGGCAATAAATATTTTCCTTATTCCAATCACACTCCTGAAAAAAAGAAAAACTTGCAAGAAAAGAATTAATGACTCAGTAGAAACAAGTAGGTATAATATTCAGGAATCACTATCAGAAATTCTCAAACTTTTTGAAAAACAGAGAGAGAAAGAGAGAGAGAAAGCTGGAAAATGTTGGGGGAAATAGTAGTCAATATTGAACTTAGAATAAAGGTGAATTAATTAGACATTTCATGGTTTTCCTTAAATTATAAGACATTTTTGTATAAATATTCAGATTTGTAAGTGTACTAGAAATTGACAGTTTTCGTTTCTGTCATTATTTATTGGGAGCGTATCAGTGCGTATGTGCACGAATATGCACACGTACTACCATACACTGGTTTAGGTTAGAGGATAAGTTGTAGTAGTCAGTTCTCGCCATTCACTGAATCTTAGGACTCAAGCTCAAAACTCCAGGTTTGGCAGCAAAATCCCTTAACTGCTGAGCACCTGTAGTGGCCCTGTTATTTATTACGTGTATATTGTTTATAGTGTGCGGTGGTATAGAAGTTTAATGAGAATAATATGATTAATGAATGATTCCTTTGACTTCTATTCATTCAATATATTGAGACATCTAAGGTTCTTTATTGAGGAAAAGTTAGATTCTGGTTAGGGCACTGGCTCGAAATTGGGAGCATTAGAAATAGACTATGACAGAACCTGATAACTTGGGAACTATGGCAAGGGTTTGGTTAAGTGACATGTAAAAGACAAAGAGAGTTAAATGCCAACAAATACATTGTTTTCTAGACTCTATAGACAATGGGAATTGTTAGAAATTATAGTATTCTAATTATGCTTTACAGAGTGCAATTAAAATTTGTTATAGAAACTGTGGGCAACAAAGATAAAGGTTACTAAATCAGTACAGAATCCCAGCCTAGATTCATTGAAGCAGAGTTAGCTAAAGAGAGTCTTAAAGTCCCAAAAATGTATTAAAGATTAATCTGTTGCTTCAGATGGAATTATTAAAATCACTAGCAGTGTGGATCAAAGACGCAAGTCCCTCTATAGTATACCTATTAATGCTGACTCAGGGTCTCTGGAAGCAGGCTCAGTGTGAGTAAATATAACATATCAGGGCTTGCCTCCCTTATTCAGTTCTAATTTGTGGTGCTTATACCTGGTTGAGTCCTAAAGAATTCCTATAAAATAGGTGATGTTTAATGTTTCACATAATAACAGATTTAAATGGTTTTGAATAATTAGCCATTGGTTAGTTGTTTAATTTTTGAAAATAGTGATTCATGAGGAAAGCCATTAGAAGAGAAAATGTCTACTATATGGTCTTAAAATACACACTATGAAATTATGATCCAATAGTAGTAGTAATTATAGTAATAATAATAGCAATAATAATAAATTACCATAAGTTAGTACAAATTTTAGTAGCTCTGTAAGGAGTCTCTTCCTGATCTGGAGAAATATTACGCTTAAAGATGTACATTCACAGTCACTCAGGTAGCCTACTGTGGTTTGTTTTAAAGAGACCTTACCATGTCCTCTTAATTACTTCAATGGCTGTCAAATTCCAGAAACCACTAGTCCATAATGATCTTGTATTTCTAGAGATCAG
Organism: Rattus rattus; assembly: GCF_011064425.1. NCBI lineage: Eukaryota > Metazoa > Chordata > Mammalia > Rodentia > Muridae > Rattus > Rattus rattus. The sequence continues at coordinate 24,816,639 of NC_046158.1, forward strand.
TTAAGGTGAGATACAAGAGACACTTACTGCATCGTTAAAAAGATTAAGAATGTACACTTTCTTAAAATAAGACCATCAAGGGCTAATTTCAGGTAGATAAAACTTTGGCCACGTGATTCATAGCTTCTGATTTTGAAATTGTCTAAATGGGTCTTAGTCTCACTTCCGACTATATCCTATCAGGCAAATCCTTTCTTGACTACCATGAAAAAAATTCAAGATGTTATATTCTTCTGTCAAAGTAAATTATTAAGGCTTATTGGAGAAAAACAATATCTCTCGATATTAACCCTTTTATTATAGTTTTGTATTCAAAGGCTAGTGTTTTGACTATACTTAATAGGACACACTTGCAGAGATTAGCAGGCAAGAATGAGAAGACAAGTAAGAGTGAAGGAACGAGAGCAGAGGGAAAGAGAGAGTCCTCAAGTATATGCAGATTCACCTTGGATGAGCTTCCTTTGGAAATGCACCATTGTATTTGAGATACACGTGACAGAATGAATGGCCATCCCTATAGCACAAAACAAGTAGACTCTTCCCATTCGTAATACAGTAAAGAGCCCTTTCTCCTTTACCATTAGTTTGCTCGAAAGTGACACAGATCAAACACTGACACTTACTTGTGTGTGGGACTTGTGGATCAGATTGTATCTTGAGAATATTAGTAGGTCTGCTTACAATCTAGTTATTTTCTGTCCAAGATGATGTTTTACACTAGGGAGAGGACCTTTGCTACTTCAGAAACTCTAAGTAATTTACACACAGACACAAGGTGAAAACTTAGCCAAGAGAGGCAAAATGGAGATTTTTCCCATATGGCAACAGCATGGCTTGAGAAACAAAATCTTGCTTTGAGGGGAGACAGTGATATGAAATGCAAAGCAATTTATCAAGTAAGAAATGGACAAGTAAAGAGTGAATCCATCAGAGTACACTGCTTTAACGTAATGGGAAAGTTCCCAAAGAAGCCATCATGTCACTAAGAGGGGATGGAAATTCATTTCAACAGTACTAAAAGGGAAGCCCCTGTTTTTTTTTTTTTTTTTTTTTGGTTCTTTTTTTTTCGAGCTGGGGACCAATGCTCTACCACTGAGCTAAATCCCCAACCCTGGGAAGCCCTGTTTTTATGCTCATGGGACTCCTGTGTGGGCTGATGTCATAAGAGGCAGGTGTTTTTCCTGTTACCTTGTTACATTATCCATTTTTACAGTGTAACTGTTTTTTTTATGAGATTATCCAGCATTGTAAATTGACATGTGTCACTAAGCATTAGGAGCCAAGAGTCCGTGTAATAAATTAGATAAGGCTCCAACTAGTCATGGCTTGACTAGTAAGGTCCGGAAATTTTGGTTTAACTTTTGGTTCTTTGTTAATTCAGACAAGGTAAGTTTGTTTGTTTGCTTACTTGCTTGCTTGCTTGCATATTTTTATGAAAAGGAATCATTCAGAAATTTCAGTAGTATACCACAATCTCCTCTCAAAAACAAATATTGGATATTCAAGGACTTGCAAACTGGAGCCACGTAATAAATCAGAAAAATTACTGAGAGAAATTACTATTGAGAAAAATTATTAAGTCTCTTATATGTGTAAAAATTTAAGTAAAATTGTAAAGGAACTCTATATGGAAGTAACATATTCTCTCTACACAGAGGGCACATAAATTGCTATTGCAACATAGGAAGAAAGTTTACCAAAATTCAGTGCAATTAACAAATGTTCCCAACTCTTGTATCGGCATTTCCATTTCTAGGAATTCTTGTGACAGAAATTCTGGTAGTAGTGCACAAAGATAAAAATATAAGAATATCCCCTAGGACACTATTGGTAATATCAAAAATTGGAAGCAACTCAAATGTCCAGTAATACAGTAATGGCATAGTGAGTGTGATATAGTCTTATAATAAAATAATATGCAGCATTTAAAAGAAATGGAATAGATCTCTATGTACCATTTTGGAAAGAAGCCCAAAATACATTGAAAGCAGAAACACTACGTTAATGGTATTTATAAATAACCTCATTAGATTCATGAACATTGTTGTACATGGAAAGAAACATTTTGTATAAATAAATGGGAAACGGAAGTTCATATTTGAATATAGATTATATGCTTACATTTAAGTATTTTTAATTCCTCTTTTTAAAAAGATTTCATTTATAAATATGATTTTAGTTTTTCAAATTAAAATATAATTATATTTTCCCCTTCACTTTTCTACCTCCAAACCCTCACATGTACCTTCTTATTCTTCTTTCAATTCATGGTCTGTGTTTCTTTGATTGTTCATAAATATAAATGTGTTTGTATTTATAAGTTTGCATATATTCCTGGATATATACTTCCTGCTAAAACTTTATTAAGGTGTGTGTGTCTGTGTGTGTCTGTGTGTGTATGTTTGTGTGTATGTGTGTGTGTATGTGTGTGTGTGTGTGCAATTTAAGGGCTGACAAATTGATTTACATATTTTATTCTATTAATATGTGTTTTTACCTGCACATATATCTGGGCACCATGTTTCAACAGTGTCTATTGAAGCCAGAAGAGGGTATAGAATCCTCTAGACCTATAGTTGCAGAACACTGTTAGTGTCAGGTGGGTGTTGGGAACTAAACCTAGGTTTCTGGAAAGAACAACAAGTGATCCTGTTTTCTGAGCTATCTCCTGAGGCCTTATTTCCTTACCTTTCAAATATATAGTGATATTTGCTTATGGTAAGGAAAGATAGAATTCTTAAATGGTAACAATGTTTAGCAGAAAAATTGGATTATGATTTGTGCACAGTCATGTAGCTTAAAAATATAAAATACTTTGCTTTTATGATATTGACAATACATTAGAGCTTATTAATTTGTAGGTTGCATATTATCACACACATGGTAAAAGAAGTTGCTGTGTAATCAAATATGGAAAATTTAGATCAACTTTCCAGACTCATAGTTTTTAAAAAATTATAACAGTGGTCTCTATTATTTTATTTGTACACAAAACCATTCTATAAAGAAAGTTACATTATACATATCATATAACAAAATCTATTACAATAGTTTAGATTCTTGGTCTACTCAATAAACTTTAAAATTACTGTTATACTATAGCATCTTTTTGCAGTCATACTAAGAGCGTCCCTTAGCATCATGGAACAGATAGCATTGACTGTTTACTGGTTGGTTTTGTGTATCAACTTGACACAAGCTGGAATCACCACTGAGAAAGGAGCCTTGCTTGAGGAAGTGCCTCCATGAGATCCAGCTGTAAGGCATTTTCTCAATCAAGGGGTAGGACCTGGCCCATTGTGGGTGATGCCATCCCTATCCCAACCTATGCTTGGGTTCTTTAAGAGAGCAAGCTGAGTGGGCAGGGGAAGCAATCCAGTAAGCAGCCCTCTCCATGGCCTCTGCATCAGCTCCTGCCTTCAAGTTCCTGCCCTGTGTAAGTTCCTGTCCTGACATTCTTTGGTGATGAACAGCAATGTGGAAGTGTAAGCTGAATAAACCCTTTACTCCCCAACTTGCTTCTTGGTCGTGATGATTTGTGCAGGAATAGAAACCCTGAGTAAGACAGACTGACAGTCAAGACAGCGAAATAATCAAAGAGGTATAGCAATGTATGGGTATGGCAATAGACTTGGTAACAATCCACAGTCAAAGAGATGGGGGAGGGTCATGAGTCTCTCACTTGGGATTTCTTTGTTTCCCTCTTGCCACTTGCACACAGCCTTGATAGGTGATAGAAATAAAGGAAGTAGAGTATCAAAAACCCAAACTGTGTGACACAGCATCTGTAAGGTCCCTCCATCCCTGATGATGTGCTGAAGTTGTTTGATAAGCAACTATTCTTCAATCAACACATTTGTAGAAGTAAACACTCACCTCTGCTCCTGTAATCAAATAAAGTAAACTCATTGATTCTCCAAGTAAGACTTGGATGGATGTTTTCCCCTTTGGTTTGTTGTGGGAACCATATCTGATGCCATGGGTGAATAGCCACTAGGACATACTTCCATATCAGAGGAATGGAAAAAGCATCTTAAATATCACATGGAAATACAAAAGACCCAGGACAGAGCAAAACAAAACTAAAGAGTAAAATAAAAAAACTGGGAGGACCATTCTGATTTCAAGTTATATTTACAGAGTTATTGTACTGAGAAAAGTATTGTATTGGCATTAAGACAGACAAAATTGTGGATCAAATATAAGCCAATGTACCTGATATTTGACAGAAAGCCTGACAAAACACATTGGATAAAAGATAGCTGCCTTAACACATGGTGCTGGTCAAACAGTATAACCGTATGTCAAAGGATGAAATTAGAGGAGTAAACTAAATCTTACTCTGCATAAAACTTTTTGAGGATCAAGAACCTCAACTTAAACCCAATATCATAAACCTGACACAGGATAATGTAAGGAATATGAAATCATTGACATAATGAAAAACTTCCTGAGCAGGACAGAAATTTTAGGCATTAAGACCAGCAATTAACAAATGAAAGCTCATGAAACAAAAGAAGCCTGAGAACAGAAAAGGTACCCATTCTAGTGAAAAGTTAGCATAGAGAATGAGAAACAATTTCCACATCTAACAGAAAGTTTATATTTAGTTTTTAATTGGAATTTTTAAATTTTCATTCCAAATGTTGTCCCCCTTTTCCACTTTCCCATCCGCAAACTCTGTATCCCATCACCCCTCCCCCTTCTTCTATGATGGAAATGAAAATAATCCTTCTGAGTGTGGTAACAGAGACACAGAAAGACAAACTTTGCTTTCTTTCTCCCATGTGAATGCTATCTAGAAGTCTTAAGATATATGCATTTAGCCTTAACTTTGGCAGTCACTCCAGGTGAACATACAGGCCACTCCTTCAGGGGAAGCAGGTAGGCTAATTAGAGACCTTCAGCCCCCCCCTTTTTTTCTCTCTAAGCTAAATACCCTAACCTTATCTACAGCTCCGAAATGAGGCACCTGCTACCGTCTCCCCTCCTGCCTTGTCCAATCTCCTGGTGATTACACAGATCTTCTCCTCTGAACCTCTTTCTCCAGACACATTGCTTTATCTTTGCCACCAACTCCAGCATTTATTCCACTCTTTGTGTTTTCATTAAGGGATTCTTTTGTTTCTTCTTTGAAGAGTACTACTATATGCATAAAGGCTGTTTCAAGGACTTTTATTTGTGCACCAAATGATGCATAAAGAAAAGGCATGAAAAGCATAAATAAAAGGCATTCAAAGCATGGAAGTGGAAATAGAATCAATAAAGAAAACCCAAAAGATAAAATTTTAGAAATTAGAACAGAAATCACAGGAGCAAACTGCACCAACAAAATATAAGAGATGGAAGAAATAAGCTCAGGCATTGAAGACATGATACAAGAATTAAATATACTTGTTAAAGAAAATGATAAATCTAGAAAGCTTCTTGGGGCAAAATATTCAAGCATCTAAGATCCTATGAAAAGACAAAGTCTCTGAATAATAGGAATAACAAAGGAAAAACAAGTCAAAGACCCAAAATGTTATCAGCAAAATAAAAGAAAATATCCTCAATGTGAAGAAGTAGATGCCTGCTCTCTGCCCCTTCTCTCTGACTCTCTTCTCTCCCTGACCATTTTGTCCCTTTCCTGATTCTCTCTCCACAAGTTCCTCCCCAACCCCCCCTCCTCCTTTTCTTCCTCCTCTCTCCCTCCCTCCCTGCCCCCCTCTCTGTATATCCCTGTGTGTGTTTCTTTGTCTGTACACTCTTCTCAACTCTCTTTCACATGTCCTAAATAAATTTTATTCTATACTTAAACAACAACAACAACAACAACAACAACAACAACAGCAACAACAAAAAGTAGATCCCTATCAAAAAAGTATAAGGAACATTAAATAGACAGGACCCAAAAAGGAAGACCCCTAAGCAAATAATAATGAAAATTCTAAACATACAGAAGAAAGAATATTGAAAACTACAAGGTAAAAAGAACAGTAATGTATGAAAACAGATCTATTAGACTTGCACCTGGTCTTTTAACAAAGACTCAAAAATTAAAGACTGTAGACTCCAAGAAACCACAAATACCAGACCAGTCTACTGTACCCAGCAAAACTTTCAAGTACTATAAATGGATAAAATAAGACATTCCACAGTAAAAACATATTTAAGCAGTATCTATCTATAAATCCAGGACTACAGAAGGTGTTAGAAATAAAATTTTAACATAAAGAGGTTAAGCACATCAAACAGTAAACAAACAAATGAACCAAATAAAACTAATGCCCCTCAAAAAAGAGAAACCCATAAGGGACAAATAATTACATAACAGCAAAGTTACACACACACACACACACACACAGAGGGGGGGGAGACAGAGACAGAGAGACAGAGAGGGAGAGAGAGACAGAGACAGAGAGACAGAGAGGGAGAGAGAGAGACAGAGAGAGAGAGAGACCGAGAGAGACAGAGAGAGACAGAAGCAGGCAGATAGACACAGGCACAGGCACAGATGTATACACCAAGATAATAGGAATAACCAATCATTGGTCACTGATATCTCTCAACATTGCCATCCTCAGTTTGTAAATAAAAAGTCCCAACTTACAAAACATAAGGGGAAACAGAATCTGTCTCTCTGGTATATCCAAGAAAAATACCTTAACACTCAAGATACATATCACTTCAAGGTAAAAGTTTGGGAAAAGTTATTACAAGTATGATCAAAGAGACAAGCTTGCTTTTGTATCTACAAAATAGACTCCATACCACAATTTATTAGAAGAAATAGGGAAAAAAGTTACATACTCTTCAAAGGAAACGTGGATCATGAGGACATTTCAATCCTTAACATCTGGGCCCCAAAGAGAAAGGCATCCGATTTTATAAAAGAAACACTGTCATTGCTCAGAACACGTATTGAAATTTACATATTATGTGAAACCCCACTCTTGCCAATAGACATATCATCCAGACAACAACTAAACAGAGAAATGTGGGAGTTAAATGAAGTCATAAGCCAACAGTACTTAAAATATTTAAAGAACATTTTATTCAAACTCAAAAAGAATATATCTTCTCCATAGCACCTCATGAAACTTTCTCCAAAAGTGACCATACACTGGAGTATAAAGCAAGTTTCAACAGATACAAAAAAATTAAAATAATATTCTACATTCTATTAGGCCACATGTAACTTAAAGCTGTGCATGAACAACAATAGCTTACAAACTCATGCAAACTGAACAACTCTCTACTGAACAAAAAATAGATGAAGACAAAATTAATAAAGAAATTAAAGACTTTATAATCAAATGAAAATGAATATATAGCATACTCAATCATACGGACAGAATGAATGTGGTTCAAAGAGGCAAGGTCATAGCATTAAGTGCCTACTTTTAAAAACAAGGAGATACCTCATACTAGTAACTAAAAGCAAACCTGGAGGCTCTCACAAATAATAGAAATCATAGTAATAATAATAATAATAATAATAATAATAATAATATGAAGAAGGAAGAAGAGGAGGAGAGGGAGAGGAGGAGATGGAGAGGGAGATTGAGAAGGAGGAAGAGGTGGAAGAAGAAGAAGAAAAGAAGAAGAAGAAGAAGAAAATAAAACAATACAAAGCATCAATAAAACAAAAAGTGGGTTTTAATCACACACACACACAAAAAGAGACATGGTATGCACTCACTGATAAGTGGATATGAGCCTAAAAGCTCAAATTACTCAAGTTACAATTCATGGACCACATGAAGCTCAAGAAGAAGAAAGACCAAAGTGTGAATGCTTCAGTCCTCCTTAAATGGGGGAACAAGAATATTCATAGGAAGGGATATGGAGACAAAGTTTGGAGCAGAGACTGCAGGAATGGCCATTCAGACCCTGTCCCATCTGGGGATCCAGCCCACATACATAAAGCCACTAAACTGCTGCCAAGAAGTGCATGCTGATAGGAGTTTGATATAACTGTCTCCCAAGAGGCTCTGCCAGAGCATAACAAACACAGAGGCGAATGCTTGTAGCCAACCATTGAACTGATAATGGTGACCCCATTGGAGGAGTTAGAGAAAGTATTGAAGAATCTGAAGGGACTTGCCATCCCATAAGAACAACAATACTAATCAATAAGAGCTCCCAGGACTAAACCACTACTCAAAGACTATACATGGACAGATCCATGGCTCCAGCTGCATATGCCTTGTTGGGCACCAATGGGAGGATAAGTCCTTGGTCCTGCCAAGGCTGGACCCTCCAGTGTAGGGAAATGTCAGGGTGGTGAGGTGGGAAAGGAGTGTGGTTGGGGAGGGGAACACCCTTATAGAAGAAGGGTTGGGGGATGGTATAAGGGGGTTATGGATGAAAAACCGGGAAAGGTAATAACATTTGAAATGTAAATAAAAAATATCCAATAAAAAGAAGAATGAAGGAAAAAAAAGTTGGGTTTTCTGAAAAAAAAAATAAGACTGACAAACCCTTATCCAAATTAACTAAAAGGCAGAGAGAATATTCAAATTAATGAAATTAGAGACAAAAAAAGGGAACATAACAGCAGATGGTGAGGAAAAAAAAACCTTAAGGACTGTAGTCCACCAAATTGGAAAACCTAAAAGAGGTAGATAATTTTCTTGTTACATACTGCTTACCAAAGTTTAATAAAGATCAGGTAAGCAATTTAAAAATTCCTATATGCCATATTGAAATAGTAGCAGTAATTGAAATTCTTTGGGGAGGGAAAATATAGTATTAGATATATGGAGATAGGATATTAAATTTACTCTTAAACAAAATATTTTCTAGCCATAATCTTATATTGGTAGAAATTGTTATTTTTGATGTTGAATTGAAGTTATATTTTCTTATATTTGCACAGAATTTCTTATGTATTGATACAAGTTTAAGGTTTTCAATTTTACAAATCTTTGTGTATTGATATAAAATTTAAAATTAATTTTGTTACTCTTAAATAGGTATTATGCCTATGCAACTCATTTAAGAATACAAGGCTTAGACCCAGTCCTTCTGTAGTTGCTATCACAAACTGTTTAGGATGATTAAGTAATACAAGTCAAAAGTCAAATGTCAAATAGTAAACTCATGATAATATCAGATTTTTATTTAATTATAATAAAGAATTTCAATATTATTCAAATAGTAAATAGCTAAGAGTAATCAAGGTTTACCACTTTAGATATACTATATGTAGATGTCTTCAAAAGCATCAGGAATCCACAGAATACAGCTTTTAAAATCATTTCATTATTAATAGATCTTTTGAGTAGGAGACAAGTCTGCTTCTGGCAATGTCCCCTTCACATTGCAAAGAAGATATTGAAGCATCAGTACCTCTGTGTGGAGTTGCTTCATTGGTGGCAAGGTGGTCACTTGGCAAGAATTGCCCTAGTTCATCTGCAGACAAAATATACTAACCAGGAAAGGACACACAGTTGTAAGATAATTCATTGCTAAAGCTCTGCCAATAAAGGGTAAGCTAGTCCTTTATAATTCTTACCTCACTTAAGGTCAGTTAGATTGTTCTGGGCCAGAAAGCTGAACAGAGATGCTCCAACATGGTGAGGAACATAGAACACTGTTGAGGCAGTCAACTGTCTCCGCAAAATGTTTAAATTTTGGAAGCTATGGTTTTGTACTTCCAAGATATTTGAGTAATATTTATTTTCTACTCAGATTGCTGACAGAGCGAAGACTAGTTATAGTCTCATAACCAACCTTAAGTTGTTTAGCATTAGGAAGATGATCTTAATTTCAAAGGAATGGAATTGCAAGTTAAAATCAAACAAAATTCAGGTACAGAACTGTAAACTTGTTAAATTAGGATAAACGAGAGAGTAATTTATCTAAACTGCAAAACATTATGGACTGCATGTTGTAAGTACATATCACACCTTATAATTTACAAAATAATATAGGACAAAAAGAAGCAAATGTGGCTGCTTGTATTCTTATTGTTAATTTGAATCCCCCAAACTGTTTACATGAGGTTATTTGCAGGCATGTAGCTTCTAGGAACCTGCTCCCAGTGTCTCTGATTGGTAAATAAAGGTGCTGGCACCTATTGGCTGGGCAGGGTAGGAGTTTTAGGATTCTTAGGCTAAGGATATGGAGGAGGATTGAAGAAATCCACCATACCAGGAGAAGGAGAAGGACAGGACAGATACCGTGCCTAAGAAAGTGCAGGATAGGGAGCATAGCTTCATTGTGGGAGCAGGGGACAATCAGCCCAGGAGGGCCAAGGACTGGATACAGGGAAGCCAAGATGGAATATTGGATTTAGTAAATTATAATTTAGGATAATTCAGAATGAGGTAGATTAGCCACATGGAAGTTAGGAAGTGGCTTAACCATTGAGCCGATTAAGGTATATCAATATATAAAAGCTGAGTGTGCCTTTATTTGGGAACCCAGAACACTGGGGCAGGTAACAAGGAATAACCAACACTTGGATTTATTTAAATAATTACTACTTCAGGGGCAGTCCATGCACAAATGCTTTCACTGCAAAGTTCTACCAGACTTTTAAAGAACAGGTAAGGCAAATACTCCTTAAATCATTATAACAAATAATTGATCTAACCTGAGGTCTACTATACAGGATGGGACCCACACCTGACATGATTGCTTATCAAGAATCTGAGACCAGCTAGTCCATGTACCTGGGAAACCCCAAATAATACTGGTGTGGTAAAATAAGATGAAGTCAATGAACTAAAATGACTTCTTATGATATTTCACTGTGCTAATACATTAGTGCCTGTTCAGCCACCATCATAAAGCTTTCTCCTGAAGCAAATGGACACAAATATAGGTATCCAAAGCCAGACATTACAAAGAGACTGAGAGACTTTGGGACACTCAGCTCTGAATGGGATGTTTACATCAAGAATCTGACCACAAATTTCAGGAAAACCCATGGAAGAAATGGAAAAAAATGAAAGATCCAGATGGGATGGGGGACACCAAGAAAACAAAGCCTTCTAAATCAACAGAGAAAGAAGGAAAAGGCATAACGGATATAATATCCTCAAATATGTCACAATTTTACAACTGTCTACAAAATTGAACTTGCATTTTGTTTTCCAAAATGGTATTATATAATAATGCGATAGGAAGTTTGAGAAAATATTTTTTCTCATCTATGAGAATGTAAATAAGTAGGTCTGCTGATCTTAGCTTATAAGAGAATGGGCAGAAGGTTAGTGACTTGGCTGTTGTTCCTAATAATAGACAACGGATGATCTTGGCAAACACTGGTTAAATTTGAGTGGAGAATCAGACAGTCAGGAAACATGTTAAGAGATTGTGAGCCCAAATAAGCCAGCTCCCATCTCAAAGACAATGAGAAGTAGGTAATTTAAATATGCTTTAAATATGAGAAACCATGGCCAGAAGTGTGATTTAGTTTGTCTTGAATACTATGCTTTTATGTGCTAATATGCCCTTTTTTTGGGAGGGGAAGGGGAAGCAGAGTCTTGTTTTGAATACCAGAGGCTATCAGTAGTGACCTCTGTCCTGCTCCAGCAGAAGGGTTCAAGCCAAGGGAAAAGACACAAGCTGGGAGGGGAACAACCTCTTCCACCTCCACAACTGCCACCTCCATGACCCCTACTCTGGTGCTGCTTCCCTAGTAGCCGCTGTTGTTCAGAGACCCTGCACTGGCCAAGCTGAACCAAGCTGAGTCCTTGGAGGGCTAGCTAGTGAGCGAGCAGAATTTAGGGGAGCTTCTGGTGGTGAAAGTTTTGGGAAAGCATTCTTTGCCCAGGCAGTATTCCTGCTCTTGCGACATGCTTTCATATGACAGAGTAATTCTCACACATATTTATTCCTTCTGGATAGGATCTTATATATAGTTTTGGAGTGGTTCCTATTGGCATAGCCTGAGATGCCTCATCTCTAAGAGGAGGGACTTGTGGGCACTGCCCTTATGTGACTGATGGCCACAAATATTTCTATGGGGGGCTGTGACTACATGACAGAAACCTGGAGTTGGGAGCAGGCGAAGCTTCTACCGCCCTTTCTGGGTCTCCAGGGCTTCAAATCCTAGCTCGACCAAAACAAAACAAAACCAAAACAAACAAACAAAAAAAAACTCAAGAGATTGTACTTATATATTTATAAATTGAGACATTTTAAAATTCGTTACACAAATACGTAAGTACAACTTCTTGAGTCCTTTTTGGTTGTCTTTGTGTATATGTTTTTGGAGTTGACTACTTTGTACTGGGCCACAAATTAGAGGATTCATCCCCGAAGCAGGCTCATTTTCCCTTTCTTGGTAGTCGTTATTTGCCTGGAGTTTCTTGTTCACGCATGTGACTCCCTGAGTTTTTCCACTTCTAATTTAGCATATCTACCTATATTGTAATAGTTAAGATTTTCATTATACATGCATGAAAGTCTTTTTCATAGTAGACTCTCGGTGTTTTAGCTCTTACAATTTTTCTGACTTATCTTTTGCAATGTTACCTGAGATACAGATGAGGGAACTTTCATACTGATAGATACATTCGGCCTGAGCGTTCTCAAATGCACTGATCTTTGCATTGTGTCCACTTGTGGACTTCTCTAAAGGATTCTTTTTGCTGTAAAGATATCCTTTGATGAGGGGTGATGCTTGCAGGTATTTATGGGTATATATGATGAGGGGTAGTGCCTACATGTATATATGGGTATTTATTTAGAATGTAGTTAGAAACTGCATTGGTACTGCAAAGTACCCGTAGTAGATTGCACTGATAGATGAAAAGACCTCACTAGCCACAGTCCAGATAGACAGCTGCTTTTTACCACGAATATCTCAGTGACACTATTGCACCTGATGGATCAATTTGATAGTGGGAGAGGCAGAGAAGGTGTTGGAGGGAGCTGACATGAAGGAGAAACCAGAAGAGGGAAAATGACACAAGTACTATTAATCCAAATCCATAAAAATTAAAAAGTATTGTTGAAAATATCAGGTTGGCAGGTTATAATACAACAAGAAAAAAATCTACTGTAGGTCTCAGATATTCTCTGATGAAATTCTCAGCATTTGGGTTGAGTGAAGATATGGGTCTATACATGGTTTCCAGAAATATATACTTCATAGTTACAAAGATGTTGGGTCACACATAAAATGGGAGGAATAAATGGTTATCTGTACAGACCTTAGGCTCTGGACCTGAAACATCAAAACTGTTTGTAATCATGGGAGTTACAGGTAGTTCGTTAGCCTAATAGAATGAGTAGCCATTTTCTGGGACTTGAAGTAAAGCATTATAAAATTTTCAGCACATCCTTGTTGTGGTAATCTCAAATATAAATCATTTTTTTGTACTGCGTGTACAAAACACAATAAGTTACTTGTATTTTAAACAGAAAAGTTTAAAATTCATAAAATCAAACATTGTTTCACTGCATTTTGAGAAACTTTTATAATATATGCCCAATAAAAACATGTCAAATTGTAGCCATTATAAACATAACACTGTTACAAGCCTTTGAATCCTATTACATATTCAAGTGTTTAAAGGCATATAGTATCTACCTCTTGAGAGTCTATCCACAGAAAATGTATAGACTTTACTTTTAGTCCATTGTAAAGAAACTGAAATGTCTATTCCTTTGAACTGTATTCATTAATTATGTTTTTCTGGGAAGTTTTGCTTTGAAATGAGGGCCAGTCACTTGCTTGTTTGTTAATTCCATCAACAACACCTCAACTGTATAAATGAATAAATAATTTGCTAACCTTTTTAGACTTTTTGACTCTAGTAAATACTTTAAATTTAATTTTGAGCTGTCAAAAGTAAAGTAATTCATTATAAGGAATTGTCATTTAGTTTAATTTTATAGTATTAGGTTCTAGAGAATATGAGGAAAACTTTACCTTGTATATTATAAAATTTGGGGCAACTTCTGTATCTTATGTGTTTTATTTTCCACTTGGGAAATATCAATGAAACTTATACACACAGCTGTATGTGTTGTGCATATATATGAAACATTTAAATATTTATATAATATGATTTTATTGAAATAAATATTACAAATTTCAAAGTGAAAATTCAAAATTACTAATCAGAAGTAAAATACATCTTTCATTAATTATTGATAAGTTATATGTTTTAATTAGTATTCAATATTTTGAAGAGAATCAAAAGAAATAAAACGTATGGATGGCTTTTTTCATTTATTTTTAACTGGTGGTTCCTAGAATACACATAAAATGTAATCAAGAAAGATATTACCGAACTTGTATCCATTTTTTGAAATATTGTATACTTAGTATCTTCAGCGCCTACTGTAAACATTTAGCTATGTTTTTAATCTTATAGGTGACAAAGGGACACATGCTGCCAATGCTATAGTTGACAAGAATGCTGTTACATCAGTGTCCTTATAAGTAACAATGACATCATGCTTTCACAGGAGCATCCAGAACATGCTGCATTAACATGCACGACTCACCATTGTGATATCAATACTCATTTTACTGCTCAGATTTTTTTAAACTAATAGCTGTCAAAAAATACCCATTATAGGCTAGTCTATAATTTGTAGAAGTCAAGGAATACGTTTTTCTGAAGGTATAATGGATGCTCCATGGAGCAATTATTTTAGAAAGACAACTTCATCTCAGCTGTCTTCTGCCAGCAGAACTATTTAAGAGGATGAGATGCATAATTCAATGTGGAAGAGCTGTCAGAGTTGAGAATACCTTTAAATTATAAAAACTTAACACCACAAGTCACTTATAATTATAATGAAAATGTAGTTTTCTGTCACTTTATCATCCAAACATCTCTCAAGAAGCAATTTTGTGTGTTAAAATATTTTGGTAAAAATGACTTTTGATTCTAAAGGGATACAGATTATCTGGTTTTATACCTGAATATTTTTCTTGCAAATTGAGTTTAACAGCCTGTACTGCTCAAGACAGCAAGCATAAGAGTCTTATTAAATCTCATTGGAAAATCTTGCAAGAAGACAATAGGCTACAGTAACTCATGAAGGCAGGTCGGGTTCTGCTTAAAATATATTAATAGCACAATATGACACACAATTCTTTGTCTGACATCCAATTATTTTACAAGGTAAATATATGAGTATAAAAATGGTTGCCTTTTCATGCAATGTTTTTTCCTATCAGATATTTTCATGATAAAATTAAAGTGAGAGGCTACTGAGTTAGCAAGTGAAAGGCACTTGTAGATAAGTCCACAAACCTGGGTTCAATGCCCAGGCCACACATAGGGGAAAGAAAAATCACTTGTTCTCAGTGATCAACAGGTATACACACACACACACACACACACACATACACACACACACACACACACACAGAGAGAGAGAGACAGAGACAGAGACAGAGACACAGAGAGAGACAGAGACAGAGAGACAGAGATAGAGACAGACAGAGATAGAGACAGACAGAGATAGACAGACAGACAGAAACAGAGACAGACAGACACACACACACACACAGAGAGAGAGAGAGAGAGAGAGAGAGAGAGAGAGAGAGAGAGAGAGAGAGAGAGAACATGAATGTAAAGACAAAATCAAGTTATAGTGGTAATTTTAGGTTCTCAATGATTAAGGTTTGCCTTTGATAAATTGCAGAAGACTTTATACTCTCCAGGTTGTAGTTCTTTCCAACTCTTATAGGAGTTTTACTTCTTTTTTAGAGATAAAGACTAACACTGAGTTGTTTTCATAGAAATAAACTACAGAATAAGAATACAAACTTGAAATCCTTCTGTCAGTTACAACATAAAATGAGTCCAGATTCCACAACTAAATCTAAATAATAAAACAAAATCACTCTGCTTTGTAAATTCATATGAACCGTTGTTATATTTTATAGCTTATACTGACCGTAAGCCAAAACAGTTTTTCTTTTTTTCCCAAATAATCTGAATGAACCTTAGGTGCCTAATTTATTTCTAAATGTTTTAATCTTATTATATTTACTGAGTCCTGATTATAGACCATGTTTGTCAGTTTGGTTCTTAATATGAAGTTTAATCACTAATAATCAAATTATCATTTTTTTCTTTTAATAAATCTATGTTTGGGAAAAACAGTATTAAATGAAAAGAAAAAGAAAAATATGAAGCAACTTGATCACTGACTACATTTTAAATTCATCAAATTATGTTTAATTAGAGCTGTATCTCATAGTCAGCTAACCATTGAAATTATATTAATTAAATAAAAACTAAATGCTGCCTTATTTACCTTAATTAAAAAATTGAAAATCCAGTGATCTAGAAGGATTTAAGAGACAATGAATACATACAAGTCAAACATTATATCATAAGATTTCAATATTCCATAAAATGAAGCCATGTGTTAATAATTTTAGAGTCTTGATAATGTACTAATTTTGAGAAATATAATAAAATTATTACAAATTATCACAAATATGGGATGCCTTTAAAATATGGAAAATGCATATGGAAGGTAGAAATATGGAAAGGAGATTGCGACATTTCATGCACAATCTTGCCATTTTTTGTGTATAACGCACAGAATTGTTATTTTTTGTGTATCTTTCTCTATGCAGCAATACTGACAAAAATATTCATTTTACAGATTAATAACTACAATCAAGAAGATCGGTAGCTTTTTCTACAAATTGTAAGATTTTAAAACTAATAGTAATAATTAAATTGAAAATTTTGAATTATCTAACTTCTATCAAGTTATATTAAAACACTTTTAACAATTAACCTGTAATTATACTTGCAGATGTACTGGCTTCTACCCAGGTCTCTGGAGAGAACTATTGTTCCCAGATTTAAGAAATTCACTCTTCTAAAATAAGAGTTGAGAGATTTCTTCAGTGTTAAATTTGTGTTTATACATAGATAACACATTTTATTCTTCACTGAATTTTTGGTTAAATATGCATGAAGATACACATATACAGTCTTCTTGAAAAATGTCCCAGCAAATAATTAAGCTAATTCTGGAATATCAAGTTAATGCCCTGTCCCCTGCTTTGCCTATTGTAATTCAAGATGATATAATAGTTATAATCAGTAACTCAACTTTTTCCATATTATAGCAGAAAAGCTACAACGCTGAGTTCTTGTTCAAAATGGCAGCTCTTGCAACATTGTAATGCCGTGTTTTTTTTTAACATTACCAGAATTAAGTGTATTTTGCTGAAAAATTGAATGCAGTTACGGTATTATTTTATTGTATCAAGGAGGTAATCATTATCTAGAAAGTCAGGCATAATGCATTACTCTGATGCACTAGGCAGATGAGTACTCTTAGTATAATGCAGAATAAGGCTTAAATTAATTCCAAGCAACATCCTAATTTTATTTCAGTACAACCAGATCACAAGTCAAGGGAAGAATATGAAATGTAACGAAAATTTTATTTGATTCACTCTGACTGAATCATGAACTGCTGTAATATATGATAATTTAGTAAATGTTACTTGCCTTAGAAGGAAATTTGATTATGTGTCTTTGGCCGTCATTGTGAACAATGAATGAAATTCAGAACTTACATAATGACAGGTAAAGTTCAAAAGTGTAGTGTTGGACTAGAAAGAATATCTCAGAGAAAGGAAAGATAAGAAGAAATAAACGGAAACCAAAAAAGCATCAGGGAAAACAAGGAGTCCTGTGGTTTTGCAGAATATGTATGCGGCAGCAACTTCTTATGCGTGTTCAGCAAATTGGAAAGCGGAAAAACCAAGGTTTTCAGTTTAACTTTTAGATTTACCTTTTTCTGCTTTCTCCCCTAACATAACCATTCAAGTTGGGGGCTTAAAATTAACACAATAAATACAGGCTTTTAATACAGTGCCTCATTGTGCAGAAAATCATATTAGGTCTTTCTAATGAGTCAACAAAATTTCCACAGTGCCCTCTAATACTCTAAGATTAAGAAATTTAATAATAATTAATAATAAATATGTGCATTTTAATAGAGAAAGAGTTAGTTGTGGTACTTTTACGATGCCAGGCTTAGCAATGTGCTCAAAATGTGAGGCAGAAAGTTTGTGGCGTAAGAGTCTTCCTGTGGACGGTAAGACACTTGCAAACTGATCCAGTATCATCATAAAGAGGTGTAGCGTACCATTATTCCCACTGTACAACGTCTCGATGAGTGTTGTTGCCATAATTCTACCACCTTCACCCACCTCTCCTTGTGACTTTTCCATTTACTCCCGTCTTAAATGTTTCCTCTGCTTCTTTGATCCAACTACTAATATTGTAGAATTTCTTAATTGTACCTTTTATCCTATTTCTGAAAGTATTTAGCATAGTGTCAGTTTAAAAAATATTTTACTAATTCATTGAGAATTTCTTACAACGTATTCTGACGGTATATTCAACCTCCCCCAAGTCCTCCCAAGGTGCTCTTTCCAATCCAACAAGCATCATATCCCTTTTGCAAAGGCCAAGTTTTCTTGAGTTTGTGCTGCTTGTATCCTCTTACAATACTACTTTCCATTGAAATGGGGTTGACATTGTAGGGTCCTCATTCTTGACAACAGTTGACTCTCCCTCTACCAGGATCACTCAGTTGTCAGTATCTTTTCAGTTAGTGGTGGGATTTCGTAATGTCCCGGCTCCACTACACTGTTAGTTTTTCTACCATCAGCATATGTAGGTCTTGTGCAGGTCTTCACAAATACTATGAATGCTATGTGCAACTACATTACTGTATCCATATGACACTGATCTACTGAAGTCATCCACTTCCTCTGTCTCTTATAACCTTCACACTTCATCTTGTGAGATGATATTTGAGCTTGGAAGCCATAGGATCTAGCTTTGAGCGCTCAACAAATTCTTAATCTCTACACCTTTAACAGTTACGTGTCTCTATTTTAATCAGTATCTACTGCATTGGGATATTTTGATTTCCTTTCTTATGGTTTGCTACGAGATTTGTTTTAACACTTTAACGGGATGGTTGGACATATCATAAAATGTTCAACCCCAGTTTATTTACTATCAAGGATATCATGCAGCATAAGTTTTGAAATGATAAATCCCAACACACCAAAGATATGTTGTGAGATAAGTTATGTTCGAACACAGAAAAATAAAAGAATGCCACTGAAATTTTGACATACACTCTATGTTTAGAGGGTTCTATGATCTTAATATAGACCAACATACTTTGTTTAAGTATTCTAGGTAGAGTTTATATTCATTTATCACTTAATACTATTATACTTTGAGAGTCTAATATATTGTACCTTCTGAAAGCAAATGTAGGAACCAAAGATAACAAGTAAGAATATTGTGGAATCATCTGATTTTGAACTGGAATCCATTTAAGGCCTTCTAATACTTTGGTGGAATGTTATGCTTATATATCAAGGATCAACTGAGAGATATAGATAGATAGATAGATAGATAGATAGATAGATAGATAGATAGATAGATAGATAGATAGATAGATAATAGATCTCTCCTACCCTTCCTGGCACACATTCTTGAAGTGTATTGGGAAAATTACAATGTTTAGAAAAATAGTGGAAGTGAAGTTTTTTTTTTTTTCAAAATCACCTTTGAATGTGTAGAAAAGGACTACACAGGTTTTATTATATACAGTGATAGAAACTGTAGAAGCAAATATTGTGCATGGCCAAGAAGAAGGAAACCATGGGCTAGAGAGGAATGAAGGCTATAGGAGAATCTTACTTTACAGTTTGCTCTTGTGTTGTGGGCTATGGGTCTAAAAGCTATTGTTTCCATAGGTGCAGTAAAGGTAGGAAAAAGTCTCATGTGTACTCAGCTTCCCTGTCCCAGAATTCTCTGAAGCTCAGTAAGATGCTAATAGTCCTTTTTCTCCTCTGGTTCCTTTTTTTCTTTTCTTCACCCCCACATTTAACAATCTCATGTAACTTTTTTAATATAAACTATTACAAAGTTACAAGTGTCTAAACTTGCTTGTGGTTTTAGTACTAGTAAAATACGTTATGTGGGCTGAATTTAGAGAGTAATCCCATATACAGAGAATGCTATGCCAATCAAATTGTTTAAACCGAGTGCTTGTAACCAGAATTCCATTTTATGAGACTGTGTTAAAACCAGACCCCATCATCCATCATGACCATGCTCTCATTTTCCTGTTTTCCCCCTTTTCACATAGCCTTTATGATCTAAAAATGTCTTGGTCCAATATATGTGAATTCTATTAGCAGAGGCATTCTTTCACTTACATCAAGTTATACTGCATATAAATGGAGGATAAAAGGATTACCAGATTATAAATCAAAGAGAGTTTCTGGCAGTATAAATCTCAACTATGTCACGCTTTTGTGTTAATGGAATTCCATTGGTCAATGAGAATTTAAATTCTTCTAGAGACCTTGCTAATTTGTCACAGACTCTCTCAGTAAAATGTTCGGTATTAGGGGGGAAGAGCTGCACACACATTTTATCAAGATTTAAAGGTGTTTTTATTAACATTGTACCCACAATACTGTGGCTTTTGAACACTCCTTATAGTGGCCCAAATTATACAGCTCACAAGTTGTCTTGAATATTATTTGTACTTAAACACACACGTGTACTTGAACACACACACACACACACACACACACACACACCAATTTCAAGCTAAGCAACTGTAATAATTATGTTAACAATTTGATGTTTCATATTTTATATATGCATTAATGCAGATTTTTAGCAACTATATTAGGATGCATAATTATTGGCCTTATTTGTGAAAATGTTATTGATATACATGGTAGTATTTACTTGATTGGTTAAATTGTATTTGATAATCAGTAGTTCTATACTGAAGTATAATTTAAAGAGTTCATAAATAACCATTATTTATGTTATATTTGAAATTTTACTTTTCTAAAATTATTTTAATATATATTCTAATATAATGTAAACAGGTGTTCATTGACCAAACTCATATTTCAAATAGAAGATGAACAGATTAAAATTGTGGTAGCTATGCCCTTATGATGCAGAATCAATATGTTTGTCTATGAAAAAGTAGGGCAACAATTGTTAATGCTGTCCTTCAATAGAAATTAAAGCAATTGTTCATTTCC
Source organism: Rattus rattus (assembly GCF_011064425.1). Classification (NCBI taxonomy): domain Eukaryota; kingdom Metazoa; phylum Chordata; class Mammalia; order Rodentia; family Muridae; genus Rattus; species Rattus rattus. The sequence continues at coordinate 24,837,682 of NC_046158.1, forward strand.
TGCAATCAGTAATGGATAGCAAAAAAAAATTCTAATTTGTCTCTAGGATCAGCACAGAACAGGTCACTATTGGCATACAGAAGTTCACACTGTGATATCTTTTAATCTTATTTTTCTTCAAATACTTTTGCTCTCATTTTTCTTCAGGTTCTAAGTCCTACATAGAATGAGCTGATGTCCTGTGTCACACAAAAACAAACAACAAATGCTGGATGTTTCAGCAATCTAGTATATCATCTTGAATATGCCCCCCAAAATATGTAGGAGGAAATATATCACAAAAGCAAATGGTCTAGTATATTTGCCTCTTAGATTACTGTTCTTATATGCACATTTAACTAGTTAGAAATTCCTTAATTAAAAAATACTTTAAAATATATTCTAAGTCTCGATAGAAGGTATTTATTTTGAAAATTGGGTATAAAATGTTTTAGTGGATGTAATTCTTCTGATTTATCGTCCCTAAGAGTGGATTCTGGCACTCGTACCAAAGGAGACATATTTATTACAATTAAAACATAACCATGAATATAATTGGTTTCCCTAGCTGAAACATTTATAGTGAATTTAGATGCACAGAATTTGGTTTAGTAGGCTTTAAATACAATTCTCTAACATGGACTAACAAGGCTAATAAGGAGCACATCACATTGAAACTCTTAAAAGCCACTGCAAGCCCCAGATATAGAAGAGTCAGCATGGAACAAAGGCCAGTAAGGAAGGCTGCCGTGCCTGAAGCCGGGGTGGGGGGTGCACCTTAAGTTTCACTGTGTTCTAGAATGCTGCTGAGAAGTAACTGAAGAGTTGCTGCATACTCATGAAAAGATGAGGAACCCAGAAGAGTGAAACTCAAAGATGCTTGACTTCAGAATGATGGTTCAAAGTTGTTTCACTTGAGAGTGATGCTTTCATAGTTTTTTCTCTTTATTAGCCTGTTTCTGGAGAAACAAAAACTGCGTAGGACTTGACTAATGTCCACACTTAGGTGGTATGCTTGCTAAGGGAATAACACTGGCTAGGTTATACAATTTCACAACTACCCAGGACAGAGGCCATATTTTCACACAATGTTGTGAATGAAGCTAAAATTCTTAGAAAAAATTATATTGTGCTTAAAATCACAACACTGACAATGAGTTCTGAGTTAGCAACTCTCTTTTTTAGAAACATTGCATTATTATCTACTACTTAAAAACCTTCACCTTATCAGTTTTAAAATCGTATATTCCTATGTATCTAAATTAGTGATTTTAGTACCAACACAGCTATTATGTTTCCTGTATTCAGCTGAATATCTCTAAATGCATATGTATTAGTTTGTAAAGTCATATAACCACTGATACTTGAGTAGATTGATTCTCCAATGTGTGCTAGAAGATATAATGTCATAGAGAAAGTGTTCATCAGCATAAATACACTGGTTTATGAGGTAAAGGACAGAGAATAAAACAATTTTCAGGATAATGCCATTCAACAGATCTGCTATAAATGCCCAGGGATTCTGAACATTTAAAATAATCCATCGTAAAGAGTATGTTAACTCAGAAATCCACTCTGAAATATAGTAAATTATTTGAGTGAATTCTAACTAGTAATGTGCATGTTAAGTAAATTTTTGCAGTAGGTGTCTGAAAAATACAATGAACCTTAAGAAAACTATGAAAATCCTTATCCTAGAGGTTTAAGATTATTTTGCTTTTTTGCTACTTGTGTGTGTGTCGATTTCCTTAAAGTAATTGTACATAGTGCATCTTCTACATCCTTCAATCCCATGCCAATCATGAGACAACAGATATATTTCTACACTGTTAACACATGATTCTCAGTCAAACCAAACTGACGAAGTTTTTACATTGAAAGCATCACAAAAGAACAATTAAGCAGACCAAGAACATCCATCCTGGAAACATTTTGGCCAACTTTACTAAAATGCAGCCATATCTTCTATAATTCATGCCCTCAGTAGGCTTTGCACATGATATTGAACCTTGTCCTAAGACAACAGGCTTGAAGTATCTGCATTCATGATCAACTAAAGTGAAATATCTGTGCTGTGGTTTGGGGATAAAGAATATTTATAATTTCTGCTATTTAAGAAAATGGTATAAAGATGAAATCATCTTAGAACAACCCCCCTCCCCCAGAATATGGGAAAATAATAATTATAGACAGGAAAGCAAAGCTTTTACTCAATAAAGTGCAAAACAAATACAGAAAGACACTTGTCCAAATTTGACCTGGAGACTGTACTAACTATGGTCAATCTCAATCAGTAAACAAGAGCGCAACCTAAAACTCTACCTCAGGGTAGGCTTTCTTTTTCAAAATGTAAGTAGAATTTTCTCTTAAAATTTGTCTATGATGCAAACAAGAAGTCATAAAGAAATAGATGAATCTCACCACTTTTCACATTAATTATTTTTCAAATATTTTATCGCTAAAACTAGAAAAAATATATTACATAGAATTGTCATTTAACAATGGATTGTAAACTACCCTAAAATTAAAAAAAAGCCAACAATATTGAATGTTAGAAAACAGAAAACAAAGCTAACGGGAAATTGGTGCATGCAGGGTCTTCTTGGGATGATAAATTTAGGAAAACATTTCTCAGCATGGTCTTCTTGATAGTTCTGATATTCCAGGGAAGAGAAAAAATGAATGTAAAGGCTCAAGGACAACAAGAACTTAGTGCTTTCTGATTTTCTTCACAATCATACTTTTTTGCTGATTATTATAAAAAATAAGTGTCAATAAGGCAATCCGGCAGAAGTTGATTTTGCTGGGTTGCTAAAATTTGAAAGATATTTTGTCCCTGACAGGTTGGCCGAGCATTTAGAAGTACTGGTTTTGGACAGATTGAAAACAAATGTGTTTCAGTGTGGGACATTTCAGGGAGTGCTTTATGTTTTCTTGATCTATGAACAATCGGGCATTTAATGTTTAACTAGCACTGTACCGTTTATTGGGAAGAAGGGGAAAAAATCAGTCTACTTTATAAGAGAAAAGGCAAAATGAAGGCCTTTTGAGACTGTGTTAAATACAGACTTTTGAGTCTGTATTAAAATACTTCAAACAAATAGGGTTTCATAGGTCCTTATGCATGTACTCTGCATACAGTGTTTGACATGAGAGGGACACACTGAGAGCATGTAACCTCAGCAGTTTGGGGATGGGAGAATGTGGAGGAGAGGTGCAGGGAAGATCTTAAATCATGCTTCTCTCTGTCATGAACAATTATATATTCAGGTTCTAAGTCAATGTTTAATATATCATCAGAGTGATGCATTATAACTCCACTACGGCGGCCACGACCACATTAACATCACTCTGATGTCATATTAGACCCTGGCAAGGAGCCACACTGAGCATGAAGGAAGAGCCATCCTGAGAAGTGTCTCTGGCATTTTTTTCAAGTGAGTGATTAATATGAAGCCAAACTGAAGAAACAACTCATTTGACAAAGTAGAGGTCATTTTCCAACTGTTACTTCATGGTGTACTCTGGCACCTTGCCAGAGAGACAGAAGGGAAAGCCCTGTAATAAAATACGTTTTAATAAATTATTAATTTTTTCATAGCTAGGCTGAAGATTTAGAATGAGCATGGCATTTTCTAACTAGGCCACAGGCTTATTAAGGTTAAAATTCTTCTTCGTTTGCCCAACATTGCAGTGTGGATGAGCCTTTGCTCCTGCTCGTTGGAATGGCAGTACCCAATCGATATGTAAATCCTGAGAGATCAGCAATAATGGAGGCAGAATGAACAGATCAATATTCAGCCTTTCGTGGACTGTAACTTTTATCTTAGCCTCAATTACTCCCTGGCAAAAGGGTTGATGTTGTAATGTCTTGGGTGTTTAGAATATCACTAATTTGAATTTGAAATGGTAAAGAACTTAGTTTGAAATACCTATAGAAATCTGTTCATAAAACAGTCTCAAAAATGTGGTTCAAAATGTTCAGAAAGGTCTTTTTGAAAATTTCAACTCAGAGAATATAGAAATTATTTTACATTTGATGGCGTTGTGTTCACTTGAGTTTCATGAGGAGGTGTTTCTTGTGATACTTTCACCAATATTCCATGCTCACTTTACAGTTACTTTACTCGTAATTTTAGGATAATAGCTATTTTGTAATCTGTTAAAACATTACCACTTAAATGTTTTAAACTTACTCAAGTATCACAATTTAACTAATATTAAATTATACATTTGCCACTGAGGTTATTTCTATAAAAGGCTTTGAGAAATCCAAGATTCTAAAAAAATATGAAGATACTAAAAATTAAAACAATTTTCAAATCTAAAATAGAAACTGATTTCTCCCAAACCTATTTTTAGACTATGACTGAGGACAATCAGAAAAAAAAACCTTCTGCAGTGTTTGGGAATGTGTGGATGTTTGTGTGTGAGGGCGGGCAGGCAGTGTGTGTGTGTGTGTGTGTGTGTGTGTGTGTGTGTGTGTGTGTGTGTGCTGTCTTCAAATTCTAAAAAGGGATGAGACTGTCAATTAAAATAACTACAGTACCATTGTCTACTGCTTAAAAGATGACCAAATATATAGCAAATAGTCTCATTATATGAAGAATTTGAAAAGAAAGACAAACAGCAAAATTAAAAAGGAAATAAGTTGCAAAATAACTACTGTGCTTATCTTCCATATCTTCCATTCATTCTATTCATTAAAACATTTTTCATGTATTTGCTTGACACTGTTTGAAAAATGGCCTATACTCCCTCTCCCTCCCCCTCCCTCCCTTTCCCCTCTCTTCAGCCTCTGTGTCCCTCTCTCCCTCAGTCCTTGTGTTCTCCATCCTCTATATCCTCTGGCTCCTTTTCATTCTCCACCTGCAAACCTCATCACATAACTATAATACTGTAACGAATCAAAGCCTAGTCTTGCTATGGGAAAATGAACAAACACCTGGGAGCCTACACTTGCAATCTTGTCTCCAATGTGTAGAGGAAGAAGTACATGTAAATGTGTGCAAAGTCAACAGACGATGAAAGTGAAAAGTTGGCAACTGAATGAATAGCAATTAAACACACACATACACCACACCACATACCACACAAGCTTACCATACCATGGCACACACTCAAATAACACACATACACACGCAAACACACACACACACACACACACACACCACAACACAACACATACAACACATACCAACACCCACACCCAACACACACATACATGTTGTGTTTACTCCTAAAACAAAATAATGGTTTGAAAAGTGAGCTGGCAAATGAATATCTGCACAAGCCCCTGATTATAAAATGAGTCACTCAAAAAGTGATGTCTTGAAGAATACAGAAAACAGTCTAAATTTTAAGTAATGCTAAACTTTCTGTATACAGGACTCCTTTCATTTGCATTATGTTCTTGAGTGAATCACTCATGGAAAGGAAAAAAAAATCAATCAATATTATCCAGGGGATTTTGTAGCCCATATATTTTTTGATGAAATTAAAAGGAAGACAGTTGTGACACTGGATTATATAGTGAAGAAGAAGCAGGAGAAGTAGCAAAGGGGAAGAAGGATGAGGAGAAGGAGAAGGAGGAGAAGAAGGACAAGACAGAGGAAGAGGAGGAGGAAAAGGAAGAGGATGATGAGGAGGAGATGAAGAAGAAGGAGGAGGAGGAATAAGGAGAAGGAGGAGGGGTGGAAGACGAGGAGGAGGAGGAGAGAGAGAGAGAGAGAGAGAGAGAGAGAGAGAGAGAGAGAGAGAGAGAGAGGAGGGGAGGGAGTTGGAGGGCAGAGGAAAAGCAGGAGGAGGAGGAGGGGGAGGAAAAGGAGGATGTGGAAAGAAGAAGAGAAGTCAGGTACAGGGTGGTGATAATAAAGCCCATTTATATCAAACTTTAGATAGTTCTATGGTTGAAGATGTGACATCAACATAGTTAACAGACCCTTTATAGAATGGCAGAAGTATTTATGCTGTATTAGTCTGACAAAGCATTAATAGTCAGCAGAGATAGGGAAACTCCAATACTCAATAGCAAACCATAATAAATATTAAAACACTATAAACAACAGAGCTGGGACGATTGTGGCAGGCAAAAGCATTGTTACACTGTTGTAAATGAGTGTAAACAGTTTGCAATATAGTATGGATAGAATTTCAAAAAATAAAAATAAAAAAAAGGAAACATACCTTGTGATTTTATCTTCTACCTCTCCCTCTCTGGTTGCAGATCCCAGGATGGCTGTGGTACATGTCCATTCATTGTAGTACCATGCAATATAGGCAAAAATGGAAACAAAGTATCTACCTAGATATAAAGGAATAAAAAAGTATAATACATAGGCATAATATTCAATGATAAAAATATCAGAATCCAAAGTGAGTTGAAAAGCCAATAATAAGAAATAAATGAGAAGTCAGGGGAAACCAATGAAATACAATCTTGAGTGTTGCCCTACATGAGTTTAACAGCCAAGGTTAATTGAATTATTTGAATAATATCTTTTGAGGTAAATATGATATTTTGATTACTGAAAGTTAGACCCTATTAACAGAGAAAGAAACCATAATAGAAGACAATGAATAATTCAAAACAAAAATGCACAATCTCTGAAATAAAAATACCTATTTGGATACTGCTCAACCTTTCAAAACAGTGAACATTCAGAGAAACAAAACTTAGGTTACTGTGTAACCTAGAAATTGATCTTATAAACTTGAAAAATAAGTTTTTAAAAACTGTGCTCTGCATCCATCTCCTGGTGGATGAGCCTTTCAGAAGATAATTATGCTAGTCTCCTGTTTGTAACCAAGCAGAGTAGCATTAATAGTGTCATAGACTTGCTTTCTTACATGAATGTGTCTCAAGTTGGATAAGTTATTGGTTGGCCATTTCCTAAATCTCTGCTCCATCTTTATTACTGCACATCGTGTAGGCAGGACACATTTGGGGTTGATAATTTTATGGGTGGGTTGATATTCTCCTGCTCCACTTGGCTACAGGAAGTGGCCACTTCAGTCTCCACATCCCTCACTGCTAGGAGTGTCAACTAGGGTGACCCCCATAGACTCCCCAGAACCTCTCGAGTCCCAGGTCACCAGCTACTCCCCGAGAAGCCCTCCAACAATTGCTCTTCTCATTCCCATCCCTCTTCCAACACCTGATCCCCTTCCCTGATCCATTCCTCACTTCTTCTACTCAGTTCCCTCTCTTCCTTCACCTCTGATGGCTATTTTGTTTCCCCTTCTCAATAAGATTCATGCATTCTCCCTTGGACCCTTCTTATTACTTAGTTTCTTTGGGTCTGTGGATCGTAGCATGGTTATCCTGTTCTGACTAGCCATAGGCCCCTACAAATTCATAGCAGACGTGTAGCTTGCTCTTCTTGAGGGTCTCTAACAATTAGAGTGGAATCTGTCTCTGATGTTGCCTGACACTGCATTGCCTTCCCCTAACTGGACTGTCTGGTGGGGCTTCAGTGGCAGAGGATATGCTTAGACCTAATGCAGCTGGATGTCCCAGGGTGGGGTACTATTCAAAGGGGACTGCTTCTTCTCTAAGGGAACAGAAAGGGCTAATAGAGGGTGGGACTTGGAGGATAGAAGGGATGGGGAAACACAGTCAGGGTTTAAAGGTAATGAATAATTACATTAATAAGAAACAACACTAGGGACTGGTCACAGATCTGGACAAGAAAAAGGGTACGTTGAATCAAAAAGTACGTAGTTTCAATTAGACTGGAGGGAAAGTCTGCGATTACCTGAACAGCAGTTAACTACCTTGATAGTTAAGTTTTGTATATTTCCAATTCTCTGAAAGAATGAACTTTGAAATTTCTTGCTGAGAAAAATGACAAAGATTGGACAAAACCTAGAGTCACTTTGGAACGAAGCTTCTGGACCTACCTATGGGGATTATATAGATTAGGAGGTCTTTGGTGCTTATCTCGATTAGGTGACTTAAAAGTGGGCAAGATCATTCCCTGGACCACATCGTAAACTACATGTAATGGAGAAATCAGCTAGAACTCCCTTCCCTCTCTCGCTCTGTCTGTCTGTCTGTCTCTCTCTCATTTCTGAGTGTGGATATAACAGTATCCAGCTACCTTGACTTTCTCGGACCAATCAACTGACAATTGAGCTGTGAGTCAACATAATTCTTCCAATTCTTAACTAGATGCTGCCAGACATTTTGTTTCCACAACAAGAAAAGTGTGTGTTAAATTATAAAAAAGGGGTTCTATACTGACCTTACAGTATATATATGTATGAAAGTATCACTTTGTCAATATTCACTAAAATAAAAGAAAAATGAAATTTAAACTATGTTTTAAGGCTTAGTAATAAAATAAAGAGATTGCAGAGGAAAGGATATAAAAGTGCAGATGTGATAGGATAACTATTCAGTGTTATATGAATGGAAAAGAAAATTAGTGTACAATATATGTGGAATAATATGGAGCTAATTATCGTATTTTATACAAAACAATCAACATGAACTATCATATTTTTATTGCAGTTGTTGAAATAACAAAATTTTGCACTAAGTATATTTGAGGGAATAGTGTTCAAAAGCACTCTTATTTGAACAACTACATGCATTTTCAGAGTTAAACTCAATGAACTCCTCTTACCCTATCTTAAAAATGTTGAATAATAGCTCTGAATTATAATGGGTAAACTAAATAAAGTTAAATGGGGAAGGAGAAAAATCTACAATACACAAAGTGTTAAAATGTTGTGATTTTGTGAATAAGAATTGCCAAATCAAGGATAAAATTTGTGATTTACAGAGCCTAAAAAGAGTATAGAGAACCTGATTTTGCCTTAGTTCTTCCCCTCCCCAGAGGCTGAAGTAAGAGTGAACTTTTCTGGGAGGTACTGAAGTCACATGGAACATCTCCAATTCCCTTTTTTAATCTTGCTTCATAAGAATTTTGGGAAAAGACACAAATTCTAGTTGTTTGTGGTATGTGCTTTGAATATTTCTTTGAATAATTAATGTCATATTGCCAAAATTTTCTTTCTACTTTAGAAATATTTTATCTCTTGATATGCGGAATTTGAAGTTTTGCAGAATAATTGAACTGGTAGGTATAGTTCATTTTTACTGCAGGTGATTTAACAAAAAACAGATAGCAATAAAGCTATTCTGGTTTTAAACATAGACCAAATAAAAACCACCAGTCTCTACAGAAACTGTCTTCTCCACTTGACTTAGAGGAAGTAAGACTAGAAATACAGTTTGTGGTGGAAAAGTGATCGAACATACTCTTTCAGGGCAAAATCTGTGATTACTCCATCTATTTGGTTGTACTAAGTAAGATATATTTCAAGCATTGGTCTAAACCTATTGATTCTGTCTTCCTCTGGACTTTCAATCTTTAAACAGTTGTTACATTTCGATGTGCAGGAGAGTTCCAAACACAATAGCACTTTAAGCAGGTTGGGAGCAGGGACCTAGAAAACAATCAGTACTGTTCTTATTAAGAGGAGTATCTGCTCTACAACCATCTGTAATGGAATCTGATGCCTGCTTTTGGTGTATCTGATGACAAGGGGCAGTGTGCTTACATAAAACAGACAAGTCTTTAAAAAGAAAAAGCTACTTCGATATCAGATTTTTGGAGAACTATGCAAAATCAAAGAATCCTGCACTGGAAACGTTAATCTTTGCTGTTTTCTATCAAATAATGCCATTTAGATTTTGTGAGTGATTCCCCACAACCCTCCCTCTTTGATTTACATGTCATCTTTAATTGTTTTCAGCAAGCTTTTAGGCACCAATTAAGAGAACATTGACATGTGAAAGTAAATGTCAGTAACTGCTGGGATCTTTTAATATCAGACTATGCTCTCAAAAAGGATAAACGTAAAACTCAGTGCTAGATCATTTTGAGACATTCAACACTTAGTAATTTATAGTAAAAGATAGTGCTTCAGTAATCTGCTTCCAAAGAAAATGATTAAAAATGTACATATGAATAATTAGATTTTATTTAATTTTAATAACATGAGCAATAGTATTATTGCTCTAGTTGATTTGTTTAGCAAAAGCCACTCTTGTTTCTGATGTAGCACTTATAAAGCCATTGAACTTGTTTTATTTGCCAAATAACGCACTTACTTTCATCCAAAGAGGGGTAGATATTTCATTTCTGTATTTTATCTCTTGATTTAATTGATAATAATCATGCATTAGTCTTAAATACAAATTTATTTGTTTATCCTTAACTTTGTATTTAACTGGTATTTGTCTAGCAATGTAACAACCAAATCCCATTGGTCCAACCAAGAGTCAATCTTGGAGTTCTTAAACTATACTCAACTTCAATAAAATAAGAGGCATGTGGCCTGACCAATCTGAGCCTTTCCATACAATGACTAAGCTTTTAGTTGATGCCAATGTGTGGTTTTTAAATGGGAAAGTACTTCTTCAAAATATGAAAATCTCCTTTAACCCCACTTTATCATTATAAGCTGCTATCATTCATAACGTTTGACATATACAAACCATAGAAAAGCAAAGGAATTGTCCAATCGCACGTATTGATCCAAAGGAATAATGTATATTCCTTTCAAAATGGTCAATCTGTCAGCATCCAGGCTGCCTTTGCTGATGAGAACCCCATGTCCACATTGCCTCATGGTTCCCAATGAGACAATTAATATAGCACTATTGAGTGTCCCTCTTATCCACATTCTCCCAAAACTATATGACAATCTGAGTCTCCCAATTACTCTTATTTAACACTAGACTGAGATTTAACTTTGAACCTTGAGAACATTTCATTCTATGTACTACAGATGTCCTTAATAAGAAATGGGAACTGAAAGAAGTAAAGATTGTGATTTACCTGAGCATGTCTAATAGTCTTGGTTTCAATATGCATGTATATATGTTTTAATTTTGTAATCCTTAATAAGTTGAAGATACTTTTATATATTTATAATAAAATAAACAATGGGGAGTAGACTATGGGAATTGCGCAGCTGATCCCTCTTGTATGGGGACACTGTGTTCCTTTGGATTGCTTTATCAACAATTGGCTTGAGTAATTATCATGTAATGGGTAAAACATCAGGATGCAGTGAAGAAAACATCTCACCCTCAACTAGTTAATGATCCATGCTATGAACCCGAGTTTCACTTTGTCTCCAGTTCGAGAGCTATCATATATTACCTCCAGTTCGGAAATAATTTGAGCTCTCGTTTACAATAATCTTGCGCAGGACTCCTCCAGTGTGTCAAAGTTTGACAGATTGCCGCGATGTCTTCCTTGAAACTCAGAACTTTCTCTGAAACAAAATCCTTTATTACATTCTCTTCCAAATTAATTATAAAAGTTAAAAATGAAATCTTACTTTTGTCCACCACATTAATCCTAAGCACATCAGCCCTTCTTTTTGTCCATATTAATGGGAGCATAGCACTAGTGAGATTTAATTTCAAACTTTTGTAATTATAGCTAAAATTAAATTTTACCATGGATGAATTGTCCATGTCTATCGATGAAAGCAGAGGAGGATTAGAAACCGGACCTCCAGTATGACTAATGTTATCTTTGAAAATTAATTACAAGCAATGTGTAGAAATCTATATTTGGAACATTAAAGAGTTTCCAAGCAGGGATTTTTCAAATTCCCATACAAGTGTAGCATAAGGATGGGAAGTAGCAAGTCTTAAGGAAACTCTTTGCCACATCAGGGTAAAAACACAAAACTTTATTCTGATTAATTAGGTTGGCAGGAATTCGAGTTTTCCTGGTACACCCCAGCACTTCAAACACAGGGCTTTTACTAAACCATCATAATTTATAATTAAAACTGAAAATTTAAAATGTATGGATAAATGTAGGAAGAAACTGAGGCTGAAGGTTTCTCTAATAGTCTTTCCAATAATATCTTAATGTAGGAATATTCTAATGGTAATGCCAGAGTATTCGTACTGCTAGAGTACAGAGTGGGGCAGCAGAAACCTAGGTAAATCTTATTGGCTCTCACAGATGCTTACAAATATACAAAAAAAAGCCTTTTATTTCAATAACATTCAGACAGCCATTCCATCATTCAGAGTTTACATGAAGAAGGAGATTTTCATTATTGGTTTTTACTTACAGTGTTAATACTTTAATAGTAAGACAGTTTTGCATATAAACTCATAGCAAGCATATTTGTCTAAGGGAAAAATCAGTAAATCCTGGTTTTCCTCATCATGTCCTAATGCATAATTACTGATGGTTTGATAAGTTACTTTTCTTCAACGTTCCCCTTGCTGTTTTTTATTACATTTTCAAACATTCACCATTTGGGTTCACTGGTGGCTATTGCCATACTGTTCTAAAATCCACAGAAGCTTCACATTGGACTTCAAAATATTAGACATCCCAGTTTGACCTCTGAACATTTGGTAATATGGTCATGTGTCAGAGTATGAACATAGCTTGGTGTAAGTTTTCATATATTACTGTATAATTTCTATATCCAGAGTATGATGTTGACAATATGCACTTCTAATTCTTTCCCCACTTCTCTATTTTATTCTGGTGATGTATGGAAGGCAGCACTCAGAAATCTTTTCTTAATTCACATATTAGTATCAACTATAAGTAGATAAGATCCAATTCAATCCTCTTTATTAATATCTATAATATTTTAGGTATTGTGACCAGAACTAATAGATAGGCAATCAAAAATTACTGAAAGTGGAAGATTCAAAAGCATTCTGATGGGAGAGTTGACTTGGGACCTGTTGCTGCTCTGTCCAAGTGGATTATGATCACTGACCACCCATCAGTCAGAGAGGAGGGTCCATTTATGTTTCAGAAAAATTACTAATATAATAGCTACAACAGTAGTTTTTAAACAGTAAATATATGTATTAAAACCAAACGTATAATGGAGAACCCATGTCCTTCCATAAATTCTCAGTATGTACCATATGATCCAAATTGTCAATGGTATCATTATTAGGGTAGTAATAATTGTCATTTTATTCTCACAAATTTCCCTCGACAGAATAGTATGCCAGACATCTGTTACTACTACACTCCATTGCTTCTGTGTACTTACAGTAACCTCCTTACTGACCAAATACTTCTCTCCTCTTTCCCATTATGATATCAGGAGACAGTTAGGTCTTCTTTCTGATATTTACAGCACAATTATAATGTTAAAGCAGTCACTCCTGAGAACTTATGCCCATCAACTGGATGAAACGTGCGCTACATTTTATGTTGCTTAGGTAGAATTCACTCAAAAGCCACGGAAGGCATTAGAAAGATTGCTTTGGCCCTTCTGATGCTAGCAGAAGCAATAAACCTGAATGCTATGAAAAGGCTATGAAATGATGGCCTCTGAGCTTAACAGTTGGAAATAATAAATGACTGAGGGGGGATGTTATGACAATGTCCATCACTAAAAGTCAAGAGTCTCTCACCATCTCTTTCTACTCTGTATGTGGGGCAAGTGTTTCCTTCTCTGCTGTAGGAGAGTGATGACACAAATGGTCAATTTGTATTAACCGCAAAAACACATCTCCAGGTGTGGCTGCCTTGAGTTTTTCTCTACCGTTTAGAAGTTCTGAAGGCTTTCTTCCCACAATGAACTCTTCACTTATTTTTTTATATTTTATCATCAGAAAAGGAATCTTTTGTCTATATAGTTTTTAAAAAGTAATCTATGCAATTTTTATGATTCTTTTTTATTGCTTGTTTTGTTTTATTTACATTTCAAATGTTATCCCTCTTCCCAGCACTCCCCCCCCCACAAGCCCTATATCCCTTCCTCCCTCCCCTGCCTCTATGAGGGTGCTTTCCCCATCCACACACCCACCCACTCCTGCCTCAGCAGCTTAGTGTTTCTCTGTCCTGGGTCATTAAGTCTCCACAGGACCAAGGGGCTGCCCTCCCAGTAATGCCAGATAAGGCCAACCTTTAATATGTATCCAGCTGGAACTATGGGTACCGCCTGTGTATTCTTTGGTGGGTATTTAGTCCCTGGGAGCGCTGGGGGGTCTGGTTGGTTGATATTGTTGTTCTTCCTATGGGGTTGCAAACCGCTTCAGCTCCTTTAGTCCTTTCCATAACTTCCCCATTGGGATCCCCATGCAGTATTTTAATGTAATAAGTAGTTGTGACATTTCTGGGTGGGATTATTACTTTGGTCGTGTGAGTATTGGGTTGCCATAAAGAATACAGTTCACAGTCGTAGGTTCCCATGGCCTTATTCCTGTTGTTAGGATTGATAAGTTCATTTATCACAAAAGAGCTTACTCCTTCAAAGATTAGTGTGTCAGTCACCAAGCCTGAGCACACCTTACACGTATATTGTCCATTCCACATTATTTGCCATTCTGTTTTACATCATACTGTCAAATTTTTCTAAGAAAAGGAAGGTAAAAAGTTGATAAGAAATTAAACATCGAGCTACAATATACATAGCCCTTAGATTTGCTAGGTCATTGAGATGAGACTAAAAATGGAAGAGATTGGAATGTAAATCCATCCTTCTGAAGGAATATGGCAATCACTCCAGTGATTTCTACATCAAATCCAATCACCTTTGGATAGAGTAAAAACTTGGAAAGTAAAGAACTACTGTGTAATAGGGCAGTAAACACCAGTTTCTTCTGAATTAAACCAAAAAGGTAGGTAGTGTGGGATGGGGGAGTTTCAGAGAAGGGAGGAAGGGTTGTCCAAGGGAGACAGGATCATTCTTTGTTGAGGTAGAATCAAGACTTTTTTCTTATCAGAGGGAGTGAAAGAAAACAAGCCAAGTATCAAATAAAAGAACAATGAACAATGAACAATTATTTTAATATTAACAAGTTTAGAAGAGAGGAATATCTTGAGTTTATAACAAAAGATGTACTCACATAAAACAATTTAGTTTGTATTGTTAATAAAATAGGATGTCAAAAAATTGAGGAGCTTACCTAGGTGACTTAGGACTCGGTAACAGAAATGAACATCTTTAATAGGTACCTGTACAAAAACAACTTTCATCCAAATCTTACTCTCATGTCTTGACAGCACCATGATATATTTTCTAGGTTAATGTTGAGTCATTTTACAGAGGACAAACAAGAAAGAGCTGTGACCTGAATCTACTTGAGAGCAAAACCTACTAAATAGAGTTGTGGTTTAAATGCACCCAGGTCTACCTGTCTTTTCATAGAGCTAATATCACCAAATTTTTGGTGATTTTCATGTCTAAACTATGTTCTTTATATGTTTGTTATTAACTCTTCTAGAATATAAAATGTTTATCTTTCGATATTAGGATATTGTATACAAAGCAATATGCTGATCTAGAATTAGAACTTTTATTTGCTCTTCTCTCTGTGGGCAGTGTTGGGAAAAGGAAAGATATTTCCCATGTGCTGTGTTATGTGGGCAGAGTCTTTAGAGACCTGAATAACTCCTTTATGTTTTCTCCAGAGTGGGCATGATGAGGTAAGGTATCCATTGAATTGTTCTCACATAGTATTATTGAGAATAACTTCAGTGTAAACTTCAGGGCATGGAGGATTCTTTGGAATCTAGTTTTCTTCCAGGTTTTAATCATTGGAAAAGCAAGACCACCACATACTAATAAGCTGAACTTTTAAGCACATCACACTTGGTAATTTCAAAACAACACCATGTCTGAAAATGGATGTTCAAAGTGATAATACCTCTTATAAATGCTAAAAACCTGAACTGTGTGGGCATCCCATGTGAGCTAAGGATATAGGATGACATTTGTACTTCTCAGTGGTGATGTTTAACTGAGATTTTACTTTTTGAAGCTAGTCTCTATACAGTGCACAAATGAACACATGATACAGGAAGAAAAGTGTCCAGTTGGCTCTAAAATGTGTGCATGTAACGGAGTCCTCTGTTATAGGCTTACATGACTAGGAATTAGCATTGACCTTACACTGTCCCTGTTTATACTTGTATGTCCATACCATTTCCTCCTTTAGTACCATGATTAATGACTCTTCCTTTCTTTTCTGTGGTTTCTCTTTTCCTAACGTTCCTGTTGATAAGTATGTTTCCATTCAAAAGCAGTGTCTCCATGGAGTTGGGAGGTCACTTCCTGTGGCCAGCCTCAAGTTTTCTCTTTCACAGAGCTGCAGACGTCATCTTGCTTATGTGGTCCCTGGTGACTGAGCTGTCCTGGTTTTTATTTGAGATTGAGTAGCCCGTACTTTCTTTGCATGGCACTCGAGTGCCCTTTTATGACTGCTCACCCTCCCAAAAATGAGAAGTGTCTGCCGTAAAAAGCTGAGTATTGAAGCTGCTCACTAATGTTTAAATAGGTGTTAATGAACTATGGGCTATAAATATCCACATTTTTCTACTCTAATTCTCAGACTTAATTTCATTCACATTCCTATGTACTACTTTCACTTTGGCTGAGTAATTGAACTATAAAACTTATAGAAATCTTTTCCTTTTAAATCTATATACTTAAATTTAAGACAGTGTTACCTCTGCTTTAAAACAGGAAAACTCATAATAAGACTCCAACTGGGCTGCTTCAAAACCTTCATTACTGATATTTTTTTCACACCTAGAAGACAGCCATATTCCTCAGGTGAGACTTGAGACTACCGTCTTGTTTCATAATCTGATCAGATGAAAATGAATTTCAAGATAGATTTCTTCAGATTCTCAAGTCAGTTTCCACTTTGCAAGTAACTTGACAACAAAAAAGATCTGTTCTTGCCACTGAGTTCGTCCTTTCTACCTCCTGTGTATGTCTCTGTCTCCCTGTCTGTGTCTGTCTCTGTGTCTCTGTGACTATTTCTGTCCTCTGTCTGCCTCTGCCTCTGCCTCTGTCTCTGTCTCTCTGTCTCTCTCTGTCTCTGTCTCTCTGTCTCTGTCTACCTCTCTCTCTCTCTCTCTCTCTCTCTCTCTCTCTCGTTGTGTTTCCCAACCCCCTCTTTTTCTTCCCCTACCTTCCATTATTTCTCCTGTCCTTAATTTTCACTTCTTCCACTTTTCACTCTCTGATGGTGACATATGAAATAAGAAAATAAATTTTAACTACAACTGCACATTGTACCATTTTCTCCAGTGATGCAGTCTATCATTATTCAGAGGACTAGAAGCTTTAATTATTTACATTTGGGAGTCTCAGAAATTCTTGTCATCACAAATGCTGAAGAATTTTTCTGGGAAAGCTTTGAATCGTTTCCAGTTACACTCTTGTCTTAATATCTCAAGAAGGAAAAATAATGTTTCTACAACATACTTTATTAAACCCTTTAGGTCCTTTTACAAGAGAGGAAATACCAATTAACGTATAATTTAGCAGAACAAAATATTATCCCATTTCAACTAGTACCCACTTCCTTGAAGTTTATTCAAGCATTAATAACCATTTAATGCAATTTAACTACACTGAGGTATCCATTACATTAATATAATATATCCATCAGGAAATTTGAGTTTTGTCTCCATCCTTTCTGTATTATAAGGTTTTTATCATTTTATTCTGCATTTTATGGGACTTAGTTTTAAATCTTTAGCTTTGTTATAGTGTGAAATGATCAAACTTTTGCTACTGTTAAAGATGGCAATTATTTGATTTAATGAGACACCAATTGCAAATGGGTTTTACTTATGCATATGCATATAATTAACAAATCTGAATATTTAAACAAGTAGATGTTTTCAAGAACATTCCATTAGAAATGTAAGTCCATCTTGAGGACTGACCACTAACCATCATCCTGTGAAGGCATAGAAGTTGGAATGGCATCAATATAATGCAATTTTACCTTGGTCTGGAGAATTGTGCAATGTTTCCAAAGTTAAATTAACTGCATTAGCAACTATATTAGTAGATATGTTCTTTTTGTTTTAGCTTGGGAAGCATCTGGTCATGGAACTTTTATAATATAACAGTATGTGTTAGACTACTGAGTATTGAAAGACCTGTGGAGGTCTCTGTCTTATGTCCTTGAGTTTTACCAAATACAGAGTTAAAGCTCTCCATCAAAACCCCTTGCATCAAGGCCAGTGTAATCCCTAGAATCTAGCAGGCTCCATTGCAGTCAGAATATAATCAAGCACAAACAACAATGGATGACATGCACTTTTATGTTTCATAGTTTGCTTTCATGGGGAAGAACGTACTGTGAGCTCCACAACACCACACCACTCCAGTGAAAAAACAAGCTGGCCTATCTTGGATCATCCAATCTCCATACAGAAAAATGCTGTGAGCCCGTAGGAATTGCATTTCTCATATCTAATAAAGAATAGGTGGTTATTTTAGATTTTTATGCTCTTGTCAAATTATTGTAATCTATTATTCACATTCATATTATTATTACATAGCATTTGCTTAAACGAGATCTGCAAAGAGGTGATTTTGAAAGTAAAAGCTTATTGGAAAATCTCAAAGTGGGCGATAAAATCATTGCTAAGTGAGTGATTAAGTTCTTAATTTCATTGATTCAAAGAAAAGTCTCTGTAACTTATCAGCACAAAATGGCATTTGGATAGCAAACCATACATACAAAAATGGTCAGTATTTCAGCAAAGTATATCAGGCATTTATCTATATATACTATGTATATATAAAATCTTGCTCTTGGCTCAATTACCTTAGAAACCCAATGCATCTTTGAGTTCTCATGTATGCTTTCTTACTGGTTTAGTTCACAGGTTATTCATAAATACTATTTTGAAACCGAGAAGGCAGGCAAATGTAAGGATGATAAATGGTGACTTTTTAGTAATGTACATATGAAAAAATGTTAAATGTCCCAAACATTCTTTCTCTACTCTGGCTTTTGTGGGTCAATATATTTTTAATGAAATAAATAAGATCATAAACATATTTTGTGTGACTCTTTCATTTTATTGGTTGTATAGATAAGGTTCTTACAAGAACAATGACTCATCAAGAAAGAATAAGTAGTTTTAATGTCAAAGAGCAAAAGTTGCTTTTGGAAGGGAATGAGGGATGGCAGAAGATAGGTGAGGGACAGTCATGGAATGTGCAGAAAGATGTGGCCCAAGAAAACTTTTCAAGAGCAAGAGTTGCATTTTCCTAGAACCTCAGATTATTGTTGACCTCTTGTGTCCATCTTCAGCTAAGATAAATACAGTTTCCTCATTTATATTTTATTTTATACTTACCAAACTTAGGAGATACCTTTCATATTATCCATTCACAAGCTACTTATTAAGTACCTGCTATGACAAAGTTTCACCTTCTAAGCTGTTGTTTTGATTTCTGTTTCCTATGTTTTCATAATCTTCACATCATAGGAAGAAAATGCTGGTTCTGTAGGAGCCAAACTACTGTCCAGAAACCCAGGCTTTGGGAATATGTGTGAACCAGTGTGACTGACTCCAAAATTATTTTTCATTTTCAACCATTTCTCAGTAGTACATAGGTTAATATTACCATTATTATTAAAACAAGACTGTTACCTTATGCATTCAAAATAAGACACAGTAGGCATATAAAATACCTTTCCAATGAAATTTTCATTAAAAAGGAAAAAAGTAATTGTTAAGTAATTTTAGATATCTTTTATCAATGAATCATAACAAAGTTTTAGCAAACAAACTTCTACCCTATAAGATTGTAAAATCCTTTTCCTGATCCCCTAAATGTGTCTCTTTGTTAATTAATTTATTTATTTACTTTACAGCTTAATACCTGCCACCTCTCCTCCCAACTCCCTCCCCCGACCATTTCACAACTACGTGGTCTATTCCCCCCTTACTTTTCTGAGAGGGAGACATAAGCACTCCCATTCAGTTTCACCCTATTCTGGCATATTTAGTCTCTGTATGACTAGGTGGATCTTCTCTTATAAAGGCCACACATGGAAGCCAAGCTATTGGATCAATGGGCAACAGTCCCGCTCTAGTTGTTGGGGTATCTGCAAGAATATCTACTTGCACATATGTTATATACGGACAGATGTCTCAAGTCCAGCTCATGCTCACTCTTTGATTGGTGGTGCAGTCTCTGGGAATGCTCAAGAGTCCAGGTGGTTGACTTGCTTGGTCTTTCTGTGGAGTCCCTATCATCTTTGGGTCTCTTGATCCTCCTTCCAACTCTTTTACAAGACTCCTCAGACTTCATCAAATGTTTGGTTGTGGCTCTCTGCATCTGTTTTCATTGGTTGTTGAGTGGAGCCTCTAAGAGGACAGTTATGCTAGGTTCCTTTCTGCAAGTATAGAAGAATATCATTAATAGTGTCAGGGATTGGTTCTTGCCTATGGAATAGGTCTCAATTTGGACACAGAGCCTTCCACTTCCCTCAAAAGTCAAGTGCTATTGGTAGGACATTGTCTCCATTACTGCTCCATCTTTCTCCCTGAACAAGGTCATTTTCTTATGATTTGGTGTGTTTGGATATTCAGGGCTTGCTATAGTTAGATAGGTATGTTCTGGTGCTGTCATATTGCCCTGGTTTTTGTAGATTTTGTTCTTACAGTGGCCTTTAGCCATCTGATTGTGCCTGCTTTTGGCAGGCCTGGCATTCCCTGGTGGCACCAAGCCTCCAGGGATGTAGTGAGAGTTGGTAGGTCTTGATCACATCCGGCTGCTGTTCTCCTGAGGGAATGGACAAGCCCCCAGAGATGCAGGTGTAGTTGGTGGTCCCAGATAGTAGCAGGTGGCTCTTTGTCCTATGAAGGAGCAGGCCTCCAGAAATGCAGGCAGAGTTATAATCAAGGAAATGGATACAGAGGGGTTAGAGGGAAATTCTCACTTGCTGGGTTTGCCCAGAGGTCCTGGAAGGCAGATATCTATCATGGTAACGGGTCTCACCTTTTGGTCACAGATATATGCAGGCATCTTGGATTATGTTTAGAGGTGTGTACCAAAAGACGGAGGAGCACAGAGGAGAAAGGACAGACCTCATGGGCTTCTGGACTTGTCAGGTACCCAGCAGGCATGGAATATTCTTCCTTTTCTGATGCTGAGTCAAACATGAACCAGTCATTTTGACTGTTTGTTAATATCTACTTATCAATTGCTAGAATGTGATAGCAAGAAATTAAAGGCTGATTATTGAACACGAGTTTTAGGATGAAAGTCCCATGTAGGAAACAAGAGACAATAAAGGAAACCAAACAGAAACTTTATCATCTTGGTTGTCTACAAAGAAAAACATCATGGATTGGGTTCTTGAAAGTATAGAGACTGTTTAATGAACACATTCCAACAGTCCTTTTGTGGACTTAACCCACTGTTTTGTTTTGTCTTGTTGGTGCTGTTTATTAAGATAAGTTTATTTCAACAATGTCATGTTTAACTTGATATGTTTATCGTGAATATCTTGCAACACTGGGTCCAGCAACTTCAAGAAAAACATTTATACGTTTAATCACATAAATGAATAAAGTTGGTAAAAATGTAAAAATAGACCACTACTCAATACTTTAAGGTATGAGTCAATTTCCTAATAATTTTTGAATGAGGAACTTTTCTTTACCAAATATAAAAATATGAATCACCATAATATTAAGCATATTAAAATAAAACAAGTAATTTTAGAATCCATGATACCTCAAAGGTTAAGTATTACTATTAATTTTCCTATTTTATGTACTTATTATATTTAAAATTAATATCGAGAAACCCTTCCTTGATTATTTAAACTTGATTTTGTCATTTAAATTGTTGAAGTTTTAGCTTGTCTAAACTAACCAACATAAATTATACCTTATCTCAAAATTAAAATAGCCCAATTCCTGCTTATGTCTACTTATTGCCTTTCATATTTTTCACTTTTAATAGTACCAGGTTGCAGAATATTTAGCTAAATTTCCATGCTAGCAACCAAAATCAGGTTTTTATTCCCTTTATGACTTTGCAGCACCAAGTAATGTAGAAATTGCTGACCAATTAACCCACAGTGCATTCCTAAGGTCTCTAATTTTTTATTGTTTAAGGGTACAGTTTCAAAGAAGTACTCAATTTTGCATTTTATAATCTAAGTAAGAATTAAAATTGGAATCTAAATAGTTTCTTCTGAGGCTTACAGGCGTGGCTCAATGAGTAAGGCCTTGAACCAAAGTGACTCAGGCAGGAGTGAACTGACTCCCCAGACTCTACTCTTACCTCCATAGACAATTTGGCAGAAGTTCCACACACATCATGTAGGCACAGCCAAATAGACAAAGACAGAAACATACATAGTCACACTCATATATCCACATATACAAAAAATACATAAAAGATAAATTATCAATCATTTGTAGTTTTATTTTGGACAGCTTGGCAGATTTGGTTGTGAAATACAATATATATATATGTATATGTATATATATATATGTGTGTGTATGTATATGTATATGTATATATATATATACTGTGTAACATAATATATCTTTATTTGAACTGAAATGTAGCTGAGTTCATTGTAGTTGTGTACATTATAAATCTGCTCTTGAAGAAATGATAGATCTGAAACACTCAATAAAAGATGAAATTCTCATGATTCCTAGTTAAGAAATGAATACTGGAATTACACATATACTCACACAAACATAGATACACACATCTTTAACACTCAAACATATTATATACACACAGACACAAATATACAAACATACATACACATACCCACACCACATGCATATATTTAATATTGTAATCTTCCAATTTCCAAACTATACCTTACCACAGCAATTAAACATTTTTGATACAGATATTTTTAAAAATTATATTGTGTTGGAAAACTTTTTCATATACACTTGTTCTGCTTTTCTGATGTTGAATTACAATAGTGCAAGGTATTGCTTGTTTGTTGAACTGTTGAGGATTGGACTTAGGGAACTGTGCATATCCAGTAATTTTCATTTAAAAAATCAGAATACGACTTAGTATCCAGCTGTTTATGTGAGGCTTAACAAAATACCCAAGAAACCCAAGTTGAAGGAAGAAAAGCCTATGTTTTGTCAAGGTTTCACTTCAAGATGCACTCCCTCCACCACTATGGGTCAGAGATAAGTGAGGATGACATGGGTCTGGCTGCCTGGGGCTGAAAATTCTGCTCTGGCAGGCAGAATGTGGGCAGATAGAAGGAAGCCAAGCCCATGCCCTTCCTTATTGCTTCAATCAGCTCCACTTCCTCCCTGAGCATTCACCTACGGAACCATAACTGGGTGAACCCTTTATCTTTTGGATCTTGTGCTTTTTCTCAGTCATGAAGTTCTCACAAACTAATTTCTGTTAATATTATAGTCAGCAGGAGATGATCTCTTCGAACACAAGACATTTGAGTAGACATTTTATATACAAACATAAAAGTAAACGAAACCGCTACAGAGAAAACACACATGGTGAACACTGCATTTATTCCTAGAAATGTTGTTACTGAGGTTCTTCTAATTATTTTTACTCTATTTTCGGGGGAAAACTGATGATTACAAACTACTTTATGTAGGATTAATGATATTTGTCTTTAATACATTCCGCTCAGTTCAGTTATTCCTAATCTCTTACCATATAACTTTTGGAGCCACAGTTTCCAACCTATGCTAGATATACAATATTCTTTTATGACTCATTATTGTCATGAACATGAGAGATAGTAAAATAAAACACTATCTGATTAGTAAATTATGGCCATTATGATTTTCATAATTTAATATATTACAATTGTAATATGGATTAATCCTATAGATATCTGGCAATAAAAGCACCCATACTCACACCCTTTTGGATACAATACAAAAAACTATTACTTGTATCAGGAGGTGATGGAATTGAAGCTACTGTCTATGAGTTACATCAACGCTGTTTTTAAGAGAGCCTAGGAAGATTAGAAAGGCGTTCTCAAAACCAGATTATAACTAGTAGGTATTCTAGGGCTCAGTTTTTAATCTTTATTTAATTTTTAACTTTGCACTATGTGAACTTTCTCTGGAAAGGAAGAAAATGAACAGTACAGACTCGACAGGATAAAGACTAGACCCCATGTAATAAGAAAGCTTTCTTCTGGGTGTTCAGGGTAGTTATGCAGGTATGTGAATCAAAAGAAAAAGGTAAGAAGATTAGAATACTGATGGATGAAATGTGACCTTTCCTCTTGATCAAAATTTGTGCCTTGAACCTCATGTGTGCAAACATTTGAGCACATGAAACCTTTTGTCGTATGCACAGAGCCTTTCACTTCCCTCAAAAGTCAAGTGCTATCTAGCACTCAGCTATTGGTTTTCAAATGCAACTATTTTGAATTTATAATTTATTTATATTATGGATCAGGTATGGGAGGATACAGGGATGATATACAAAGGATCAGGAATTTGAGCAGAGGTGTGTAGCAATGGCAGATGGGGAACTGATGGTAGCCATCATCAAGTCCTAGATGCCAGGAAAGCAAGAGGCTCCCATGACCCAACAAGGATGAGATTAGCTGAAATGTCCAACAAAGAAGAGGAAGAACCTCTAAAGACCATATCCAGAGGTTAGGCAATGCTCCTGATTGGGGAATGGGACTACCTACTCATCTCCAAAGTCTTAACCCAGAAGGGCTCCTGTATAAAGGAAATACGAGGACAAAGTGTGGAGCAGAGACTGAAGAAAAAGCCATCCAGAGACTGCCCCACCTGGGGGTTCATCCCATATATAGACACCAAACCCAGATACTATTGCTGATGCCCAGAAGTGCTTGCTGACAGGAGCTGTCTCCTGAGAAGCTCTGCCAGAGCCTGATAAATATGGAGGAGGATGCCCATAGCCAACCATCAGACTGAGCACAGGGACACCAATGGAGGTGTTAGAGAAAGGACTGAAGGAGCTGAAGGGGTTTGCAACCCCATAGGAAGAACAATATTATCATCCAACTGGACCCTTCATACCTCCCAGGGACTAAACCACCAACCAAAGAATATGCATGGAGGAACCCTTGGCTCCAGAGGCGTACGTAGCAGAGGATGGCATTGACTGGCATCAATAGGAAGAGAAGCCCTTGGTCCTGTGATGGCTCCTTTCCCCAGTGTAGAGGAATGCCAGGGTGATGAGGTGGGAGTAGGTGGGAGTGGGAGCACCCTCACGGAAGCAGGAGAAGGAGGGATGGGGAAGAGGGGTTCTGGAGGGGAAACTGGGAAAGGGGATAACACTTGAAATATAAAAACATAAAATATTCATTTACAATAGCTATAAAAAGAAAAGAAATGAGTAAATCCCATAATAGGTATGAAACAATTTGGCAAATAAGTTGTCAGATTTATTGACAGTGAAATTTAGTGGAATTAGCTGATGGAAAATCACTGCAACTCCCAATAGCCAGGCATGGAAACCTTTACAGTTTAAAGAATAATTAAGGGGTTGGGGATTTATAATTACAATAATTGACTCCATTAATTCCAGTGGGAAAAGTTTGTTAAGGAGCAAAGTAAACTGGGAAAATAGCTAAGTAGGTTAAGAGTGCTTGGTGCACAAATATAAGGACCTGAGTTCAATTCTTCAAATGTCATATAAAACTATAAAAATGGGCTTTCTTCCCTCTCTCTCTCTCTCTCTCTCTCTCTCACACTCTCTCACACACACACACACACACACACACACACACACCTATATTCCACACTCTATAAAGAGCAAAGACAGAGAAGATCACTAGGGCTTGTTCTCCTCCAGCCCAGTTCCATGAGATAACCTGTCTTTTGAGACTAAAGAAAAAGGTGATAGAGCAGTGTACCCAGTGTTCTCCTCTAAAATCCATGCAAGTGCATGTGCTCATTTGGACAAACACCAAGTTATGACAAAAGCACAAGGGCAATGCTCACTTCTTCTGCCCTTACCATTTTAATAAATGAGTGAATATTTTCTTATGGCTTTAGTCACCTTTAGGGTTTCCTCCCCGGATGAGATATCTCACCATTTCTTCAGGTCTCTGGTATACTTGTGCCTTTTGTCATGTGCTCTGGTCTCTACTTTCTGTTTCAGTCATATGATGAGTGTCCTGCAGAAAGTATTTTATTTTATCCATGTTGATAACACGTTGATCAAAGTATATATGATGTGAGGTGAGTCATGGCTCATATTTACCTGGTAGTATTTTCAGGCCTGATAAAACAAGGTCACGGTCCTGGGAATCAGAACTGATTCAGACTTTCCAGGAAATGGTTTACTATGTCCCTGGTAGAAAATGTCAAATAAGTGAAATTTAGCATGCCCTACCTGGAACAGGTTTCCTGGGGCATTTTGATGTTCTCATTCTAGCCTTCTTATATGTTTTTCTACCCTCCTCCCCCAAAAAACCCATTTTTACTTATATAGGCTTAATTTTAAAACCTACATTAATAAGTGTTCTCCAACCTTTCAAACCCTGTCCAAAGATAGAGGAGAAAAGATGGTAAATAGTAGAATGCGGATGTAAACCTGTTTAGAAATCGTTTTTGGGGACAACTCTAATCTTCACTGTCAGAATACCAGCATTCTACTAGTCAGTGTCATGACACCAACAGTGCAGTTCAAAAAGTGTCACCAAACCTGAATCAGCAGAGGTAGCATAATCCAACAGAAACAGCCAGGCCTCCACCAAATCAGCATGAGTTAGTGGGAAAGATTAGACCCAGCAAGAATGCCAGGAGCAGTTAGATGCAAGATGAATAAAGTATTACATGGCTAGCTTAGCAAACATGACATCACTGTCTGTTGGGTTCAAAACATCACATAAGTCTGTATCACATGATAGAACCAGACATTTATGCTGTATAATTATATCCTATTTTCTGACACATGCACAGGAATGCATGTAGAGATTGGAGGATGCCTCTTAAGATATGGTTCTTTCCTTCTATCATGTTCCTGTTTATACATCTCACCATCTCATCATCCACCATTTTTTAATCTAATTACTGCATATTTAGCTTTGATTCATAAAAATGTAAACTGTATCTAATGAATGGCATTCACTGTTATCCTGTGGACTCCTTACACATATACTCAGAGCTGCACACACATTGACACATGCACACACACACACACACACACATATACATACACACACACAGTCATTTCAAAGTTACATAATGTGCGTTACTTTTGTGTATCTATTGTGAAATTCTTACCAAAATTAAGCCAAGTCTATCACATAAGAGAATACACTTTGTGTTCATGTGAATACGTGTTGACAACATACATTTCCACTCCATAAATTTTGTGTCTTTTTGGGAGCTCTTCTTCATCCTAAAAATACTAAACAGCTTTGTTTAGATACTAAATATGTACATTAACTTAGAATGTATATTAACTTATGCTTTACTGTCTACATTAATCAAAATGTCTGTCATATTAGCAGTACCTAATATTTGTTATATTACTGTTAAACTTGTGAATAAACGGTGATTACACTGATGTGCCTTTACCTGTAGTGTAACATAATCATAAGCATTTATTTTTTTAAAAAAATCATTAAAATAATGATATAATTTGTTTTATAGAAGTATTTGAAAGTAAAATATTATCATCATAGTAAAGACAAAAAAATTCTAAATGTGATAAAAGTTCTATTTTAAAGGTTATTGGGGTTGGGGAAGTTGGGCAAAGTTAGTCTGAGCCGAAGGCAGATCACCTCAGTGAGAGAAGTGCCTGAGGTCTGCTGGCTTCTCACTGATGTGTTTAAAGATCTTGGACTCCTCTCTCTTTGTTGTCCGCTAGCCGAATCCCCCACCACCACCTCTCCTTTTAAACTTGCAGTCATGTCTGCTCATATTCAGATCAACAAAAGGAGGGGCCTTAAAACCAAAAGACAGAGCAACCTGAGGCATACTTGTTCACATTGAAGATCTGCTTGAGAGAGCCGGAGTCTTATGCCCGTATGTAGGATTTGTATGCTTCCTGTACAGACTTGTACAGAATGTAGTTCTTTTCGATCAGTTTTTCCAGCTGAGACTGATTACAGGAAACTTTAGACCAGGAAAAGTCAAACTGATTCGATGGAACCTTGGATTGTTTCAAGTAATGATGGAAACCCAACTCTTCAGGGCACAAACAGAGCAGGGCGTGCCCTCTTCCATTCAGGCCCCTGGCTGTTCTACTGACCAGATGAGATGAAGGTGTTCCTTGGGGTCATCGGGAGGGTCGTACTGAACAATCTAGCCCACTTCAGGGGTGTCCAGCCCTCTGGTTGCCACATCAGTACAAAGCAGTATTCCTGAGTCTGCGTTTCAGAATTGGAAGAATGTGGTTGTTCGCCTATTTCGCTTTTGCTTTCAATGGATGGCTAAGACAGGCAGGTCAGTGTAGTTCAGCAGCTCATAGTGGTATTTCATAGACATATACAATGAAAAGAAGACCATCCCTTTTTACTTCGGGTTCTTCTCAAGGAATGTGAAAAACAGAAGAAACCTCTTCTCAGAGGGACAAACTACATATCCCTGTTCAAGGCCATCCACTGTGGCAACCTCTTTATTGTCGTCAACACCAACAGACAATGGCTCTTTTTTCAGAGAAATTCTGGCCAAGTCTTCAACTTCTCCAGTTTGTGTGGCAGAAAAGAGCAAAGTTTGTGTATGTGCTGGCAAAAGTTTAATAATTTGCTTTAATTCTTCTTCAGACCCAACGGTCAGCCTCATCAAATAACCAGACATTGTAGATTCTTGTACATAAATCCTGGTGTGTTCCACATATGGTCTAGGAGCCGGCCTGGTGTGGCGACCATGGTATTGACCCCATTGAGGAGCTTCTGCTCTTCTGCAGACCTGTTACTGCCACCCATGATCAGCCCGTACTTGTGAACCCGGTGTGTTATCAGTTCCTTAAGAACACCGAAGGTCTGCATGGCCAGTTCTCTGGTAGGAGAGAGAATCAGGACTCCTGTTCCATTCCTGGACATGAACTACAATTTGACAATGAGTTGTATCACAGGGATGAGGAAAGCGGAGTTTTGCCACTGTCAGTTTTCGCGTCGCCAGAAGATCCCTGCCTTCCAGAAGTGGCCTGATACTTTCATGCTGGGTCTCCGTCATGCGCTTGAAGCTCATTTCTTCTATGGCCTTCAGAGTGCTCTCACTGACAGTAGTGGACACAGAAGCGAATGAAGTGTCCTCAAAGGCACCTGTCAGACCTAGGGGTAGGGTAGGCTGGGTACCTCGCTGCCATTTGCCTTCTTCACGCCATCTTCTGGTTCCTCATCAGCCTCAGCGCTTTCTGCAGCTTTTTGCTCTTTTGGTATCAGGCTCAGCATCAGTCGCCATTTTCCTTTTTCTCCTTTTTCTTCTTTAGTAAGAATCAAGAGACTCTGTTGCTGCTGCTTCTCCTTTGGCTAGAATGGTAAGTTTTGGGCGTGACTTTTTAACTTTGGAATTTTTCACAGTCTCCTCAGGCAGGCCTACACTTTGTGATCAGTCATAGAATGCTTCAGGGCCTTTGTAACTTTTCCACCTTTTCCTGTTTCTTTAGGTACATCTCCATTTTGAGGTTGTGGCAGACTCGTGTCTAACTTCTTGCAGCCTCAGCTGCAAGAAACTTCTGTGTCAGCTTGGAGTTCTGCTTCTCCATCTTCTTGGCAGAAGTTTTCTCTGTAACCGTGACATGAGACAAAGCCAAGTGCTCAGTTGCAAGTTGGAAGTGTGTCACTGGACCCGGGGGACCCGCAGGTGTAGGGAGCCATTCTGAGTTATATAGTCACAAAGGATGTGGGGAGCGGGTGTGGCGGCAGTCCCAAGATGGCTCCCAGGACTGCAGCTAAGTCTCATGACTAGCACCTGACTTCCTCACACACCTGAAACTAGCCACGTCCATTGTGAGAGCTGCGCAGGCGCACCATGACGCAAGATCAGGCCATGTGACGTGGACCTATGAACTGAGATTACGCAGTCTGGACTGAGGAGGCAGAGTTGAGGGAGGATATAAGGGAGTGTGCTCGGGGCTGGGAGGGGGAGAGAGAAGGGAGAAGAAGGAGAAGGAAGAAAAGAAAAGAGAGATTACTGCTTGCATGCAGAAAGAAAGGTTCCTGAATAAACTACTTTGAGAAGAGCGTTGTGGTGTCGCTCCTTTCTGTGGGATGGAGATGGAGGCGACACGCAGGGATCATAAGCCTTTAAAATAAAGCTGTAATATATATCTATAACAAAGACACTAGTACTTTTTTCACTCCATCATTCCAGCAAACCTGTGTGTCCTTAATCACCAAATCAAGGAACAATCCCCATTCCTGAAATAAATGTCCTCCTAGTCATAATGACAAGCATACCTCCAGATGCATTCAGGAAAATCACAGAGTTGGGAATGGTCACTTTGATCTCTGCATTTTTGTGTTCATGACTGACCTCCACCTGCATTAGCTAGGATTTACTCCTGGAAAAAGACATATAGGTTTGACTAAGGCACAAATTCCCAACTTAGAAAGAACCAGGCTTAGAGTGTGAGAAGTTCCAGGTGGAAGCCAGGGACAAGTACTCCTCTGAAACAGAGCAGAGTCCTAGACTGATACAGGAAACGGAAGCCAAATTAATTCCACAGGGGTGGGTCCTGAAAGAGAAATCACCACTCTGCAACAAAATTGTCAAAAGGTAGAAACAGGGGGCTAGAGCACTTAACTCAGTGAAGGGGTTGTTCCACAGTACCTCTGGGACTGGAGCCTGAAGGCATAGCAGTTGTGCTCTCTTCAAAGCACAGGATGGTTTTCAAGGTCAAATACATGCTACAGAAAGCTAGACATCCCAAACACACTTGTGTGTGTGTGTGTGTGTGTGTGTGTGTGTGTGTGTGTGTGTGTGTGCGCGCGTAGGGGGGTTGGACCTTGTATAATTTTGTTCCAATTATCAGCATGACAATAACTGTATGTTCAATAATGATTACAGTTTTGTATAACCTCTTTAAGAGAGACCAGAATAAAGCAGACTTAGAAAAAGAAAACAGAAAGATGAAATGCTGGATGGGGAGCCATAGAACAGAGGATAGAAGACTCTTTAAATTATGATAAAGAACCTTCAGAAAAATCCAATATGGAACCTACAATAATAACTAAAAAGGCACTTCCAGATGAGAAAAACCCACAGTGGCTTGAGGAATTAGAATGGAAGCCCACAGATATGCAATAGTTTGAAGTAAAAATCCATATTCTACATAATAATGCTACCATAAAGCAATATCATAGAATAGATTACATTTTTCATTTTGTAGTGTTTGGAGATTAAGATATGATTAAGATATGATATGATAAGATAAGATTAAGATATTGATATATTATGCTATTGACACATCTGCAGGATACCAAAGGCTTCTGCCTTAAGTTCTGGAAAGGCTGATTCTGAGACTGCCCATTAAATAGAGATGGCGGCTTTCTTGGAAATGCCTTTACATTTAGAGTTGAAGCTGATGATGCTCTATCATGTATATGCATTTCAATGCAGCAATTTTTAGACATTATAACATAGAAAATGTTACAGGTATATCTTATAGGCAATTATGGAGACATTTAACAGGACTTTGAAAGAAATGCTTGTGGAACAGAAGGGGGATATGGAATTTCCCAAAGACGGATTAAATATTGCTTTATTAACTTTAATTGTTAAAAATATTGATGAGAATAACACTGGATTGCAAAATAAAAAGCAAAACTGCTGAACCAAATCAGCCTGTTTATATTAAGGAATTAAGGATGTTTTAACTCCAAAACAGAGGGAAAGTAAGGAGTTATGCTGGGGGAGAAGCTTTGTATTTATTTCCAAAAAAAATTGTGGATACCTTGCAAATCAAAAACCAAATTTTACAGGAGGAAACTCCCTGAAGATCTTGGTTGTAGACAGGAAGAAAGAAACAAAAAGAACACTACAGGTAATGTAAATTGCTGGTCCTTCTACATGGGAATAGCTCTGAGCCTAGGTAAGACATGAAAATGCCTCCAGTAAGCATAAAACACATATTGTTGGCTACAAAACCCTCAAAACTTGTCATGCCATGCTTTCAATGGCATAGATCAATATTTAATTGCAGTTTAGTTAAATAATCCAAACTAACATATATATATATATATATATATATATATATATATATATATCCTTATCTGTTCAAACAGGGAGCAGAGAATCATCTTTAACTGAATTATGCACACCACACATTTCATACTTAATGTTAATGCAGACATGTGTAATACCTTTTAAAGTTTATATGTGTTTGCAGAGCCAAAAGATCAGACACTAATGAAGTATGAACACTGCCCTGTCCCTGACAAGATTTACCCTCAGAGATTCTGGAAGGCTAAGACATATTATTTCCAGCAATTTGCTTGATCCTACCTTAGACTGCCTTGATGCTGTCTCCTCAAACATCTGCATCCTAGACAATTTTAGAACAGGTAGCTAGACCATCCTGCACCATTAACTGCTCTAGTCATAGACTTCAATTAATCGCTGAACATTCTCAGCATGTAGATACTGGACAGCATTGGCTGCAGCTAGCTTTCTTAAGACTGGACAATACCTCAATTTTTGACCTCCCTCCCAAAAAGAAAAATACTCCAAGTCATTTTAAGAAAGCAACACCACCATTCCCAATGGTATATGTTTTTTGGTTGTTTAATGGATGATATAGGCTTGCCATTTAAGAGAGGTGGTTAAGCTGTTATGGTCTTGAACAGAGAGGAAACAAAATGAGAGAGATTAGATTCAGGGACTTTTTTCTTTTTCTTACCTCTATCCTTCTTTTTCTCCTATCTAGTGTTGTGCGGAAAAGCACAGGGAAGAGCTGAAAAGAAAAAGGCAGATATAGGAATAATATATAGGAATAATAGGAATAGATGATGAATCATTGAATCTACTTTTTACATCCAAAGAAGGTCAACAAGACATATATTTTATATTGGTGTGGACTTTGTATAGAGATTTAGGATTACATATCATTACAATGTACTAAATATATATGATTCAATTATGTTTAAAGTATAGCACCTATATAATTCTTGAAAATGCAATGGGTAGTTCTAGGCCACTTAAAAAGCTGCTGTTGTCAGCTATTTAGAAGAATTAGGAAAGTAAGATAGTAGTCAATTAATAAAACTTATGGTCATGTTAGATACTAGTCTAGTTGATTACAGAAATATGCTTCCTTACTTGAAGAGATACTAAATAGCTAGAAACAGGCAATGTTTGCCTGTTTATGTATCTGAAGATAGATAGATAGAGATAGATAGATAGATAGATAGATAGATAGATAGATAGATGATAGATGGATAGATAGATGATAGATGGATAGATAGATAGATAGATGATAGATAGGTAGATAGATAGATAGCTGGTAGATAAATGGTCTACAGAGATCTCAGAGATCTAAAGAATATGGCAGTTAAATGTATTTTACTAAGAAAAGGCCTGTTTGATGCTGAGACGGGTCTGCTTTGTGCAGAACCCCAATCTACTTCAAAGAAGATGATGAGCATCAACTGTCCTCATTATGGAGTTTGCTTCATACGTGGCAAGCTAGTCACTGGGCAAAAGTCTGCCCTTGCTTCAACTTCAGACAGAATATCCAAAATGGACAAACAGGATACAAGGAGGTCAACTACTGAGTTTTGTCAAGACAAGGTAAGCAGTTTTTCATAATTTCTGCTTTACAAAAGTCAGTCAGACATTCTGGACAAGAAGGCTGAAGTTGGATACTTCAAAATTACAGACAGATTTATGGAAACTCTCCAGTTTTCTCTTTAATTTTTATAATTTAGAAGCTACTGACCTTCACTTCCTACATACTCAGGTAATATTTATTTTTTCTGAAGACTCTGATGGAATTGAAGAGTGGATAGGCATACTCTCATACTAAGGCTTAAGTTGTTTAAGCCCAAGAAGACATTTCAACAAGATCCCAACAAGATGGGATAGATGGTAGAGTACTTTCTCCAAGGTTGCCAAATACAAATGGACTGGACGTTAGAGATAAAATCTTACCTGGTATCTTTCATTTATTGTTATTATTCTTATAGTTAATTATCGTAAGGGAAATAACTTTTTATTGGACTAAAAGGGGAAACAGAGAAAATCTCTTACATATTACCTGCCAATACAAAGCCTATGGACAAGGCAGGATTCTGTGACTATCTGGTAGAGAAAGGTTGGAATTCTGGGTAGAGTCAGGCAGGACATTCACCCTAGACACTGAAGAACACAATCACGTGAAACCGGGAGAGGTAGCCAATCACGTGGGAGAAGATTAGAATAGATTACATGGGTAATTAAGTTAT
This sequence comes from Rattus rattus, assembly GCF_011064425.1. Lineage (NCBI taxonomy): Eukaryota > Metazoa > Chordata > Mammalia > Rodentia > Muridae > Rattus > Rattus rattus. The sequence goes on from NC_046158.1 coordinate 24,871,814, forward strand.
AAGGCACTGAGGAAAGATTCCAAAGCTTTGACTTAGGCATTTATTCATAAAATATTTAAGTCTCAGAGTTCTTATTTCAGGAACAAAGAGGTCAGGGAGAAAAGCCTCTGGTTAAATTGTAGCCCTGGTTGACATGGGATTGATGATGTGTGCTCTGCAAACCCAGCTGTCTTCATGCTCACAGAGATCTGCCGGTCTTTGCCTCCTCAGTGCTGGATATAGAATGTGCCAGCACAGCTTTAAGAGTCATGTTTTATAATATAACAGTCTACTTCATAGATTTTTGCACATGTGTGGGTATACATTGTATTTATAAAGTTTCAAACAATAAAGGACAACAAACTTTATAAAATAATCTGTAATTAATTTATCTGTCTTTACGTATCTTTGAGTCCTAGAATTCCTCTGACACAATTATCTGTACATATATATGTGAAAACTGAAGCCATACAATAACTGGTGATTTCTATGAAGACTGAATATAAACATTTGACAGATACAACTCTAACAACTTCTGGCAACTTCTCCACACAGTCTGAAGCATTTGGCAACACACAAGTCACCTTTCGATTCAATGTACATTACATGTAATGCTGTGGATAATTATTTAAGACTTAAGCATTATAAATCTCAATGTATCTTTCTCATTTATTCTGAACTCAATTTAACTCATATTTCAAACTAAAGATAAGTGTTTTCCAACTTTTAAAATTCGAACCTATCTGCCAAAAATGAAGGAAGGCTGACCAAAACACCCCAAAAATATATTCATTCACACTCAAACTCAGATGCTCTCCATAGTGAATCCAGGGTTGTAAGAGTGTTTGTCTAAAAAGAAAAAGAAAGTTAAGCGCTTAGCATGCAAATGTTTCCAATAGCTTCCTCATACCAAGCTTTGTGCTTCCCAGTGAGGTTGTGTGAGAAGTGACATGAAATGACCTTATGGGATTTGAGGCTGGAGAAGCCTTTAGTTCTAATGGAGATCGTAAATAACCCGTGCCTTTTGTCATCTGCATTCTTCAGTAATCTAATTGTAGCAAGCTAATGAGACCTGGGTTAGGAAATGTTCTGAGGTTCCCAGGCCCCAGGTCAGGGAAAGCTGCATTCACAGAGCAGATGTGCTCTGTCTCTGGATGATGACAGCTGAGCCCTTTCCTGGAGCTTCAGAGCGTTAGTTGAGCAGGATTCTGTGCCCTTGGCCTTTGTGCAGAAGGTACAGAGGTTTTAGCAAACATGAGGAGGAAGGGCTCACAGATAGCATCCAGCTCTGACCATTCATAACCCCATCTTTCTGCTGTTCAAGATTCTTACCAGAGCAATGTAAATGAAAATGTATCTCCACCTTATCCTGCACTAAGTATAATTCATACTCTCAAATTAAAAATAAACTTTTTCCAAGTTTTAAAAAGTATACCTGTCTGCCAAAATGAAAGTGGGCTAATCAAAACACACAAAAACATATATGCATTTACCCTCCCACGCAGATGCTCTCCATACTGAATCCAGGGTTTAAGCATGCTTGTCTAAAAGAAAAACAAAGTTGAAAATATTAAATATTTTGCACTGTTCGTACTGGAACAATGACTGACACAGAAGCTAACACATATGCTGCCACCTAGATGATGGAAGGGCCAAGGGCCAGGAATGATTGCACAGGAATTAAAACACTCATTTTTCTATTTCTCTAAGTTAGTTCACATCAGCAAAAGCTGAGGCAACACCACTGAAGGCTTTTATGGACTTGGTGGTTATATACTGTATTTAGATGTAAAGGGCTTAAAAAGAACATTCTAAAATGTTTTAAAGTGATACATGCTACAATACCTCTCCAAACTTAAGGTTAGGAAGTATGGGCAGGTAAGCTGATGTAAAATATTCTATGTCCATAAGTGATGTTATTTGAGGGCAGGATACGTCAGGAAATAATCCTTATATGTTGTCAGTTTCTAATGCCCAATATGAGATTTCCCTATTTCACTTATTCCTAGATTTGCTTCTTTTTTATTTTAATTCTGAATTTTAATTCAGCTGGAAAATGGGTTTCCTTCATGGGTTCATTTTTTTCCCTCAGTATTATTTTTTTAAACAGCTCACAACTTCTTTTCTTAACCTCTTGTGACTCTAGCAAGAGCATGAAGAGAACTGTCACACCAGTGGTGCCTTTCTTCGTCTGTCTTAAGGGACCAGTGATTCATCAGCATTACACTAGCTAAGACTTGTACTCTCTTATCTTCCCCAAGGTTAATTCAGAATGTTCAAGTATTCTGAAAAGGAGGACAATCACATTGTTCCTAGAGACCTAGCCAGTTGGTCTTCCTACACTCGTAGACTGTAGGACTATATAGTTCATGAGGGCAGGGGGAACAGAGAGGTTGAACAGGGGATTTGGAAGCCATGTGAGTACTTAAGGTGAATGACCACACCCGGACCACTTGTCAGTAAAGGGATTAAATTTACTTAGGGAAATTGAATATTTATAAAGTTTTGGGGGATTGAGAGCAGGGGCATCCAGAAGGGGCAAAGGTCATTGGCTGGGAACTTTAGGGTACTTGGAATGCCTCATTAGCACGGGGAAGCATCTTAGGAATCTCAGGTACTGGCTGAACAGGTTTTGTGAGGAGAAAGGAAATTGATCCTATAAATTAATTGAAGCTGAGTGACATTCCTCTGGTAGAGATGAGTGGGGGGCTTGGAAATGCCCAAAGAGCACCAGGACCCAAAAGACTATTCGGTCAATGGGTCAATGGTAGACTTGAACTTTAACTAGCAGAGTTTTCCCACATCAGATCTCACAGCATCCAGTACCTATTTTTCATGTTTCAAAAATGACTTTCTTCTACATCTTTTTTAAGCCAAAATATGCACTACTTTGTGCAATTTTAATCTCTCCCCCCACCCATATGTCACAGTCTTAGTCCCCTAATCTTTTTGTTGTTGTTCTGTGAAATAACACCAGCTTGGCATTGAGTTTCAGGGTGAGAGACATGGAAGGCGTCGTTTTCTTGTTTAAATTGTGTAAAGGAATTCTTACATTTCTTGTTTAAATTCTTGTTAAGAATTGTTAATGCCACAGGATGACACCATCACCTTCTGCATGTGAAACAAATGCAAACTAGATCAGGAATTCTCCATCACTGTCTGTTTGGGATGCTGTTTCATTCCCGTCTCCTTGGAGCTCCAACCTGGAAGGACTCTGGCAACCTGGCAGGACTCTGGAAGTGGTTCTTGATGTTATTCTCAAACATTAATGAGAACAGAAATTATACTTAATTTCGTGAGGACAGCAGAAGCAGATCTTGCTTCCACTTAAAAATTTTGAACAGTTATTACATCTAGGAATATTGTCTCATTTTCCCCAAGGATTTTTTCCATTAATAAAAGACACCAGATATGGAAATTTCTAGGCTCCAGTGGGAGAAGAGAACAAAAGCAGGAATTTACAACAAAATACTCTTTCAACTTTACTAACTACACTTCCATACAAACACAGAATCAAAAGTGGTTTCTTTTATAAGCGCTTGCTACATTTCAGAGAGAAAGCTAAGTGAAACCTGAATGCTTCTGAAGTTCTTTGGAAGCATTTCCTTCCATAAGTGTATGGAGCTGCTGCATTTAAATTCATGTACTTCAGTGATAATCCATCTGCTTCCTGGTTGGGTAAGGTATTTGGAAGCCACTTGCCTTAGAATCACTCTTTCTGCCCATGGCGGGTGTGGATGTTAATCCATGGGTAATTAACACCTCATATATGTTAGTTCAGAAATCTGGGGTGTGCCTGCCTTTGCACTGCCAACTTTCATCCATCGTACTTTCTTGGAAAATATGGAGGTTTTGTTTTCTGAAGTTTTAGTTTGCAAGATTTTCCACGTTGGCACTTTCACTGCCACTTGAAGAAAATCCCTCTTGGAATTGGGGCTGTGGTCTGATTTCCCCTATCTGAACTTGCTGCTCAGCTTAAGCATGTGCTACCTGGAAAGTCTGAGGCTTCCTGGATGTGCCCACTGCAGAGGATACTCAAGGAAAGTAAAAGACTAACCCATTCCCACTTCATCACATTCCACGTTGACAGTCGTATTTATGAAGTTTGGCCTTTGTAAGCCTCAGCCGATTTTTCTGTTGCCTTCAAATGTAACAAATATTTGACAAACTATAGAATCTTCCTCTATGTATACATATTATTTCTGGATTTTTAATTAATATACCAATGTTTGGTAACATATAATTCTTCTAGAGGTACATCCCCACACGCACAACTGGGTGCTAAAATTGTAACAGTCTCAAAAATACTTGATAATCGTGAATATAATTCCTTAAAAATACAAACAAATGAAAAATTAACCTATAAGTATATTAATGTAAAGCAGGTACAGCAAGTTCAAAGTCTTCTTCTTTAGAACTGTCACAACTTATGATTTTCACAATGCAGCATTTTGAACAACCAAAGAAATACAAATTCCGACAGCCAAGAGCTCAAGTCAGCTTCAGTTAGGCAGCAGCCCTGTTTCTGCCTCATTTCAGCAGGTGCTATTCCTTCCACTTCGATACTCCTTTTCTGGGACAGCAGTAATGTTTGCTCTTTGGAGGTCACTTCTTCCTTTCACTAATTTAGAATTACAAACTTATTTTTGGCTTTTTCAAGATCCTTCCTCTGTTTGGTTGATTTTATCTTTTATATCCGCTTTTCAGATGTGCGAGATATTTTACATATTTACCTCGTTTTGTTGTGGTGGTGGTAGTGGTGGTGGTTGCTGCCACTGTTGTTGTTTACCCCTCTTCTAAGATTGGGAGTCCATAGAAGACACACTTTTTTTGGAGACATTCTTGTAACTCTTTGAAATCTAAAATAGAGGTCATATATACTCAATACATATTTGTGAATAATTTACAATAGGTCTGAATATATTGTTAAGTACCTGCACTTTACTGAAACACGTTGGTACTTAAAGGGCATCTTTTTAGGTATACTGTGAGTAAGTGATGTACCAGGGTTTCAGAAGTGCTATCAATTTAGGAAAACTTCACCTAACATTTTTATTCTTACACATTCATACCCATATTCAACCTGTAAACAAATTCTTTCTTCTGTTATGTCATAGAAAGAAACTTACTGTTTGTCATTAACAGTATTCTAAAAGACATACAGTCTGAACAGATACTGATAGTATTACATATTTTTAGAAAAAAAATAATGTCTTCAAAAGTCCTTTCTATACTTCAAGGATAAGATGAAATTACATTTTCCCATGGATCCATTCTAGACAACTTCAGTCTACATATATATTGTTTCCTTCACTACCTTTGTATGTTTGTTTCACACTTTCAGGGTGTATTTTCCTATCTGTCACATATCATCAAAAACTAAACAGGCACTAATGAGATAGAGTTGTTTTTAATTTAATTTCACCATGTTTATATTTTCAGTATGTGTTAATTATACACAGCAATGCCTTCCCTGCACAGAGTACTTTGATTACACATACCTTCCCTACCTCTTTCTTGTATGTTCCATTGCTGGAGACTATCTTCCCGAATAATGTCATCTCTATTTCCATGTCATTTCCATTTATGAGAGACTGCACAACATATTAGCATTCTATGTCTGGCTTATTTTGATTAACACAGTGAAATTTAGTTTCATCTAACTTTTTGTAAATGTGTTGATTTATCCATTATTGAATAATATTCACAGTGTGCACTTAGACAAACAACAAATATTATAAAGATATGAGGAAAAACTACTAGTAGACTACTCCAAGGAAAATGATGGAGTGCTGACACTTCAGAGGTTCCTGAATGAATTAAAACTAAAAGAATAATCAAGTCTGCATACAACAGAGGTATAAGCATTCCATATTTATCAAGGTATTGATCATACTAGCCATGTTATGAAATAGCCTATAATTCTATTAATGAGTGCATTATTTAAAAATTATTTTAAACATTTTACTCTCTACCCATGACTATGCCTTTCTCCCTCAAGACACATATTTTCAGCCTACTTACAGCCAGATGTTCAAGAGTGAAAGCCAGAAAAATTTTCAGCATTCAAAAGGCAGTTACACAACAAAATCATTTTATCCCATTTTCCTTTGTCATCATCTATAAATGATAACAGGCATATCCTGTGTATGTGAGGATGCACCCAAAACAAAGGCTGAATCAATTTTAAGGGAATCAATAAAAGGGATATCAAGACAGGTACAGTTAGTTATATTAACTTTACAAGAAGATACAAAGACTTATATTAAAATGGGGGGAGGGTAATTAGGTAGTTTTAGTGCCCATATCCCATTACTTGAAATAGAGCAGCAGAAAGGTCACAAGATCACATGGTCACATTCATGTGTAGGCCTTGCTCAGTGGGAACACACACACACACACACACACACACACATACACACACACACACACACACACACACACACACACACACAAATAGTAAGTCAAGTGGATATAGTACTGACAAGCTCAGAAATCAGAGCCTTCTAGGTTCCTTTTCCTATGCCTCAATTGCCTAGAAGTGCATTCAACTGGGGAAAATGGCACAAGACTTATTAATGCATGTCGCACCCAACCTCGACCAGCAAGGAAGACATGACCAGAGGAGATCTTCTTCAAGCAGTTTATTCAGGAACCTTGATACAACCTTCTACTACACCGGGGAACGCCCTACATCAGCTTAAGTACCCAATGCCAACCAACCCCAACGTGCCACGTGGGTCATGCAGACAGGCTGTCACTATGCGGAACCTAGCAGGCCAGGCAGGCATAGCCAAATAGGGACTTGTTTACTACAAGGAGTGCTCACCCTTGGGAGGGTGGAAAGGTGGAAACCAGTGCCATCTTTGAGGCGAGGCACGTTGTAGCAGCTTCCTACAAATGCAGAGAGACCCAACCTCCTGGAGTGTACTAAGGAGCAAAGCTATTGATACAAAGCCAAAGAGCAAGAAGTCATAGGTAGGCCAAGCAGTTGAGAACACACCAGGCAAAAATCTGTTAGAATGTCTTTTAACAGTTATTCTGATCATTTTCAGTGAAGATTCTGAAACTTATACTAGTGAGCATTTGAACTGTTAAGAAATGACTCAAACATGGAAAGAGATCTATGAGGAGGGATTCTCTTGACCATACCATAAGTAGATTTTTGTATGTGGATAAAGACATTATATTCAAAGCATGACAGGGAAAGGATGGCATGGGTGGGAGAAAGTTCTTTGAAAACTTACCATCACTGGGCAATATGGGACAAGCACTAAAAAAGAGAGGTCCTATTATTTAAGCATCTCGCTTCTTTGCAAATCTGGACATTGTCCAAGGAACAAACTTTCTTACACTGGCACTTATCATCTATAAAAGACAAAATATTAATAGAGAATAATTCTGGTACTTTAACATTTTAAAGAAAATTAGAAATAAAAAGCAAACAGTCCTTTGTCCTTTGAGGAAGGAAAGTTAACGGGGAGAAGAGAGAAAATGGAGGGAGAGAGATATAGAAGGGATTAAAGAATGAGAGATTTTCATGTTTCTCTCATGTATGTATGTATGTATGCATCCAGTTAGACTTAAATAAAAAGGATTGTGAGTTAAAAAAAGAAAGAATGAGAGTTTATACACACACACATACGTATATGTATATGTATATGTATATGTATATGTATATGTATATGTATATGTATATGTATATGTATATGTATATGTTGGAGAGCCCTTTGTAAGGACTAAAAACTCTGGTGGTTCTTTTTTAAACTGCTAAATTCTGCTGATTGCACATCTTTCCATGACAAATACCAGATGGAATAATGAGTTCGGAGTCACAAGCTGAAGATGATTTCATCATAAAGTGATTGTTTCCTCATAATTATCCAGAAAAGGCCAGAGCTCTATGATTCTTTCACAATAATGTTTGTATTGCCAAATACAGACTGAGTACACTTTTGAAAGTTTATGTTCTAATCTCTGGGAAAAAGTAATCATTCTATTATTATAAACACATAAAATGCCTATGTAATTTTAAAATTGGACTTCTAATTCCAGAAACATTCACTACTAAGATAGTATTTTTCTTCCATAGCACTATTTGGGAAAAGCTTGTAATAACACATATTTTCTGATAAGCAATGTAAACAATAATGAGGAAGACACAGTGAGTCGCTCTCAAGCTTAAGAAAGGAAAGTCTTATTTTTTGTTGTTCAACAGCTGCTCACAACATTAAAAGAGAAACATTTTTAATAAGTTTTAAGAGAAGTAAACCCAAAATTCAACTTAGTCTACAACCCTTCCAGTGACCACAGAGCTGGGCTAGGTTACATTAGGACATGTTTGAGAGCTATTTTGTGGTAAACAAAGCAAAACATATGTCGTCGAAATTTAAGAGAGATTAGTTCTAAACCTCAGTGCTACAGAGTGAACAGCTTGAAGTTCTTCTCCCAGCCAAACATTCTATTGTTTTTCCAGAGAGGAAGATTAATAGCTGAAATTCATGACCTTTGACTTCTACACAAACTCTAAGAAGTAAAGTAGAATTATTAATACTGGTGAAAGCTTACTTTTTATAAAGCAGAATAATGACCATACATCTAATTTATATATTGGATATATATATATATATATATATATATATATATATAAAATTTATAGCCACAATTTTTTTGTTTACACTATATTCGAAGAATGTGTATTCTAGAATTTGATCCTTTTCTAATTCTGCAGATTAAAGCCTAAAATTGGAGATTTACTGTGTAATACAAATTGTTTACAAGTGTGATGTCCAGAGAAAATATGCCTTTACAAACAGAGGATTTGTTTCTTCTGAGATTTTAATAACCTTTATTTAAAGTCACCCAGCAAAGGCATTACTTTATAATACTCCAGTTTAGAGCTTCTTTCAGAGATAGAGACAGAGAACTCTGCTACACATTAACTAGCAAAGATTAGACAATTATCATAAAATTTGGAATACGTTTAAATTCTTTGAAATAAAGTGAATGTATTTATTATTGATCATAGCCTTGGGCAGTAATTTACTGATCATGTTATTACTACCAAAATAAGGATGGATTTATAGCTAATTATAAACTAATAGTTCATAATATGTTATATAACTCATAATACATTTATGATTATAATAAACTATCAAATACATGCAATAACCATGAAAAAATCAAATCAGTAAGTTTTAATTGCTTCCAAACATGCTTCCTATAAAGGAACAATTAAATTGATACCTCTACACCAATCAATGTGCCCTAAGGAGTTAATGGTCCTTTTTATTAAGGGGCAAAGGACTGGCTCATCAAGCTGGGCTTTTCATATTCCTTTAGGTATGACATTATACATCCTCGAAGAAAAAAATTCCCAGAATGATAGAACTGACAAGTAACCAGCTATGTACACATTAGTCAAATAAGAAAACATCCTAAAAATCACTAAAACAACTCCTTTTACAAAGCACATTTCCTGAACAGAACTCTGCAATGAAACATGGGCCGTACAGTTAATTTCCAAAATACAGAGCAATACAGGCATGTACAAACTCCTTTCTCAAGCTGGCTTTGTTTTTATAACCTGGAGATTCTGCTTCTGTGAAATGCCTCATCCTGCAGATTTCCCTTATGTACGTTCACTGGTTGCTAAGGGCAAGTCCAGTCTTGAAATTAAATGAAAATCTTAAAAAAGAATTGTTATTTTGAAATCTTCTTTTAAAGTCTCTTGCTTTTTTGAAAAGCTTTACAATGTCTGATTGTAGAGCTTTAAGAAAAGGGGCACAATTGGTTTAGTGTTGCTCATATTTAAGTGTTTCGTTAATATGTACTTTTTAAAAGGTGGGCTATGAGAAGTTAGCATTTGAACGTCTCTTCTTGCATTTCAATTCATGATGGATGGGGACAATGATGCTTATCCTCTTTACATTCTGAAATCTATACAATAAAACCTAACATCAATATATAAATTAAATAAAAGCAGGTAAAATAAGAGGCGAAGTGGAGATATAAGTCGAGGCTCATGTGTAGAGCAGAATTGTCTAAATACAAGCTGCTGTAGAATATTAGATTCAAGCTTTTTATTAGACATTGGAATGGATTTGTCAAAGAGAATAAAATTGTTGGCAGTTCCCCTAGGCTCTGCCTAACAGCTACCTAACAACAGCTTGTGTCTGTACCCATCAGGTACCAGCCAGGAGCCAGATAACTCCCCCTTCTCTTTCTTCATTTCCAGTCTTTTCTCTCTCCACCTCTTTTCTTCTTCACTTTCCTCCTTCGTTTCATAATGGCCCTGCCCGCCTCTACCCTCTCTCCCTCCCTTTCTTCCCTTCTTTCTGTCTCTACCCTTTTCCAGGGTCCTTCCTCCTCCTAAAAACATCCATTTATACTAGGTCCTGTATATATATATACCTAGTATAAATGGACCCCTATAGCATGGGCCCTTGAGTGGATTCTTCCTCCATAGCATTATAACAAAAATTACATAGAAGGAGGAGAAAATGAAAAAGAGAGGAAGACAGGAAAAGAAGGTGGGAGAGAGGGAGGGAAGGAGGGAGGGAGGGAGGGAGGGAAGGAGGGAGGGAGAGAGGGAGGGTCAGAGTAGACCAAAATGGTGGCTTATGTCAGCATTTGAAATGATTGTTGCAGGGACCATGCAGAGGCCACATAACACATAAGAACAGCAACAGCAAGAACAAGAGAACAGCAAGAGCATGTTATTCAAAAAAAAAATCAAATGATCTCTATTATGATTAAAACAATAAGGACATTGGTATGGGTGATCATTAAGTGAATAGGTCTTTTACCATTGTGGCTTGTCACACATGGATGCATACCCAACATGTTGCCTGAAAAATCTGCAATGAAAGATTGTACATTGCCCTACCTGCCTGCTTGGAAACCACACTGGTGAAGAAGGTTGAGGATAACATGGGGGCTAAGGATTTCAGAGCTCACAATATAGGGTACACATATAGATTTTTTGTAGGACATGAAAAGAAAAGAGTAAGTATTGGTTAGATATTTCTGCAACTCACTTGGACTTCAGCTTAGAGCATACATAATTTATGTATCTATCATCAAGACCCTTAATATGGATAGATCTTCCTTACATAGTATCATAAAAAGTCACTTGAATATAGGGAGTATTTTTAATTCCTTAAATGACAAAGGGGAGGAGTGTTGTCCATTCATCAGCATTCTCTATGGTCAATTTAGTTAAGGTCTCTTTTGGAGTCTGATTCATTTTTTATATTGATTCTGAACTCTGGAGGTAATATATATATATCCGTCAGGACTCTAGCTATACCTTCTACAACATGAAATATAAATGCGGGCCTATTGTCTAACACTAAGGCTAATATAACACCAGACCCAGGGATGAGTTCTTCCAAGAGTTTCTTTGCAATTGCCAGTGACATTTCAATTTTTGTCAGGAATATTTCAATTCAACCTAAAATGGTACCTAAAAAATCTGGCATATATCTGTATCCATTTCAGCCTGGTTTGATCTCAATGAAGTCGAAATCCCAGTAATGCCCATGGGGAAATTCCCCTTTCTTAATCTTGCTCTTGTTTTCTCTTGATCTTGCTCTTTTTTCCTCTTGTCCCTTCTCTCTCCATTTTCCTCCCCACTTCTCTTCACATGCTCATGGACAGCCTCTACTTCTCTCCTCCTCTCCTCTTCTACTCTTCTATTTCTCTATTTCTCTCTTTCTGCCCTACTACCCTCTTAACTCCCTCTCAATGCCTTCAATAAACTCACTTCTATACTAAAAAGAAGAAAAAATATCCCCCCCCTTTTTCCCTTTGGAATAGGAATTCCCAGTAGGATTGGTTACATGGCAGGCAAGAATCTGGAGATTGCAGAATCTGGTCCAGACATTGAATATAGTATTCCCTATTTAGTAAACTAGTCAATTTATTTTTATCTAGAAGAGCTCCATTATAATTCCTTACCATAGTCCTTCCCAGCATCTGTGGAAAGAGTCATTTCCTGTCAATGATGAAGTGGCATCCTTTCATGGCAGAGATGTTGGGGAGCCTTTGAAGGACTCCAAGGTCTTCTTTAGAGATCTTGTTCACATTGGGCTGGTGAAAGTAGCAGTGGCAAATTAGATACAACTAGAAGGTATTCTTGGTTGGTTTAAGAAAAGGGCCTTATATTGAGTCAACCATACATTAGTCATCCAGTGGTCAGGGGCACTCTAGAGTAGACTCTCTACAGCATGAGGAATGGTAATGATCAAGTCCTCCCAAAAATTAATTTATCTGAATATTTTCTCAATAATGTTATGGCTAGGCTGCAAGAATTAATTAGACTGGACAGAGAGCAGCCACAGTATCTAATTGCTTTGAAAGGTAAATGTGGGATGATTTCAGTATGCAGGTGAAGACAGGCACAAGATAGACAAGGCCTGTCATTGGAAGAGAAGGAAGAATGGGTGGGAGAAAAGTTTGAGGCAAGAGGAAGAGACTGGAATGGGAGGAAACTGGAGAGGAGAAGCCTCACAGAGGACATGGAGGCTGATGTTAAGAATCCATTCTGTCTAGCTGGCACCTGAAACTCGCTGATCCTGGTCCACAGCTTCCTGCTCCCAAACACTGTGGGAGAGAGAACTGATTGCCCTGACATGTGGGCAATCCTGAGACTACACGGCAGGAGAGACCATCACTTCTGTCCACCTTTGCCTACATCCCCGGCCCAAGAGGAATCTGTATAGGGACTCTGGGCACAGGAAGATAGGGGCAGTCAAGCTGCAGGAGCCCTGCGGCAGAGACTGGGCCCAGATCTGCGACCCAGTCAAATGTCCCCCTGCATCTGAATCCCATGGGAGGGAGAGCTAGACCTTCAAAGGGGCAGACACACCTGGGAAACCAGAGGAGACTACTCTCTGCCTACATTTCTGAATCTAGAGGAAAACGCCTACCACCATCTGGGCTCCCTGAGCACAGGGACTCAGGAGAAGGAGGGGCAGGCCGTACAGGTTCCCACCCATGGGGACAACTGAGAGGCAGTGGACAGGAATGACTACAGGCATGAAAACAGAACACTCTGTTCCCATAACTGACTGAAAGAAAACAGGAAAACTGGTCTACAGCACTCCTGACACACAGGCCTATAGAACGGTAAAGCCACTGTCAGAAATAGCAGAACAAGGTAACAACAGAGACAACCTGATGGCGAGAGGCAAGCGCAGAAACCGAAGCAACATAAACCAAGAATACATGGCATCATCAGAGCGCAATTCTCACACCAAAGCAAACACTGAATATCCAAACACACCAGAAAAGCAAGATATAGATTCAAAATCACATTTGACCAGGATGATGGAGGACTTTAAGAAAGACATAAAGAACTCCCTTAGAGAAATGCAGGAAAACACAAGTAAAGAAGTAGAAGCCCTTAGAGAGGAAACACAAAAATCCCTGAAAGAATTACAGGAAAACAAAATCAAACAGGTGAAGGAATTGAAAATGGAAATAGAAATAATAAAGAAAGCACAAAGGGAGACAACCCTGGATATAGAAAACCAAAGGAAGAGACAAGGCATTGTAGATACAAGTATCACCAACAGAATACAAGAAATAGAAGAGAGAATCTCAGGAGTAGGAGATTCCATAGAAATCATCAACACAACTGTCAAACATAATGTAAAATAGAAAAAGATACTGGCCCAAAACATACAGGAAATCCAGGATACAATGAGAAAATCAAACCTAAGGATAATAGGTATAGAAGAGAGTGAAGATTCCCAACTCAAAGGAACAATAAACATCTTCAACAAAATCATAGAAGAAAACTTCCCTAACCTAAAGAAAGAGATGCCCATAAACATACAAGAAGCCTACAGAACTCCAAATAGAAACTCCTCCCATTACATAATAGTCAAAACACCAAATGCATGAAACAAAGAAAGAATATTAAAAGCAATAAGGGAAAAAGGTCAAGTAACATATAAAGGCAGACCTATCAGAATCACACCAGACTTTTCGCCAGAGACTATGAAAGCCAGAAGATCCTGGACAGATGTCACACAGACCCTAAGAGAACACAAATGCCAGCCCAGGTTACTGTATCCAGCAAAACTCACAATAAACATAGATGGAGAAACTAAAATGTTCCATGACAAAACCAAATTTATACAATATGTTTCTACAAATTCAGCCCTACAAAGGATAATAAGTAGTAAAGCCCAACACAAGGAAACAAGCTATACCCTAGAAAAAGCATGAAACTAATCATTTTTGCAAAAATACAAAGAGAAGACAAGTACACAAACATAATCTCACCTCCAAATACAAAGATAACAGGAAGCAACAATCACTATTCCTTAATATCTCTTAACATCAATGGACTCAATTTCCAAATAAAAACACACAGATTAAGAAATTAACAAACTGGATACTTAGGAGGACCCAGCATTTTGCCGCCTACAGGAAACACACCTTAGAGACAAAGACAGACACTACCTCAGAGTAAAAGGCTGGAAAACAACTTTCCAAGCAAATGGTCTGATGAAGAAAGCTAGAGTAGCCATTCTAATATTGAATAAAATTGATTTTCAACCAAAAGTCATCAAAAAAGATAAGGAAGAACACTTCATATTCATCAAAGGAAAAATCCACCAAGATGAACTCTCAATCCTAAAACTATGCTCTAAATACAAAAGCACCTACATACATAAAAGAAACCTTACTAACACTCAAAGCACATATTGTACCTCACACAATAACAGGAGGAGGTTCAACACCACACAATCATCCATGGACAGATCATGGAAACAGAAATTAAACAGAGACATAGACAGACTAACAGAAGTCATGAATGAAATGGACTTAACAGATATTTATAGAACATTCTATCCTAAAACAAAAGAATATACCTTCTTCTCACCACCTCATGGTACTTTCTCCAAAGTTAACCATACAATCGGACACAAAACAGGCCTCAACAAATACAGAAAGATAGAAATAATCCCATATGTCCTATCAGACCACCACTGTCTAAAGTTGGTCTTCAATAACAATAAGGAAAGAACGCCTACATATAAATTGAAGTTGAAAATGCTATACTCAATGATAACCTGGTCAAGGAAGAAATAAAGAAAGAAATTAAAGACTTCTTAGAATTTAATGAAAATAAAGATACAACATACACAAACTTATGGGACACAGTGAAAGCTGTGCAAAGAGGAAAACTCATAGCTCTGAGTGCCTGCAGAAAGAAACAGGAGACAGCATATGTCAGTAGCTTGAGAGCACACCTAAAAGCTCTAGAACAAAAAGAAGCAAATATACCCAGGAGGAGTAGAAGGCAGGAAATAATCAAACTCAGAGATGAAATCAACCAAGTAGAAACAAAAAAGGACTATACAAAGAATCAACAGAACCAAAAGGTGGTTCTTTGAGAAAATCAACAAGATAGATAAACCCTTAGCCAGACTAACCAGAGGACAAAGGGAGTGTGTCCAAATTAACAAAATCAGAAATGAAAAGGGAGACTCAATGTATGGAACCAGATCTGGTATGATGGAGACTCTAAAGAGATTATAAGCAGAGGTAAATGAGGTGTAAGAGATTCAGAAAGAGATCGATGGGTAGCAAAGAAGGTCGAACAGTGAGAGGATGATTATGGGGAGGAAGGATATCTTTGATCACGAAATGGTCTCTTAGGGAAGACTGAAGGGGTACTGCTGAACAGTAGTAAGAGGGGTTTGAGCCATGTAGGTGCCTCTTCCACAATGTATTGCCTAAGGCTTAATCAGGATGCATTTGTCATATAATGATGACAACCCGTGTGGAGGAAATTACAGTTAACTTGAAAGTTTCCTCATTGGCCAATCTGCTTGAGGGTGGTCTATTTGAGATGGCAGAAGGTCTTTAGTTTTCCAGGGTAGACTTGGTCACCAGACTGAGATGCTCTCTTCTCAAAATCCTTAAATTATTGAAGAACAAGGTCAAGAGGGACATGAGTAGTCAATTGTTCCCGTCCCATCTTAGAATCAAAGACAAAGAAATCAGACTGGTAATTGTTATTAATGTATAAACTTCATGAGGACGGAGTTTATGTCCTTTCATTCACTGGTATGTTCTAAATGGATGCTTGGTTGGTTATTGTCAAATCTATCTTGAATAAATAAATAATTTAAAGTCTTATGCTATCTGTTGCCTAAAAATATTCTTTTTTGTACGTAAATGAACAATTGTGGTGTTGTGTATGTTCTCATTCAAACCTTTTCTGCTGTTAAGAGAAGGAACTATCATAACCTGAACTTAACAAAACTTAAAGGATTTAAAGAGCTCCTAAAGTTACAAGACTAAAAAGAAATCTAAAATGATAAAATAGCAAAAAAATTTTCTGTGAGAGAGGCTACTTTGTTTGAACTGACTTGAGCTGTTTGTGATTTCTTGGAATGCAGTATTCAGGAATAATTAGACATGATGCAGCTGCCTTTGAACTACCATCTTCTTGAATTAACCCATTGTCTGTGCTCCTGTAATCTTTATTTATGCACAATAGCTAACTACTAACTCATGGTCTTATAAGTAACACCTCTAAACTATGAATCGAGCAAGGCTTCAGTGGAATAATTTTGTATGTGGTTTTTGTTGTTGCTGAATTATATTTTGTTGCATTACTCATTTGATTTTATTGCTGTTGCTAACCCCTTGAGAATCATCTCCAACCCCTCTAAGTTTTACCTATCTTGCCTATTAACCATTTGTGTCCTTTCCCACCTATTTAGTTCACTGTGTTCTTATGGTGTTGTGGCCTTCCACTAACGCATTGCCCACCTAACAATGGCAACACTCTTAAATAAAATAGACTTTACCTCTCCCAGTAGCTATCTATTGATAATACCTTCTTCAACAGAAGTAGAACTTTATGTCTAATTCCTATATTTATGCTGGTATTTGGTTTGGCTTGAGATTGCATGAGACATGCACAGGCTTTTATGATATGATATGTTATGACTACTTTGATTTTATATGTGCAGCTGCATTGATGTGACAAGAGAACAGCGATTCTTAAATTCATTCACTGCCTATGGCTTTTACATTCCTTCTGCCACCTCTACCATAATAATCCATGAACCTTGGGAGGAGGAGTGCAGTATAACTTCCTCCCTCTGATGCTGAGGAAGCTATTATCTTTGTAGCTTGGTCAGTTGTGAACCATTGTGTTAAATACCATCAACTGAAAATAGAAGCTTCTGTGATGAGGTTTGAGAGATGAATTAATTTGTGGTTATAAAAATAAGTTATTAAGATTCAGTTTAATTTCACTTCCATTTAGCATAATAATAGTAGGATCTGTTCTCCTTTGGCCTATGACCTGTCTAGCCACAAATTCTTTGTCCAACATTGGTGTCAGGTATACATTTTATAAAATCCAATCAGAAACTGTTCAGTCCTACAATGTTCATTCCATTATTTTACAAATGAAAATGCCTCACTAAGCTGGTTGTTATTATAGCTCAAAAGATTCATAGCAATATAAGAAGAATGATAACTTTTCTGTTCTTGGAGGATGTATATCACCTGCCTGCACTATGAAATCTAGCCAGAAAGAACGACGGGTTCTGATCTTTAATATCTTGATAGCTCAGTGTTCTGTGACTCATGTGTGTGGTATCTTCAAGCATAGAATCTTATTATCAAGTTCTGGAGGGTAATGGCTAGCACTGCAGTAGCCTGTAGTGTTTAAAAGTATGTGGGGCTTCTTATTACTATTGTTCTGAAAGAACAATATGCAACTTCATATGAGAAAACAAAAAAATTCAGGAGAGCTAAAGCAATCCTGTACAATAAAAGAACATCAGAACGTATCACCATTCCAGATTTCATACAAGGTTATAGTAATAAAAACCATATGGTTTTGGTATAAAAACAGACATGTTGATCAACGCAATCAAACTGAAGACCCAGACATAAGTCCATACACTGATGGTCACTTGATTTTTAACAAAGAAGCCACAATTATACAATAGAAAAAAGAAATCACAAATGATGCTTTTCTAAACTGTATATTAGAATGTAGAAGAAGGAAAAATAGATCCACATCTTCCACTTTGCACAAAATTCACGTTTATTTCCAGAAGAATACAGGATGATAGTTCACTTCATAATAGTATTTGTTGTATTTGTTGCAGCATCTTTTGTATCCTCAAAGTTGGTTGATTTGGGGGAAAGTGACTTTGCCTGATGTGAAGAAATTGTTCTTCATGTTTGAGTGGAATGGTCTGTAGATACCCTTAGCTCCTTTGATTTATGATGGTGTTTAACTCCAGAGTTCCTGTGTTTAGTTTTATTTCATGATTGCCTATTATGATAGTGAATTTTGTGGCCTGCTAATTTCACTATTAGTTCATGACTTTAGCAAAACACTGTTCCTTTTATGAAATTGGGTACCTCTATGCCTGAACCATGTAATAGCAATATCCTATTGCTTGATATTTTCTTCCTTAATAAGTATGAAGTGTTTCCCATTATCTCTTCTGACTAATTTTCCTTTGAGTCTATTCATGCAGATACTAGAACAGCAATGGTCACTTATTTCTTAATTCCTTTTTTTAGAATAAATTCTTCATACTATTTATTTCAGAGTATTTATTGTTGATGGTGAGGTATGTTTCTTGGTGATAGCACAAATAAAGGACTCTATTTTATTTTCCAATTAGTGAGTCTATGTATTTTTTTTTAGTAATTGAAAACATTGGTGAGAGTTACAATAGAAAAATATGTATTATCTCCTGTCATTTTGTTGATTTTGAGATGTTTTCCTGATTTTCTTTTGATTAATAGTCATAGTTCTGCTTTTTCTCTCTTGTGAACTACTGTATGTGTTTATTTGTCTTTTTAGATTAAGGTATTCCTTCTGTATCTTAGTAGAAAAAAGTTTTTTTATCATGGAAAGTTTTATTTTTTCCTCAACATTAGTAGATGATTTTGCTGGCTATGCTAGTCTGGTTTGATATTATGCTCTTTTACAACATGTAGTAGAACTGTCAGGCCCATATTGTTGAAAGTTTTCTGTTGATTAATCTGGTGTTATTTAAATGGATTTCTTTCTGTAGATAACTTCTGTATTCCCTCTAATAGCTCTCAATAACATGTCTCTATTGTTTATTATTAATATTTATAATATTTTGCAGAGAGTTTTTGTCTTGTCCACTTGATATTTTATAGATTTAGGAGGATCTGCAGGATGATGTCATACAGCTGAAGGCAGGTACAAGATAGAAAAGGCCTGTCATTGGACAAGAAGGAAGGATGGGTGGGAGAAAAGTTTGAGGGAAAAGGAGGAGAGTGGAATGGAAGGAGACTGGAGAAGAAGCTGCTGAGAGAACATGGAGGTGAATGTTAAGATTCCACTCTGTACATTTAGAGGTTGTTATGAATGTTCTTAAGTGATGGATGTGTATAGGGCTTTGTATGTTTAGGTGGGCAATTATATCTTATCAGTTGGATCAGAGGTTATTGTGTTGTGTGTTCTTTCTTGTGGCGAATTAGGTTTAAGAGAGTATGTGGCAGCTGGGACGCTAAGCTGCCACAGAATTGATATGTATATTTCTGACATGGTGGCAGCCTGCTTTGGGAACTGGATGGGTAGAGAGATTGTTGCCAGGCTCAGAGAGAAGCCATCGGCAATGTGATGTGGGAGAGAGCAAAGCAGGTGTGAGGCTTTCTTGACTGAGATGACGATTTCTACCAGATATCTTGGGTACTGTGGTGTTGGACCTAGTTGGGAGTAAAAGATGTTATTTTTTTATAGTTTTACAGCAACAAACATCTTTATCTAAATTTGAGAAATTTTCTTCTATTATTTTACTGAACATATATTCTATAACTGCATTAAAAATTATTTTCTTTCTATGCCCCAAAATAGAGGTTAAGTCTTGTCCAAACTTTCCCTTGTTCAACTCATATATACACATATTCAGTTTTTCCATTCATCTTTACTGAGTGCTCCATTCCTCTACTTTGTTTTCTACACTGACTTTCTGTTTAAAACATGGCAGACTCTATTATGGTCTTTGGCTTATTTTATTTTTATTTCCAGCATCATCTTAGTTGGCCTTTACTTTAAGTTTTTCAACTATATTTCTGCATTCAAATAGATTTTCTTATTGTATCCATTTTTTGTCTTTGCATTCTTTTAGTTGAACTGTAGTAATACTTGTTCTTTTGAAATCGTTGAGATTTCTTACTTTTCATTACTTACTTTACTTCCCAATCATGGACGCCATCTTGTCCCTTCCCCTATTCTCCTCTTCTCTGAGAGGCTGAAGGCTCCCTGGTTATCCTCTCCCCTCCACGCACACAGACGTCAAGTTTCTACAGGGCACGGTGCATCCTCTACCACTGAGGTCAGACAAGGCAGGTCATTTAGGGGACCACATTCTACAGACAGGAACACCTTTATCAATAGCCCCTGCTCCAGATATTAGGGGATCCACATGGAGACTGAGCTGCACTTTTGTTACATAAGTGCAGGGGCCTAGGTCCTGTTGTCTTTGCTCTTTGGTTGGTGGTTCACTCTCAGAACCCGCAAGGGTCCAGGTTAGTTGACTCTGTTAGTCTTCCTGTGTAATTTCTAGCCCCTTCAGGATCTTCAATCCTTCCCCCCAGCTCTTCCCTAAGTGTCCTCAAACTCTATCTAATGTTTGGCTGTGGTTTTCTGCCTATGTTTTAATCAATTGTTGGGTAGAGCATCTCAGAGGACAGTTATGCTAGGCTTCTGTCTACAAGAAATGTCTAGCAGCTATCAATAATACTGTCAGGGATTGGTGCTTGCCCAAGAGATGGGTCTTAAATTGGGCTGGATATTGTTTAGATATCCCCTCAGTCTCTTTTCCATCTTCGTCTTTCATTTCTTGCAAATAGAACACATTTTGTGTCAAAAGTTCTGAGGGTGGTTTGGGATCCTTATCACTCCATTGACATTTCTGTCTGGCTACAGGAGACGGCATCTTCAAGATCCATATACTCATTGTGAGTATTAATTATGGTCACACCCACGGATTCTTGGGATTCTGGTCCATCTAGTGTCTCTGTCATTTCCTCGAGATGCCCCTATCCCCACACTCCTACCAGCAGCAGATTTCTATTCATTGTCCTGGCCCTCTGGCCATTGCTCCTGTCTCCCACTCCTAATCCTGAAACGTTCCATTTCCCCCCATGCCCTCTCCCACCCAATTCCCTCCTTCTGTCTGCCTCCTATGACTATTTTATTTCCCTTTCTATGTATGATTCAAGCATCCTCAGGTGGGCCTTCCTTCTTGTTGAGTTTCTTTGGGTCTTGTAGTGTAGCTTGGGTATTCTGTACTTTATGGTTAATATTCACTGATGAGTACATACCATGATGTCATTTTGGGTCTGGGTTAGCTCGCTCAGGACGATACTTTCAAGTCCATCCATTTGCTGCAAAATTCATGATGCCTTTGCTTTTATTGGCTGAATATTATTCCACTGTGTGGATGAGCCAGTTTCTTTATCCATTCTTTAGTTGAGGGGATATCTAAATTCTTCCCAGTTCCTAGCTATTATGAATGAAGATGTTATGAACATAGTTAACCAAGTGTTCCTGTGGTAAAGTGGGGCATCTTTTGGGTATATACCCAGAAGCAGTATACCTGTGCCTTGAGGTAGAACTAGTCCTAGTTTTTTGAGAAACTGCCAAATTAATTTCTGGAGTGGTCGTACAAGTTAGTACTACCACCAGTAAGGGAGTACTGTTTCTCTTGCTCCATATCCTTGCCAGCATGTGATATCACTTGGGTTTTGATCTTAGCCATTCTGATTGGTGTACAATGGAGTCTCAGAGTTATTTGATTTGAATTCTCTAAAGATTTCAACATTTCTTTAAGTGCTTCTCAGCCATTCATAATTCCTTTGTTGAGAATTGTTTGTTTAGGTCTGTACTCCATTTTTAATTGGGTTATTTGGGTCATTGGTTTCCAACTTAATGAGTTCTTTGCATATTTTGTATATTAGCCCTTTATCAGATGTAGGGTTGGTGAACATCCTTTCTCAATCTGTAGGCTGCTGTTTTGTTCTATCGACAGTTTGACTTACAGAAGCTTTGCAGTTTCATGAGGTCCCATTTAACAATTGTTAATCTTAGAGCTTGAACTATTGGTGCTCTGTTCAGGAAGTTGTCTCATGTGAGATTTCCTACACATTATCTTAAATAGGTACTATTAATGTATGGCATTTGTAGGGTAATGGCTTTTGTTTGTTTTATGAAGACACATGTTACTTTGGTCTTTCATGCTGCTTTCTTTGTTAGTTTGGAATTTGCACATCTGTAGTGTGTGTTTTGATTGTACTTTTTTCTGGTTTTTTTTTTCAAGTCACTGTCTTAGTTACTTTTTTTATTGCTGTGGAGGAACAGCCTAACAAAGCCAAATAGCAAAAGGAAGAATTTAATTGTGGATTTGTTTTTAATTTCATAGGGTGAGTCCATGAGCAGTAAGGAAGAAAGCATGGAGCAGGTAGGCAAGGATACTGCTGGAGTAGTAGCTAAGATCTTACACATTGACACAATAGGCACAAGGCAGAGAGAGCCAACTGGAATGACAAGAGCATTTGAAACCTCAAAGCCCAGCACCAGCAACACCTCCTCCAAAAGGCCCTCTATTCTCCAAAAGTGCCATACATTCTAATCCTTCCCGAGCACTGTACCAAATGTGGACCAAACATTCAAACACAAGAGCTTACGGGGCTGCTTTTATTCAGCTTTCTGTTTTAAAGTGGACCTGTTTATAGATGCTAGGGTCATCAGTGATCTGGAAAGGTGGAAGTAGAGAGACGGTGGCAAAAAGGAGGTCATAATACTTTTCAAGCAACTTCTCATTGATGAGAATGGGGGACTATACCTTGGAGCACAGTAGCTTATTTGCATCTCTCGGCCATATGGACTAGATATAGAGTCGTTGGAGGGGAGGAGTCTGTGATCTGAGAAGTCCCAAGGAGAGGGAGAGAGACTCAGAGGAGGTCACCATCCCTGCCAGAGCCACCATGGAATGACCAGAAGCAGGGGAGAAGGTCTATGCAGGAGTTATAGGGAGCTACCAGTATCTCCACTCCATGTAGGCAGGCTATAGGGTCCTGGAAGGGAATGGCCTGTTGGAAACCTTTTTTTCCCCTTTTGATTGGTTCTTGATAACCTCTCTGATATGAATATTTTCTTAAGTGTAAGGTAAGAAAAAAAAGTGATGCACCAAGATTGGTTTTAACAAGACCACCAACACCAAAAAATGGATCTTGGAGCATCAGTTGTGTGACTCCTGCAATAAATTATAACACGAACAACCAAGGCTCAGCTGTCTACACAGAACAAACAGACCTATTTAAAGAAAAAACTCACATCATGAAAAGGTCCTAATGCTATGGATATCCTTCATGTTTCTCTCCAATTTGGTAGAAAAAATGAGTATTAGATGATGGTTATGATTTACAATGGGTGTGATAAAGGAAAAAACACAAATTAGAGATGTGCTAAGGTGGAATTCCTTGGATCCAAACCCTTGGTTCTAATGGGAAGAATCAGAAAATAAAAAGAGAGAATAAAAAGTAGACATAAAAGAATGAACAATTTTTTTTTCTTTTTTTACTTTTTAATTAGATATATTCTTTATCTACATTTCAAATATTATGACCCTTCCTGGTTTCCCTTCTAAGACCTCCTATCCAATCCTCCCACCTCCTGGTTCCATGAGGGTGCTCTCCCACTCTCCCACCACTCCCTCCCGTCTCCCCACTGTGGCATTCCCCTATACAGGGCCCCTTGTAGGACCAAGGGCCTCTCCTCCCACTGATGCCCAATAAGGTCATCCTCTGTTATATATGCAGTTGAAGCCGTGGGTCATCATATGTATACTCTTTGGTTGGTGGGTTAGTCCCTGGGAGCTCTGGGGTGTCTGGTTGGTTGATATTGTTGTTCTTCCTATAAAGTTGCAAACCCCCTTGGGTACCCCAGTCCTTTTCTACCTCCTCCACTGGAGACCCCTTTCTAAATCGAATGGTTGGCTACAAACATCTGCCTCTGTATTAGTCAGGCTCTGGCCAAGCTTCTCAGGAGACAGCTAGCTATATCAGGATCCTGTTAGCATGCACCTCTTGGCATCCGCAATAGTGACTGAATTTGGTGACTGCATGTGGGATGGATCCCATGTATGGCAGACTCTGGATGGCCTTTCAGTCAGTCTCTGCTCTACACTTTGTCTCCAATTCTCCTCCTGTGAGTATTCTCTTCCACCTTCTAAGAAGAACTAAAGTGTCCACATTTGGGTCTTTTTTTTCTTGAGCTTGATATGGTCTGTGAATTGTATCTTGAGTTTTCTGAGCTAATATCCACTTATCAATGATTGCATATCATGTGATTGGGTTATCTTACTCATGATGCTATTTTCTAGTTCAATTCATTTGCTTAAGAATTTCATATAGTAATTGTTTTTAATGAGTGAGTAATGCTCCATTGTTTTAAATGTACCATGTTTTCTGTATCCATTCCTTTGTTGAGGGACATTTAGGTTCTGCCAAGTTCCTGATTATTATAGACAAGGCTGCTATGAACATAGTGGAGCATGTGTTCTTGTTATATGTTGGAGCATTTTTGGGTATATGTCCAGGAGTGGTATAGTTGGGTCATCAGGTAGTACTATGTCCAATTTTCCGAGGAACTGCCAGACTGATTTCCAGAGTGGGTGTACCAGCTTGCTATCTCACCAACAATGCTCTCCATTCTTCACAGCCTAGGCAGCATCTACTGTCACCTGAGTTTTTGATCTTAGCCATTCTGACTGGTATGAGATGGAATCTCAGGGTTGTTTTGATTTGCATTTCCCTGATGACTAATAATGTTGAATATTTCTTTAGGTGCTTCATATCCATATATATTTCTCAGTTGAAAATTCTTTGCATAGCTCTGTACCCCATTTTTTCATTGGCCTATTTGATTCTCTGGAGTCTAACTTCTTGACTTACTTATATATACTGGATGTTAGTCCTCTATCGGATGTAGGATTGGTAAAGATCTTTTCCCAATCTGTTGGTTGCCATTTTGTCCTATTGACCATGTCCTTTGCCTTATAACCTTTGAAAGTTTATGAGGTTCCATTTGTTGATTGTTGATTTTAGAGCATAAGCCATTGGTGTTCTGTTCAGGAGATTTTCCCCTGTAACTATGTGTTCAAAGCTCTTCACCACTTTCTCTTCTATTAATTTCAGTGTATCTGGTTTTATGTGGAGGTCTTTGATCCACTTGAACTTGTGCTTTGTACAAGGAGATTAGAATGGGTCAATTTGCATTCTTCTACATGGTGACCTCCAGTTGAACCAGCACTGTTTGTTGAAAATGCTGCCCCCCCCCACTGAACGTCTTTAGCTCCCTTGTCAAAAATCAAGTGATCATGAGTATGTGGGGGTCTTCAATTCTATTCCATTGATCTCCTTGCCTGTCTCTGTACCGATACCATACAGTTTTTATCTCTATTGCTCTATAATACAGCTTGTGGTCAGGGATGGTGATTCCCTTAGAAGTTCTTTTATTGTGGAGAATAGTTTTTACTATCCTGGGTTCATTGTTATTCCAAATGAATTTGTAAATTGCTCTTTCTACCTCTATGAAGAATTGAGTAAGAATTTTGATGGGGATTACATTGAATCTGTAAGATTGCTTTCAGTAAGATGGCTATTTTTACTATATTAATCC
Source organism: Rattus rattus (assembly GCF_011064425.1). NCBI lineage: Eukaryota > Metazoa > Chordata > Mammalia > Rodentia > Muridae > Rattus > Rattus rattus. Next base: position 24,897,516 of record NC_046158.1, read on the forward strand.
TGTCAATCCATGAGTACGGGAGATCTTTACATTTTCTCAGATCTTCCATTTCTTTTCAGAGACTTGAAGTTCTTTTCACTTGCTTAGTTAGAGTCACACCAACGTATTTTATATTATTTGTGGCCACTGTGAAGTGTGTCATTTCCCTAATTTCTTTCTCAGTCTATTTATCTTTTGAGTAGGGAAGGATACTGATTTTTTGAGGTAATTTTATATCCAGCCACTTTTCTGAAGGTGTTTATCAGGTTTAGTAGTTCTCTGGTAGAACTTTTGGGATCACTTTAATATACTATCATATCATCTGCAAATAGTGATATTTTGACTTCTTCCTTTCCAATTTTATCCCTTTGACCTCCTTTTGTTGTATGATTGTTCTAGCAAGAACTTCAAGTACTATATTGAATAGTGAGGGAGAACGTGGTCTGCCTTGACTAGAATAAGCTTGTTTTGCTGAAAATGTTTATTCCTAATCCAGAACTTCTACTCTGACTTTGACCAGTCACTTCCAGGATAAAAGTAACACCATCACTTATATTTAAAATAAAACTTTAACACGAGGCAGATAGCTTTTTCTATGCCTATTTTCCAGCAAATAATCCCACTATATAATTTGTCATGTTTCATTGGGGCTACTCTTAACTCCAACTAGCCAGCCCATATGGCCATTATGCTAAAATTTTTACCCTATGGTGTCTGACTTATTTAGGGTTTCATTGCTGTGAGAAGATACCATGGCCAAGTCAAATCTTATAAAGGACAACATTTAATTGGGGTTGGCTTACAGGTTCAGAGATTCAGTTCATCATTATTGAGGTTGGAATATGGTAGCATCTAGGCAGGCATGGTGCAGGCAGAGCTTAGAGTTCTAGATCTAGTGTAGTGGAAGGCTGCTAGTAAAAGGCTGGCTTCATGGCAGTTAGGAAGAAGGTCTTAAAGTCCACACTCATTTTGCCTACTCCAGATAGGCCATACCTACTAATAGTGCCACTCCCTGGGCCGAGCACATACAAACCATCACAGTGTTTTCTTTTTCTCCTTCATGTAGGCTCCTCTGACCCAAAACCCAGGAACCCAGTACCCTGCCTATCTCTCTTCTACTGAGCTACTTGTTTAGGCACTTTTATTCATCAATCAGGAATAACTTGGTGGCAAGGTTACATAGTATTACTGGAGTCTAATTTTGACTCTCTAGTCTCCAGGACTACCAAGCCTTGGGAGCCCCCACTCAGCACTAAAATATATAGCCTCAACAAGTAACAAATATCAGATTCATATAAAGGAGAGATTTCCTTGATTAAGGATGTAAATTTAATGGCCCAGTACAAGGAACTGAGAAAACTAGGAATATTCTGTATATGCATTATATTTCTTTATTTTGAAAATGGATTTTTTCTCAAATAATGTATCCCAATTATAGTCTCCCTCTCTCTACTCCTCTCATGTTTCTCTCATTCCTCTCCCTCCATCCAAATCCACCCCATTCCTGTCTCTCATAAATAAAAAAAAACAAAAAACAAACAAAAAAACAAACAAAACATACGGAAAAAAAAAAAACCCTGGATTCTAAGGGATGAGAATAAAATAAAATAAGATAAAATAGAAGGTGACACATCAAATCAAGCTAAAATTAATAAATGAAAATGAGAACAAGGGAAAGCAAAAGAAACAGAACTTTCGTGTTCATACACTCAGGAATCCGATAAACACTAAACTAGAAGTCATAATATAAAATCAAATAAACTATAGGATAGGGTAGATCTATAAATAGATCAGATCTATCTATAGATAGAGAAGAATAAAGAGATGACTGCACCTACACCGCCAGTGTGTGAATATTGGGTGTCGGTTTGTGGGATTGAAAGGAAACACGTACATGGGTAACCCGTTTTCAGAGAGTGCCAACAAGGCTTTACTGAGATCTCCTTATATACCTAAGGCAAAAGCTGTGGAAAAACAACAAGGCAGGTGAAAATCCCCAACCAGGAAAACAGGAAAAGTCTGTGTGGTTGAAAGTCCTGGGCCCAATCAGGGGCATAAACAACTTCTTAACAACAAGCTGGAAGGCTAGGTGGGGAAGAAGGGTGACATGGAAAGTCCCAGCCCCAAATCAGGGGCTAAGAGCAGCTGCCAAAGGTGTAAACAATTTCTTGCTATAGCAGGCAAAAAGGCTCAGTGAGGGGGAAGGGAAACACCCCAAGGTAGGGCCAACAATTCCCCCTCTTTTATTTTATTTTTTAAGTAGCGCCTGTCTTAGGATCAATCTGGGGTTCTAAAACTCTTTCCTGTCTCTGAAAACCCTTCCAAGCCTCAGGGTTTCTATCTTAGGCAAGTATGGTCCCAGAAAGTTGCCTGTCTTTGGCTAACTACTTGTCATACAAACTGAGCCTAATTTGGGTCGATGGATTATTCCCAGCCAATGAAAACCAAACCTGTTTGGTTTCAGCCTGAGACTGGATCTCTTGGTATTTCGAAACAGCCCAAGGGCAGCTGCTAAGAGCGAACAATCAAGATAAGCATTTAAATCCCCAACAGCCTTTTTGCTATTAAGGACCTTAACAGGGTTACCCACATAGAATGATAAAAGGTAGAACAAGATATAACATGGGTTTCCCAGAGGAAGTCCAATTGAGAGTAATTTGTTGGTTGAGATGAAGAATGTCCAACTGAATCTGAATATTAACGCCATTCTGCACAGTGAATGCCATGGCGACTTCTCCAGAATGTATCCACGGTCCCAAAGACAGCCGCCAATTGAGAAATGGCCACACCAGCCATTGCAGCAGCAGTGGCTGAAATGATGATGGCTGCAATGACTGACACAGTAATGCCAAAGTCTCTTTTATGCCTATAGAGTACCACTAGGAATTGGCCTTCATCCAAAGGTATGGGGATCACACCAGGAACTCAAATAATCCATGCAGAATCTTCCTGTTCCCAGCACTGGTCAGTAGGATAGGACCTGGAAGAACAATTGAGAATCTCCTCCCTTGACACTGCCTTAGTCCCATTCTGAACCAAAAAGGAAAAGGGGTGCCAACCCACAGGGCACAGATTTCAGAAACTTTTTTTTTCTCTTCTTAATTGACCAATGTCTCAAATATTGAAAAGAAATATTGAATCTTTTCTGCAGCAGCAGCTACTCCCAAAATTTAAAGCACGTTGTAAGAGTAAAGGCTTGTAGTAAAATTAAAATGTCTATATAATGAATAATGTACACTGAAAGATTCAAAGTCTTCACTTTTTGTATTGAAGCAGTGACAAATTTTTTTTTTACATAATGTAGAGCCAAAAGTGATTCCTCAACGCAAAACTTTCCAATGATATCACTTTATGAGCTCTCCAAAATTATAAGCAAACTCACTAAATGAAAATCTTTCACAATCACCAGGATGTAAAGAAACAGCATAAAAACAACCTTTTAAATCTATAGTAATTCTACATGTTTTTCTTGAAATAGCAGTTTGAGTAAGCAAACAGGCTGTAATGCTCTTATAAGTTCCCTAGCCTCATCAACCCTTAGTAAATCCTGTAACAATCTCTACCTGTTTGATTTTTTTTTAATTACAAATATGTGTGAGTTAGAATCCTGAGCTTGTCTTTGATTGAACTGTAAACTGTGGCCAATGTAACACTGGCAATCATTAACCACAATCTTTAAGTTTCCCTTGTAACACCAGAGCAGAACCATAACTTTGGAAAGCAAAACTCAACCACCAACAAACCATCTATTCTCCAAAATCCAGTCTCTCCAAAACACCAAGTCCATTCCCCTGCTCTAAAGCTTGTCTGCCAATTCTTGCATGTGAACAAATAATGTTGCAGACTCTAATTCCTCAACAAAGAGACATTGCCCTAAATTCATTCATAAGTCTGGTTTCTAGGATAAGAATTACATTAAAATATTATTCCAATTTAGACCTGTTTCCCTGGGTTGGTTCATGCCACGGGTTGTCTAGAATGACTCTAGTTTTAAGCCAACTTTCTATTACCAATGTTTTAACCATATCCAATAACTTAAAAGCCAGTAAACTATAACCAAGACATGTAGAGCGTATTATACATTTAAAACTAATCAGAAACAAAAAAATGAAGTGACTACACATATCTTTAATATTTAGATCAAACACCATTTTTACCTTTTCTAACTGTAATTTTAAGAGAAGCACCTTGTCACCTGTTGAATTCAATAATCACAGTCAAAGATTTTTCTGAGAGACACAGCCATCAGTTCCATTACCATAGAAGCTGTGAAGCTCCTGTTGCCTTTAGGATCTGCTAGTGTAAACATTTAGCCAGCCCCCTGGGGAGCTTCCCCAGCTGACCTAGGCTCTGAGCTACAGATGCAGGGCTCCAAAAGCCAATTGAAACTGCTTTTTATTTATTTGTTCCTTTCTTGAAAGGAATTAAAACTCAGCAAGGGATGAATCAACCAGCATTTAAAGCTTTAACCACTTTTTTAAAACATGAAACACAAAACATTCAAGCAATGAGAAGAAAACCCAGACATAAATTGACATACATGGACAGCTTGGTGCACCAAGGACAGACAGTAGACATACAGGGAAAAAACTAGATGGTGTCTCACCAAAGGGACCCAGATATCCTACCTAAAGGACTCAGAACCAGAAATAAGCACTTCTCCAATACCAACAAGGAGGCAGGACCGTCTCCTGCCTGCCTTCTTTCTCTTGGAGATCTCTTAAAATGCTTAAGCTCATTTTCCTTCTCTTGCCAAAGCATCTGTGGAAAGTCTGGGAGGACTGTTTTTCTCAACCCCATTCTCTCATCTAGGGTGTAACCTGTCTCTAGTCAGGGTCCAACGATTAAATGCATCTATGAGAATTGACTCTGCTTCTCTAGATTTTAGCATAACTCTAAAAGAACACATACACAAAAACATTTTATCATTATTACCTTGTCCCTTTTTACAAGGATTACTCACCACTACTCCAAATCTTTATTTTTCTTTGCACATGCTTTCAATTCTTATGATCCTTCTGAATTCTGCTTACTGAGGCCTTTCCTGAACCATTTTCTCTCAATTTCTCAATCTCCCTTTTCAATGTTATCTCCTCATCTGCATCAGACTCATAGGAAGTTGAATCAGAGTCACTGCTGTCCCTACAAATTGACTCTTTAGTATGTTCATCCTGTGCAGTTCCAAATGTTCTTTTAATTTCCATCATCTGTTCTTTGACCCTCGCATTTTCACTAAGTAAAGCATCTTCACTAACCTCCATAAGGAAAAGGTAGCAATTGGAATGCTCTCTGATCCCCCATCTTGGAGGGCCTTCTGTAAATCCCATTTAACCGGTTTCCAATCCAGAATATTCAAACTGTCATTAGCTATAAACCAAGGACTGACGTGTTCTATAGTTTTAACAAAATCTTGGGCTGTCTTTACCTTAATGCCAGTACCTTGTTGTTTGAGTAAATTTACAAGCTGATCTACGACCAATAATGAGGAACTTGTAGTTCCCATGGCTAAGACAAAATCTTTGTAGCACTACTTACTTCCAGTTTTGCTTTGTGGTAGCCGCTTGTCCCTAATGCATTCCGCTTCCTTGCCAGCTGGTCTTTTGGAACTATCCCGTCAGGTTGTCCTCTCTTTCCCGATCTCCCAATCTCGGTGGACCTTCCAGATGATGGCGCCTGTGCCGCCAGTGTCTAAATATTGGGTGTAGGTCTGCGGGATTGAAAGAAAACATACACATGGGTCACCCATTTTCAGAGAGTGCCACCAGGGCTTTACTGAGTTCTCCTTATATACCTGAGGGAAAAGCCATGGAAAAACAAGGCAGGTGAAAATCTCCAACCAGGAAAACAGGAAAAGTCTGTTTGGTGGAAGGTCCCAGGCCCAATCAGGGGCATAAACAACTTCTTAACAACAAGCTGGAAGGCTCAGTGAGGAGGAAGAGTGCTATGGAAAGTCCTGGCCCCAAATCAGGGGCTAAGAGCAGCTGCCAAGGGGGTAAACAACTTCTTGTTATAGCAGGCTAAAAGGCTCAGCAAGGGGGGAGGGAAACACCCCAAGGTAGAGCCATGGGGAAAATGAGGGTAGTTTGGCTGCTGTCAATTGGGAAATAGGTATCCTAACTATTAACTCATCCTGAGAATAAAGCCATTTCAAAATCTGGGCAAAGAGTGAAATCAGCCTTCAGTGGACTAACTTATGGGAGCCACTCTGCTTTCAACAAGTGTAGTCTCTGTGAACTGCAGGGATTAGAAGACAATAAGGAACACACACACTAAGATAACATGGTGTCTGACAGGTAATATTTGTAAGAATGTTCTATCACAAATGTATCAATGAAAGTGTTAGTTTTTCTGGGATCTTAGGAAAGTTTCATTAAATTTGATGAGCTCTGTGACGGAATATAACCTCTATAAACTAAGTGAAGTTCTGTCCTGCATGAATGATTCGTATTGTCATGAAAGTCAGGTTCAGAACATAGAAAAACAGCAAAAACAAACCAAAACAAACAGCCAAACACTGATAAGAAAATAAAAGAATAGACAATGTGACATGTCTGGGTTACTTAAAAGTAACTGTCACTATAATTCAGTGCTTGTGTGCTTAGAAGTAGTTATAGCATGAATACATGAAAGGTGGGGAAAGTGGAAATAAAACTGTAGCTGAATAAGTTTGTTCCTGGAGTACACAATTATCTTTCCAGGGCATGCAGACTATATTTCTCCCATGGTGCTCTAAATTGTTAACACATTCTGGCTCTTTTCAATAGTGGAAGGTGGCCAATGGAAAGACAGGGCCAGGCCAGTCAGACCATTGCTCAGACCTTGTTAGACCTCTGAGACAAGAGCCTGGCAGGGTGGTTCAGCATTAACTTCAAGCCATGCACAGAATGACAAACCAGACTAACTAAGCTGCTGGTCTGTGGAAGGAAGTGAATGGCAGCTCCACAGCAGTTCCCCAGGATAAGGATGTGAGTTTGGACCAAATGATTGATTGAAATGATAGAACCTTTGGACACTAATGTTTTCTTATTTTGTTCTTCTTGTCATGGTTTCTCTCCTTCTGCTTGCAAAATGACCAATTGATATTTCCTTGGAATAGATTAGAGCTGGATGTAATGCAAAATCCTTGATGTCTCACATTTCAAAAACTTTTCACTAATAACTTTAAAAAGAGCAGTTAAATAAACTGAATGAAGGCACCCTGCAACTGTGGAAAAAGATACTTCCAATAGCCAAATCAACACTGAAAGAGATTCCAAGAACAAGATATTTGCAGTTCACCCTTTCTGTTTCATGGATATGGTTCAAGACGTGAGCATTCTAGTTCTGCTCTTGCTGCCATGCCTGCTCTGGCTACTATGTCTGCCCTTCCTGCCATGCTTCCCTGTCACGACTGGAGTATTATGTCTCTTGAAAAGTTAAGTCCCAGTAAACTTTTCTTTCTTTTCAAGTTTCTTTTTTGTCACGGTTTTTCAACACAGCAAGAGAAAAGTAACTAACACATTTTGCTAACCAAGTATCATATGCCTATGAAATTGTCTCTTAATTGTCTGAGAATACTCCTGCTTTTAGCCTTGAGCCTGGAGGAATATTTATCTGCTGCAGTATGCAGTGGTTTCTTCACAGATTCATAACCAGTCAATCTGCAAAGGACAAGTGAGTGTTGCTCTGATGTAGTGGATAAATGCTTGGTCATCAGTGTAAAGAGTAGCATCCCCATTTAAGGCTCATACACATCACAAACGAGGAGGTAGGATGCATGTAATAGCTAAAGGAATAGATAAGTTTTTGAGTAGAATTTTTTTTTCTCCAAATTGAAACATTCCCTCCTCAAAAAGATCAAATGATCAAGTGATTCTAGAATCTAACAAGAATTACTAAGCCAAGTAATACCAAAGAATTATACAATTTCTTTTTCAATGTGTTAAGTTTTTACTATTATTATTTTTTTAATTTATTTGTTTATTTAAAAAGACAATCACATCTTTATTGGGGAATGGTTTTCTAGGATGTGGGCCTGGGCCCCTCACTGTACAACTTGTTCCTTTCCAGAGAATCCTTCACCACATCTCAAAGTAGTGGAGGATGAGAAAAGGGTTCTATATGCAGGCTTTCAAAAGCATTGTCTGTTCTGAAGGCCTGGCCCACTGTGGTTGGGGCCTGTGACTTTGCTACCTGGCTAGTGTAGTCACAGTCCCACAGAGTCTTCATCTCATCAGGGAGCTGGTTGTTCTTGATCAACAGGTGCTCATCAGGAGGCCTCTTCACAATGCCCTCAACAATGTGCTTGAGCTCCAAGACCATGCTCAACTCCTTGCCCTCAGCGAAGATGGTGGTCTTCTTGTGCTGGATTATGAGAAACACATCCATCCCCATGGCTGCTTCTGCCTTCGTGCACCAGACCAAATCTGATGGCTTCTCAGGTTGTTCTTAGGGGAAGTGGTCTTGCAGTGTCCCTGGGGCCTTGGCAGAAGTTAGAGAGCCCAAATATTTTAAAACTGAAAACCCCAGCAGTCAGATTTTACCACTGAAGGCTCAGGAGCCAGATGCTGGGGTGAAAGCCCTCTATCTCAGAGAGGCAGAGAAAGCACCCATCTGACCATCCAACTCCACTCATTTCTCAGAAGCAAACAGCTCAAGTTATGCAACTCTTGAGGGTACTTCCAGAATTTACAAAAGCAAAGAGAGAGCATGGACAGTGTTTGGTCTCATTTTCTAAAAGGATACCCAGGGATGAAACTTCCAGAGATCCTTACCCATTATGTAGTTGTCTTTGAATTATCCCTGCTCCTGTATTAACTAATTAAGTAAGTAAGTAAGTACCTAAGTTTATTAGGTAACCCTAATCAATTTACTAATTTACCATTCTGGACTTGGGTATAGACATATCTTTGTTCTGTGTTTGGTGTCCCTTTTGGAGTAAATAATGGTTTGTTCACATATTCTAGAAAATCTTATATCACACTATCAGGATTTAAGCCAAAATACATATTGGTGACCCACATCGATCTTTGGAAAACATTTGTGATCCCTAAACATCTTTAGAAAAAGTGCAAAGGTAAACAGACTATGTTACAACTCTTGGAAACAAGACCATCCTCAGCAGAGAGATGGACGATTTCAAAAGTATCACCCTTGCTGCAAAGGCAGGACACTTAACTGCAAATCCATGCATCTTTGTGCCTTGTGGCTATCATAAACAGCAAGTTCATGTCTATGTAAAAACTGAATTTCAAGTTTGAATAGCATCAGAAGAAAAATATACCTCACAGTTGGTCTAATATTCAGAGTATATCAGTTCCTATGAGAGATTTTCATGGCCAATTTAAGCAAATTCAGAATCATCTAGAAAATGTGCCTCTGGATATGTCTGTGAAAGTGTCCCCAATGAGGGTTAAGTGAAGAGAAAAGGCCCATCATAACTATACGTGCTATCATTCTCTGGCCTGGGTTTCTGAACTGTACATAAAGAAGGAAATAAGTTGAGCATTAGCATTCATCTCTCTCTCTGTGCTGCCTCCCTTTCCTGCTTCCATCCTTGCCTGCCATCATTAATTGTAGCCTCAGATTTAAAATAAAAATAGACAACTTCTTTAACTTGCTCTTATCTGGTGTTTTGTCACAGAAATGGAAACTTGAACTAGTACAGAAAATTGGTGATGAATGGATCTATTGCTGAGATAAAGTTAGCCATGCGGGAGAGAAGTTGAAGAGTTTTACAGCAGCTCGTGAGTAAAATCATTAATTGTTATAATCAGCCACTAGTAGACCAGTCTTGTGCATTTGTGAGGACTAGAGTTTATTCTCATTCAAGAAATTTTGAAAGGAGCAAGGATTCTTCAAATAACTGGATCATCTATAACGCACTATGACAAATATGTCCACATTCTTATTTACCATGTTATGAGAAGACAAATGAGTAAGACTGAATATGAAAATAAAGAAGTAATTCTTTTGATGTAAAAAAAATCAAGACAGAATAATATTTCAGCTAAGCCATATTTACTACTCATAGCTCTTATCCACATCCACAGTGAGAGAAAATTTGAAGCAGCGTAATGCAGAAATGTGCAATTTGGACAAGAAAAGACATGGGAAATTTTAAAGTTGCAAACAAACTGTTTAATGAGAAAGCAGGTGATATACTACCATTATCAAAGATACCTTGTGGTGGACATTGAAAAAAGTAGTAAAAATATTGAGGGAAATAGCCCACACACTGATGACTCCAACTTGTCAAAACATAATTACAGATAAAATGAGAAATCTTAAATACAAAAATGCAAAGGAAAGGTTTTCTTGCTTGGAAAGAAACACTGAGAAATGTTATGTTTTCTGAGGTTCATTAACAAGGTTCACCAAGTATTAGCAATGTATAAAATCGCAGTGGTTAGTTGTCATTGTAAACTCAGCTACATTTAGAATTGCCTCACAAACATACACATGGCCCTGTTTGTGAAAGTGTTCCTACAGATGATGAACTGAGGAGGGAAGAGCCACTATGGATAAGGGTTGGCACCATCTCTGGCTGAACAAAGCTATGTAATGATTATAGCACTAGAATATATCTGTTTTTATTCCTTGATTTTGGTACAACCTAGGGACATTGGCCTTATGCTCTTGCCACCACACCTTCCCTGACATGACCAGGGAAGCCAGAATATATCTCCCCCTTTTTAAGTTCTTTTCAACACATATTTTGTCACAGCAAATGGTACTGGCTACTACAGTTACTTTCTTGTTTCCCATAGCTTTCTTGTGTTTAATAATTAGTATTTAAGGTTTCCAGATCCCTTTATAATACAAAGTAATAATTTATACAATGCCCCATGGCACTCAAATGTTTTAAATGTTTAAAATATTGCCAATATACTGAAAGTTCATGGCAGCCATAGCAGTAAACAAGATAATGTCTTTTCGTCTGTTGTTTTTCATTTCTTCTAAGATGTATTATACAGCCTTGGTATATGGGGTTCGTAATTTCACACACTGTATAAAGTAACAGAGTTGAAAGAACTCTGCTTTATAGTAGGGCTTTAAGTAATATTAATGTATCTAAGATTTCTGTTTCATCCCATTTGCCTCGTTTGATCAACTGATGAAATTTACTAGCTGATCAGAGAGCTAAGAAAGAGTAATTATTATTATTAACAGCCAGAAGAGAGATTCAGAGAACAGACCAGAATGGAACACACTTTAAATTAATTTAATGTTGGCAAAGAGTCTGGAAAAGTAAGGGCTGTTTATTTATTCTGGCTAACAAATGAGACAAAACACCACAACCTTCCTTGGTCAATTGTATTATAAAGCAGCATATATATAGCAAATTAAGACACTAATACATGCTGCTTAAATTGAAATCAGAGTCTTACATGGCACAATGATCTGTAGCTTTAGAGCAAAACAACTAAAGGTAAATAACTGAAATCTACGAGAGTCAAGTTGAGGAATTACAGGGTAAGTCTCAATGAGAAAAGTGTTCTGTGTCCCTGCAAAGCTGTACTTTCCTTCCCAATGTTAACGCAGTAACAAAGCAGATGCGTTGTAATTCACATTGTACTGCTGACTACCCATCCAGTATCTCAAGCTTCATTGTACAAGCATAATTACAAGAGGAAGCAAAAGAGTTAGATTACCCAGGTATGTTTCTGAGTAGTTATTGCCCTGTGACTGAGATATAAAGCCATTCTTGTATTTCAGTTTCTTGATATATAAAAATAAAAACATAATAATTCATATAACCTACTGGTGCTGAAAGAATAAAAAGAAAAGAAAAGCAAAATCATAAGCAGATCTAAATCTGCCCTTGGCACATAATACATGCCTACAAAATGGTGTGCTGTTTTAATCACACATGACATCAAATATTCTCAATCCTCTTTGAAAAAATAGTGTATTACTGTTTGTGCACAATATCATGATAGTAGTTGCTGTTTCTTTTTCACTTATTTTCGATTTTTTGTTTTTGTTTTTGTTTTTTTGTTTTGTTTTTACTTATAGTGACTAATGAAGTTGCTTTGCTTTGGTCCTAAAACTTTTGGGCTGAAACATTTGATTGTGTTGGGAAATTTTAAACATATTATGTCTTTATTTCTATTTACAAATGTAGTGCACAAACATTGTCTTTCAGTAATCTTTTGTAAGTCAGATTTCTCTTGCTGTGGTAGAATGTGTGGTAATCAAATTATAACGATGAAATATTTATTTGGCTCAAGATTGAGTAATGCAGTCCTTGGTGAGTTGCCCTATTCTTTGGGGCCTAGAGTGACACATAATATTAGAAGGAGTATGGCAAGCAGAGAACTCGCTAGGACACAAATATTCTTCCCAGCATATGTCAACTTCCAATTACGTGTTATGGTGGCTAGGGGTCGAGCATTTAAGAGCTGGATCTTAGAGGATATTTAGCCAAGCCATGACTACTTTCAACAAAATATCTAGCAACACAGACTACTGTCAGACTACTGTTACTCGCCAAATTTAAAAAAAAAAAAAAAGAACTGATTTCTTTGGATGAGAAAATTTAGGACTGCACAATGTTGAATGTGTTGTGTTGTTGTCCCTGATAATGGGTCTAAAGGTCTCAAATGGAAAAGAGTGAGTGAAGCATAAAAAAATATAAACCTAGTTTGGAGAGACGAAGAGATATAAGAAGCTTACTGTTTCAGTCAAGGTTCATGGCAGAAGAAAAGTATTAAGTTTTAATTAGATTACCATCATTAAGAAGGGGTCTGCTCTGCCTTAGAACAAAAGTAAAGATACTTTCAGGATAATTTCCCACCCTCTAAGCTTCCAACTTCAGAGTGTCTATACCCACTAGGAATTTTGCTTTTGTTTGGGGGGTTAGCCATTATTGTCTCCTTCTTTTATGTTCTGATCTTCCTCAAGTGTGCACTGGGCCTTCATGTCATAAAATAGTCGAAGTGCCCTTCCTATTTGGATTTCTCTCACAGTACCTCCTACCATATCCAATACAGTAGCCCATAAAAACGGCAATGACAACATTCTGGACTTCATAATATGAAACATTCATCTGTGAATAATGATATTTTGTGAACCAATATCTACTGAAGATTGCTCATAGTTTCAGACATCTGTAGAAACTTCAGGTTGATAATCCATTGAGTATTAAAATAATTTGATAATTAACAATCAATGAACAGAACACCTCAATTGCATTTATGCAGATTAGTAAAGCTAAAAGAAGATTCAAAACAACAACAATAAAAACAACGGTAAAAATATTAAACAAAGACATGATCACACTAAAGAACAATTTTTGTTCAAATCTCAAACAATAACCAATCATTAGACTAGACTGCAAATACAGAAGGGATAACTCCAGATAAGGTGAACTTGTTGCCATTCTGTGTTGTTCTGTAATACCAAGCATGCGATCAACAAAATGCACTTAGAGTGCAAGTAATCCATTTCTATGAGTATATACTTACATACATTTATACATTATGTCATATATATAAGCATTATGTGTGTACATATAACATATATAATATAATATACATATATATATATATTTCTAACTGCAAATATAGTGAAGAAATAGTGAAACAGTGATGCAAACTCTATGTGGATTTCAGCATTTATTCTGTTGCTTCCTACACATTGTCCTATAGAATGTTCTCTCAATCATTATTAGTTGTTATAAGTAAACATTATTAGTATATTATAAACAAAATAAATCAAGAGAAGTAAACATTTACTTAGTCTCCACTACTAATCATGTCCCACTAATCACAGAATATTAAGTCTACCTTGATAAATGTCTATTTATATTAATTAAAGATTATTGAGATTTCTGTATAAATCGTCATTAAGGTAAATTACTATCAATGTTAATAATGTCCTGTATATTGTCCTCTGTCCATCCTACCAAAGCTACTTTAATTTTTCTCTGTTTTTTAAAATAAGATATAAAAACAAAAGTAATGCTTTAGTGAATTTCGTACTTCGTAATTAATCTAATCTCTGTACCTACTCTAATCTGACAACCCTATGCAATCTATCATGTCCCACTCAAAACAAAAAAAAGTATATCAGAATAAATAGCAGTATTATATTTTCAGTGAAGCATTTATTCAATTAGGTGAGTGAGTTTTAGAAAGTAACAGTTACTCTAACAACACCTTAAGTGATACTAAAGCAGATGGGGCTGACTACTCCCTCAACCTGAGTGTCTCTTGAAGGATTTACAATGGCATAGCTTTCCTTTTTAGCAAATTAAACCTTATGTCAAGACTTAAATTAAATGCCACTCCCTCTCCTTGTGCAGCAGAGAGAACAAATTGGCCCCACATGCCTGAGCTAAGGAGTACTGATAGGAAACAGAACAGAGTGGGAACTCCCCAACGTTAGCGGCATCACACAGCTAAGCCACATGGGATAAGCCATCAAGCCCACTTAAGGTTTTACATAAAAGATGTAAAAGACAGCAGATTTAAGTGTATGAAGGAATTTTTTATATGCCACACAAAACTGACTGGATGCCAAAATTGTACAATTCTCTGTTGTGCAGGCACTTTATGGGAATGTGCTTTTCATTCTGTTTTTCCATGTTTGTTGAGTCTGTTTTATAAAAATTTCTTCAAGCCTAGGTAATAAAAATAAAAAAATGCACACAATGGCCATGATTAATGCATACAGAAAACTATGGCTCTATGCATGTGATATGCATAATAATCTTCCTATACATTTTAATATAGCTAAATATGTGTACATTGTTCTTGTTATTGTAACAGCACATCCTTCCCTGAGACTAGTCTAAAAGTCATAGAACAAACAGTTCTTAGTTTTGTAGACTTGTTTGCCAGGAAATTTTCTGTGTCTGTTTCTTATTTATTACTTGGCATTGGTGTCTATATTTAGAAATCATTTCTCTATAGGATCTCGAGAATGCACAGTTCTTACAAAAGTCTCATCTATTATTAGATTATAATTTTAAATGAGATATATGCATTCATTACTACCCAAGTAAGAATGAATTTATTGAAAACTTTGATTCCTAAACATCATGTGATGTTTTCAAATGCACTCCAAGGAAATAGAGTCCTAACCACTTTGGAAGCAGTGAATGAAGAGGGAGGAACTGGTGAGCTGTCAGAATTAGAGGCTGATTTTCAGGCTGTACTTATAAAGGTGAGTTTATAATCCACTGTTAAATTACAGACTTGTGGTTTCTTTTTTTTTTTTTTATTGGATTTTTTTTTTTTTTTTTTCATGGAATGGATCCCAGTAGAGCTGGTCACTAGGTGATCTTTCCTCTGTATCTGCTCCATTTTTGTTCCTGAATTTCTTTTAGGCAGAAACAACTCAGGATCAAAACTTTTGAAGGTGAATTTCTGACCCTATCTGTTATTGTTTTGAATAAGCAAATAATACTGCATTGCATAAAAGTAGCACATTTTCTTTCGGCATTCTTTGTTTGAGAAACATTTGAGTTGTTTTGAGTTTCTTGCTATTACTTGCTATTATTATTATTCAAAGTTTCTATGATCATCATTGAGCAAGGTTTCTTATGGGATAATGGAGTATCTTTTGAGTATATCCCCAGAAATGGTACTGCGAGTCTTGAGGTAGATCAATTCCCAGTTTTCTGAAGAATGTCCATATTGTTTTCCAAAGATGCTGTACAAGTTTGCATTCTGACCAGTAATGGAAGAGTGTACTTCTTGCTCTATATCCTCACCAACATGAGCCATCACTTGTGTTATTGATTTTAGCCATTTTGACATACGTAAAATCAGGGTCATTTTTATGTGCACTTTTCTAATTGCTAAGGATGTTGAACATTTCTTTATGTGCTTTTTTGGCAAATTGAATTTCATTTGTTGAAAATTCTCTGTTTTGAGCAGTACATTTTTTCCTTGGATTATTTTGTTTTGTTAATGTCTAATTTCTTGAGTTCGTTATTTATTTTGTTTATTACCCTCTGGCAGAAGTAGGATTGGTGAAGATCTTTTTCCCTTCTGTAGACTGCCTTTTTTTCTTTTCTACTGACAGTGTCCTTTGCCTTTCAGATGTTTTCAGAATTATTAGATCCCAACTTATTAACTGTTGATCTCAGCATGATTGGTGCTCTGTTCAAGAAGTTATTTCCTCTACCAAGGCATTCAAGGCTATTCCCCATAATCTTTTCTATCAGGTTCAGTGTTTCTGGTTTTATGTTGAGGTCTTTGATCCATTTGGACTTGACTTTTATTTAGACTGATAGATATGGATCTATATGAATTCTTCTACATGTTAACATCTATTTAGACACCATTTGTTGAAGATGCTTTATTTTTTTTTCCATTGTATAATTTTGGCTTCTTTGTTAAAAAAAAAATCAGGTGTTATAGGTGTATGGATTTACAACTGGGGCTTTCATTCAATTCCATGGATCATCTTCTCCATGTTTATGCCAAGTCCATCTTTTTTTAAATACTGTAGTTTTGTGACAGAGCTTGAAATAAGGGATAGTGATTCACCTGAAAATTCTTTTATTGTACAGTATTGTTTAAACTGTCCTGGGTTTATTGTTTTTGCTATTGAATATTATTCTTTCAAGGGCTGAAAAGAATCATGTTGCAATTTGAATGGCAATTGTGCTGAATCTGTAGATTGATTTGGGTAACATAACTATTTTTACTGATCCTACTGACCCATGAATATATGAGAACTTTCCATCTTCATATATATTCTCCAATTTCTTTCTTTGAGGACTTGAAATTATTGTCATACAGGTTTTTAAGTTCCTTGGTTAGAGTTATAGAGATATTTTATATATATTTTGTGGCTATTTTGAGGAATGTCGATTCCCTGATTTCTTTCTTCATTTGTTTATCATTTGTATATAGGAGGGCTATAATTTTTTCGGTTAATCTTGTGTTCAGCAACTTCACTGAATATTCTTTTTAACTGTATATGTTCCCTGGTAAAATTTTTGAGGTTGCTTATGTATACTGTCATATCATTTGCAAATTTGAATTCTTCCTTTCCAATTTGTATTTTCTTGATTTCCTTTAGTTATTTTATTGTTCTAGTTAAACCATGAAGTACTATGTTGAATAGATATGGAGGGAGTGGACCACTTTGTCTTGTTCCTGATTTTAGTGGAATTGTTTCGAGTTTCTCTCCATTTAATTTAATGGTTATCAGCTCTTGGTATAATGTATTCATTATGTTTTGTATATTCCAGTATCCCTGAAATGTCCAAGACTCTTTATCAGGAAGGGGTATTTGAATTTGTCAAAGAGTTTTTGAACATCATTTGAAAAAATCATGTGGTTTTGTTCATTTATGACTATTTTAAATAATTATAGGAAGTGCACAATTCTTTGGATGACTCTGTTAATTTAAGCTCATTTTTAAACCTAATGTGCAAAATTGAGAGGTTAGGAAACAGGTTAAAGACTTTAAAAATTTCTTAACAAGTCATTAAAATAATTTGTATAGTTTTTTATTCAAATTATTTGGATTGCATTTGTAATTAGATTCCACATTTAGTTTATCATAGGTCCTTTACTAACAGTATATTAAAAAGAAAATGCTAGTTGTTCATTTATTTTGCTGTTATTTGGTTCAGAGTTAGACATACATTGATTGTTCTACATGGTCTAAATTTTGTCTGTTTTACAAACTGATAGACTGTATGTCTTAGCTAGGGTTTTACTATGGAAAACAGACACCATGATCCAGACAACTCTTATAAAGGCAATATTTAACTGGCTAGATTATAGGTTCAGTCCATTATCATCAAAATGGGAGCATGGCAGCACTTAGGCAAGCATAGTACAGGAGGTACTGAGAGTTCTACCTCTTTATGTGAAGGCAACTAGAAGAACACAGGCTACCAGGCAGCTAGGATGAGGGTCTTAAAGCCCTCTCCCACAATGACACACTTCCTCCAACAAGGCCACACCTATTCCAACAGGGCCACACTCCCTAATATTTCCATTCCCGTTCCCTAGGCCCACCATATTCACACTACCAGACAGCAACATCAAATTCATTTTTCTACAGAAATTTCAGCTCCTTACACAATGTATTCATATTTTACAAGTAATGGAGATAAAGCTGACTCTCTTAGCATGAAATTTGCATGTGTGCATGGTATACACACACACACACACACACACACACACACACACACACACATTCTTCTTTAGAATAAATGAGCCATTTAAGGATGATATATATCTTTACATATCCTTTGTGGTCAGGTTCTGAAATAAATACCAAACAGCTTACCCTGTGGGGAAGTGTCAATTTCCATATTTTCCTTCAACAAGTACTTGACAATTTCTTCTAGCTGGTGTCGAGAATTCCTTGATTAAAATTGTCATGAAGTTTTTAAATGATTATTCAGCAAAGCTCCATAGTACTTCACCCATTAAGCCCATTATTAAAAAAAAATCAGTTCTTTCATTTATGATCACAGTTTACTTGGTGGATCCATGCCAGTGCTTCTCAGTAGCTAAGTATTGTAAAGCCAACATTTTCTCCAGACTTTTCTTTATATTTTTGCTAGATAGATTCTTAAGAGGTCTATCCCCTTCTCTTCTTCTCAGGAAAAAAATCCATGTCCAGTCTAACAGTTTGAAATGACTTCTTTCTGCCAGCCAACTGGGAGTCTATGGACTAACAGTATAGCAAGCAAGGCAGTATGAGAAAACATGTGTGGCATTCTGCCTGCAGTTTTAGTACTTCATCCTCTGCCATTCCTCAAAAACGGAAGACTTCTACTCCCCACCAAAACTGTCCACTTTCAGAAAATTTATTGGTTCAGTAAATCTTAAATTTAGAACAGATTCTACTTTGACATCTGAATCATTTCTCTTCAAGTAAGTTCTATCACTCTGCTTCCTGAACAGCAGATGAGGATCTTATGAATTTTCACTATTGCCTAAAAACAGTTTTCTTTGTGGATGGATATTAACTACCTGTTTTCAAAGGGTAGTGAGATACTGGTTCTTTAACTGTCGTTAAGTGGAAGAATTGCTTAGGAAATAAAAACAATCATATAAGTTTGAATCTAGTGCTATGGCTTCATGAAGACATTAATTTCAGAATAATTGAACTATTTTGATCATAAGATTTCTCAGAAATTAGAATATATGTTTTATTAATGACTACTGACTTTATATCTGAAGTAAAGTAGGTATATTGTGAACTTCAAGGTGCACACTACTTTTGTTGAGGTTTACTTTTTAGGAAAAAATTCAAACTGTGCTATTCATTATTGTTTGAAATTGATTCTAATGTATTGTCTTATTTCAGCTCCCAAAAGCCACACTATCAGACCTGAGGGTCCCTGCCCCTAGCTGGCATTGATTAATAATAAAGAATTGCCATACAGCCATTGGCTGGCAGGAAAACGGGCTAGACTTTTAGATTGTATAAGAAAGAGACCTGGAGAGATGGAAGAGGAAAAAAATGATCAGGAAGACATGAAGGGAAGAAAGCAACAAACCCTGTAAGAATTTGGAAAAATGGTCCTAGTGACCACTACCGCTATTGGGTCTGGTGTAGTAGAGATGAAATGTTGATTAAGCAAGTTAACTAAGAAAAGTTGGGAGGAAGAATGCATGCTTGCAGTAAAAGACCCCCAGAGCGGGGAGACCCTCACTCAAGTCTCAGGATGATGCGACCCCCCCCCCAAGAACTCACATAAGACCATCCTTGCTGTAATTTACATGAGGTTTATTAATAGGAACCAGTGCACTGGGGTCTAGACTTGTATCCCACACAGGGGCAGTAGAGTTCAACCCCAAGTGGCTGGGAGAAGCGGTATTTAAAGGAAGAAACCACAACTCAAGGGGGTAGGGAGGGCGTCATTGGAAAATGTCGAGAATACCAGTGAAAAATCACAATGAGGAGCTTCCTGTTTCTCAAGATTGTTCTTTAACATTTTAATCTAACTTTATGGTCAGTTAGTTCCTGGGAGAGAGTTGCTGAACCGACTGGTGTAATTGCAGTTCCAGGGCCCAACCAGTTTCTTTCTTCTGCTCTAAACTTTTGTCTAGGGGGGCAACCTTAAAACTTCTACCTTTCAGCAGTAGGGAGGATTAGAAATACCCAACCATTTAGCTAGTCAAGGTACATCAAAATTATTTGTCATATGTGGGTCTTTTATTGGCATATCTCATTGTGTGGTCACTATGAAGGTCTTGTTTGAGTAGTCACAGTGTTTTGACATCATGGTTATAACATCATGGTTATGACAAGAAAAAAGTATATCCCAGTATAGGTCCTGATTCCTAGTTCTTATAATCTTCTGACCCTTCTTCTGCTACTGTCCCTAAATCTTACCTATGTGTATATGTGTACGCATGTGTAAATCTTATGTGTATATAACAACTTGAAATGGGCACCCCATTACTATGTATTCTTTACATTTAGACCAGTTAGAGATCTTTTAATAGCCTTCATTTCCTGCATAGGATAGTTCTTTCATGAAGGGAGAGAATGTATGAGTTCAGTATGGACTTGGTAGAAAGACATCGTTCCTGTTCCTGGGACAAAGCCAGTAGGCATGGGTCTCCATGACTGTTGATGTCTGCTTGTTTGTATAATAATGAACATATTTCAAATTCCTCTGAGGAATGTTCCTCCCTGTTAACATTAATGACTTCATGATAATCAGAGACAATATGAGTCTGGGAGGCAAAGGTATAATAGGTAATGCTTGAACTTTCAGGATAGCTCTTAAGGGTGTGAAAAAACTCTAAAAGTATTAGTTTAAAAATACATAATTTCTCAACTATGCAAAAATATAAAGATGCAATTATATAGGAGCTTCACAGATATAAAGTAACAGAGGCAGCTGCACTATGAGCTAGCCTGTCAGAAAGATACTAAGGAAGCAGATAAAGAGATTTAGTGACTGGTGATCTAAAGCCAAGATCCCACCCACCAAAGTTTTTGGTTATTGTTGTTTGAGTTTATGCTTACAAATGCAGGCTGATTCCTGAGTTCGGATTAGTTTGGGACAGAGCTAATTTGGGACCGGGTGTGGTCAGAATGGTAATCTCTGGACAAGGTCCTACACAGTTAAATTTACAAAGGCATGCAGATCTCTGAACTCTTTTGCAATCTTTAAAACAAACAAACAAACAAACAAACAAACAAACAAAAAGTGCTTACTGTTCCCTAAGAATCAAAGGGTTTAGGTCAAGGGATGCTGATTCATAGGATTATCTCAAAAGGGAACCTGGGGTAAAAGACTGGATTGATATGTAAAATAAAAAATGGAGCTCTTGAGCTGCAGGGGATGAGCTAGCAAAAAGCAATACCAGTTCTTTAGAATTTTTCTGAGAGCCAAGCTGTCTGGAGACCTCTGGAGAGCAAACACAGCTCTTCAATACTTTTCTCTAACAGGATTTCTGATTTTAGTTTGTAAACCCATTGAGAGCAAACACAACTCTTTTAGAATTTTTCATAGCTTTTTAAAATTTTCTTCTACCAGCATTTCTGATTACCTAAAGAGAAACTATCCAGAAGAGCTGTCTGAAAAACCAATACAGCTCTTTTAGAATTTTTTTCTGACTTTCTGATTGGGACCAGAAAACCCAAGGATTACTTTTAACATTTATGTAACAGGATTTCTGACTTTTGACAGAAAATTGCAATCCAGAGTGTTTTTTGAAGTTTTACTAGCAGAGAGAGCTGTCTCGAACAGAAAGCTAGCTGTCTCAACCGAGAGTTTTTAGAATAGCAGGAAAAAGCTGTCTTGAGCGGAGCAAACTCACACAGTCACACACACACGTGCACACACACACACACAGACACACACACAAGGAAGAGAGAGAGAGAAAGAGAGAGGGAGGGAGAGAGAGACAGACAGAGACAGCAAGACAGAGAGAGAAGAGAGAGAGAGGAGGGTGTGGAAAGCCACCTCAGCATAACATAGACCACTAGCATGGACCAATGATTTGACTTTCAATCATTTGTATTAGATCTTCATATCTTATTTTTTTCTCTCTAACATTCTTGTTGTCTAATTATTCTTCTTCCTCTCAATTTCTTTTTTTCCTCTAAAACTTTACCTTTTCTTTCAAGATTACCATGTAAAACTTCTTTCCCTTTCCTTTCCTCCCCAAACACTCCCATACACTTCTTGATCACTTTCAAATACATGGCCTCTTTTTCACTAATTGCTATATGTGCTTTCAAGGCTGACTGTAAGGATTGAAGTGAGTCTTAACTACTGGGAAACTCCCCAAGTGAGGTAAGAGAACAGAGTTTGATGCAAACATAAGAGGTTTAATTTCTAGCGCATCAGGCTAGACTTTCAATCAGCCCCTCATGGCAAGTGACTGGAAGGCGACCCCAAATGGCTATAGCAAAGTTTTTCTACTTTTAGAGGTATAGGTTACATCATCAAGTTTACAGTTTAAACTTACATGCCTTCGAGCTCTATCTGAGGGTCAGGTGACTATCAGTCAGTACATTCTGTGGATTTTCAAGAATGTCCCTGCTCATCCCAAGAACTATGGGTGGAGAATGGAACTTGGCCTAGCCTTGACCAGAGGCAGGAAGCTACCTTGGTCTAATCTTGACCTGAGGTGGTGAGTGTAAAGCTGGTGAAAGTCCTTAGGGGCCTCATAATCTACCTACTTTTTACCAGGCCAAGCCTCCTAATAGCTCTTGAGCTTCAGTAAGAACTAGGGTCCTTCATTCCTCCTTTTTCTTGTACAAACTCTAATCTTGGAGCTATGCTCAGGGGTCTCTGGTGACTAACTCATTTTTAGGTCCTGTCCTCAGGGTCTCATATTGTTGGTGCAGGACCAACAGCTCTAGTACACCTATTTTCTCTTTTATGAAGGCTATAAACTTGTTCAATATGCAGGGTCTAAAGGTCAACAATAGCAGAACAAATAGGGGTCTTAACAAGGTGGATATGAGGGTGGTTAGACAAGGGGATGAGTTAAACCAAGCTTTGAACCAAACCTGACTGTTCTCTCTCTTCCGTTTGGCTGCCCATTCTCTCATCTTGGCCATCATATCACAATTTGTAAAACCTAAGTCCTCAACTTTTCTGTTTAGCTATCTCATTGGTTCTTTGCCTTTCTGAGTGAGTCTGATTATTGGGTTATAGGTAGCATTTGCACAGAAAATATCTCAATACCCTTAGTTCCCCTAGTAGGGCCCCTCAGTAGTGTAATTTTTTGTTTTTACCGTGATCAAGTCCTAAGAGGAGGAAGGGTTCCAGTAGGTGTCTCCTGTAGTCCCGCATCTCCAGGCAGCACAAAAAATTGGTATGACCCCCACATCAGTATTGTCGTCTATTGAGAAGACCTGATAGTCAATTAGACCACTGTTGGTTGCTCACTTTTTTTTTATGATTTTCATATCTTATGGTTTCTCTCTAATATCCTTGTTGTCTAATTCTTCTTCTCAATTTATCTTTTTCCTCTAAAACTTTACTTTGTTTTCAAGATTACCATATAAAACATCTTTCCCTTTGCTTTCCTCCCCAGATACTCCCATACACTTCTCATTGATCACTTTCAAATACATGACCTCTTTTTCACTGTTATATATGATTTCAGGGCTGACCATTTGGTGTTGGGTGTCCAATTGATTGATATGCTCTTCCCTAGAGGAGACTGTCTCCCTCTCTCAGCTGTCCTTTGTCACTTGTAGCTCTTTGTGTTATATTGAGGCCTCATAAGCTTTCTCCATCCACATAGCAATGCTCATTGTTGTGATCTTTGTTCAGCTCATGTTGGTGATTCTTTATAGGGTTGGTTTTTGATATTTCTAGAAGACACAACCTCACAGCAGCAAGGTCAGTGATCCTTTGGCACTATTACAATCTCTCTGTGTTTACACGTGTAGGAATGTTATGATGAGAAAACCACCTCAGGCACATATTTAAAAAAGACCCTACTTTCTAATATTTTGGTATTATTTTACCTGTGCAGTCACCATTTTATCCACAAGCTTCCTGGAATGTGAAAATAAAACAGTTGCAACTTGAAAATACAATCGTATTGTTTTATTTGACTTGTCAAAACAGGCAAACACATTTCTGTAAATACAACAGATCCTATTTTAAGTGTTTTGCTAGAATCCAAGTCACTGTCTAGCAGTAAGGCATCAAGCAGACTGATGCACTGTTCAGTCAGTCCCACTATTATTGCTCTATCTCATATTAGATTAGGCAACTTTGGCAACTGACTTCACCAATAGAAACTGCTTTCCACAATTTGGAAAATGAAACAAACAAACAGAGCAGCAAACTGAGATTGTGATAAACTCAAAACAGTCTTATTGATGAAATATATTTCAAGTAGCCATCTGCTATGATAATGCTAAAAATTACAAAATTACTTTGGCAGCAGAAATGTGTCAATATCTTTGACAATAGGCAAGTGTATTGAATGATTAAAAGAAGTTGTAACATGATTTTGAATCGTTCCATGTAAGTACTTATTTAGTTAAGAACTTTGGAAAAAAATGAATGAGAACTTTTGAGAAAATTTTAATAAATGAACTGTTTTTAAAGACAAAAGATAGATGTAGATTCTCAGGAAAAATAAACAGAGATTTTGAGAAATTTCAGAGGCACAAATAGTCATGTGGAAAGGTCACCCATTGACCTGTGACCCACTGACCAGAAACATAATCCTCTATTAAAAAAAAAAAAAAAAAAAAAAACTTACAGCACAAGTTCGGGGTAGTAATGCCCTGAGAACTCTTTTGTCTGAATCATTGTGATTGGCAGTTTGTTAGGTCACCTAGTCAAATATTTGCATGAATGATTGTCCTGTGTCTTAAACAGGAAGTACTTGATTAAAGAAAGACACAACCATTTTGACTCATGCACACTTATATATGAATGCTTTAAGATCATCTACAGTGACAATTGTTGTTGGTATGTGCCTTTGAGTTCGACCTAGCTTTTTAAAGTGCTGCTTGCTGAATACTTTCCAAAAATATGTTAGCATTTTACTCATATTCGGTGACCTATTGCATTTCTTTTTGAATTTATTTCTCCATTTGGCAGATGAAGAAACATTAGGCAATGAAGTAAGATTTCCCAGCTAAGCCTTCTGCCTAGGTAATGTATCATTCTTGCTACCCAATAAACTCTTTCTATGATGTGTGGCAATGACCAAGTCCCTTTGGTTATCCCTTCATTAAAGTGGTTTTGATAGCTTAGTATACTATCTATAACTCTATTCATGGTTGTAAATATATTCATATATACGGACAATATAAGTGATATGAAACATAAGCATATTTTTATTTTTCATGGGATATACTTGCCCTAAGAACTGTTTGTTGTTTATCAGAAATTCAGATTACCAAGTTCTTTTATGTTTTCATTTGTATATGTGAATCCAGGGTAAGCAGAGGAATGTGGGGCAAAGCAATTCAAGTATGGTGAAAGAAATCTTTCAGGCACACAACTATAGTGATGTGTTTAAGGAATACTGGGAAAGGGGAAAATCATTTTGGTTTTGTTTGTGAGGCAGCTTCAGATGTCTAGGACAGTAAGCTAAAAATAATATTCGAATGTACTAATATAGTAATGATAACAGCCAAATGTACTTCAAGGCTATAAATAGAGGCTATATACACTTTCCAAAATAAGTAATGAATAAGGAAACTCTTTCGATGATGGAATTAAAGATTAACAGAGGAGACAGGGAAGTGTTGGAATCATCCAGAGAGGGCTGTAGTAGAAGGAAAGCAGGAAATGATATCAAAACTGACAAAACACTTCTCATTGTTTTCCCTATTAAACTACCATATCTTCTTTTCCCAAGCTTTGGTCTCCCTGATGCCCCATATTACTTTTATTTTTCATTTTCTATGTTTAATTTTCACAAGATTTATATAATGTGCACATTAGCAGGTGAACACAATGGTGACGTCTGGCCCTGTCTGTGTCTACCAAGGAATTTAAAGTTGTGTGAGTGAATGCATGTGATCAGGGCACTTGGTAAATGCTGTTATTATGTGAGACAATCCAGGGAGAGGCACTGCAACATAGAAATCTGAAGCAAATGGTGGTAGTGTGCTTTTTATCTCTGCAGTGTTCTATGCAGAATTTTAGGATGACTTTCACATCTCCCTTCTCTAAAAGTAATATTATTATTAAAGCATTCAAACATTAGAAATGGAAAATTGGCTATACCCTATGCCACTCTAAGCAGTGAAAAGAGAGGTTATATTTGTATAAATTGATCATAAAATAAATTTCCACAAATTAGACCATATTATGTGAAATACCACCTCTTTTGATGATTTTCCTTATTCAGTTGCATAATCCTAAAAAACATATGCTTTGCTATAT
Organism: Rattus rattus; assembly: GCF_011064425.1. Taxonomy (NCBI): domain Eukaryota; kingdom Metazoa; phylum Chordata; class Mammalia; order Rodentia; family Muridae; genus Rattus; species Rattus rattus. The sequence goes on from NC_046158.1 coordinate 24,923,797, forward strand.
TACCTGTACAGTTTTAGAAACGTCATACTTTCTTTCAAAACATAATAGTTACAGAAATGGAGCATAGGAGTTAATTTATAATAGTCCACAGTTGCAAGCTTTTTAAATATGCTTTTAAAAAGAGAAGAAATCATTTTAAATCATTCACAGGACAATGGAACATATTTTGAAAGAATAGCAACAGGAGAACAAATGCATCCATAGAGCCAAAGAACTGTAGAAGCTTCCTATTGCTCTCATAATGAATTCAACTATGGACGTTGAACATGGAGACAATGTGAATAGAGGGTTGATTTATATACTATTGACATGAAGTAATGTGTAAGCTACCTTCAGAAAGAATCTTTTCTGATGAATATTAAAAATGAGATTTTACCTTGTGAAGCATGTGAACACACACACACACACACACACACACACACACACACACACACACAGAGTTTGGGCAGAAAGGATGCTTCAACAGCATACCTATTTGCAAACCTGTTCGGGCTTTATGATAAACAAAATAAAAGCATATTTGGTTTTACATTAAGAGTAAGAATTTTCTGGATTTTCCCATGTAGTTATTTCTGCATATGAGGCCTGAGAAGGGTAAGAATGGATTCTGTACTAACTATAGGGTGCTTACTTTCCTTCAATGGTAATTGTCTTAATGCCTGTTTTAATCAGTATTAACTACTAGCAATAACATGCTTTTAATTATGTTTTAAGTGAGTCATTTATTGGGCTGTTTTGGGAAGCAAATTAGTCAAAAGGAGCTGTTAATCAAAAACGTGTTACTGGCACAAAATAAATGTTCATTTAAGGAGCCATTTGAAATAAACCTGGCTCATTGCCTCTGACAACCTGCAAGGACAGCAGGGCCCCTGGAGGATAACTTCTTCAGTTCTTGCTTGGATACGCCTTGCTGCTCTCAAGTTATAAGGAGAAGCATTAAGCAGTTTAGGTCATTCATCAGCTAACTTTTACTACTGTACTCAAGAAAATGAGTCTCCTAGGAACTTCACAGCAGATCTATTCCTTCATTAGCTAAGTAATATTGAGAGAGATGTTCCTGTCACTTCCAATGGAGAAATCTATTGCACTGAATTTCTGTGGTCTCCCTTTTGTGTAGGAGCTGTCTTTGCAAATTCCAAGGTATTTAGGCTGAAAAACTAGCATAATTATCTCTGAACATTTTTCGTATGTATTCATTTTCTTTTATTGAATGATCTCTGGCCAGCATGTACCACTGGGCAAGACTATATGTTTTATGTTCCTCTGCAGTCCTAAGACGGGGCTTTCTCACCATTATCCTCTATTATTCGCAAGTTGCGAATTGAAACATAAGTTTGAGAAAATCTTTCAGCATTAGAATTGATGATTTTTTTATCTCAGTTTTTAAAAAGGGAACTACTTGAAAAATATTATATATCATGATGGAAACAAAAATGTTAACTTTTATGCTTATTCATTTGTTGTGTAATCTACATGGTTTTAGAAAAGTTAGTCACAAGTTTTACCACTTCCTATGATTCCTTTTTTGAAGGTAAAGCCTTCTGAAATTCAGATACCCATGAGTGACTCTTCCAGAGATCCTGAGTTCAGTTCCCAGCATGGTAGCCTACGACCATCCGCAGTAGAGTCAGATGCCCTCTTCTATGGTATCTGAAGAGAACAACAGTAACCTCACATACATAAAATAAAAAATAAATCTTACAGAGACAAGTGGATAGAACTAGAAAATATAATTCTGAGTGTGGCAACCCAGACACAAAAGAACACACATGGTATGTACTCACTGATAAGTAGATTAGTCCCAAAACTTACAATGTCCAAGATACAACACACAGACCATACTGAGCTCATGAGGAAGGAAGAACAGGGTGTGGATGCTTCAGTCCTGCTTTTAGGGGGAGGGGACAGGATGGTAGCGGAGGGTAGAGGGAGGGGGGAGCTGGGAGGGAGAGAGGAGGGGGAGGAAATAGAAAGGGCAGTATCAGGACAGGAGGGGACAGGAGAGATGGTCATGAAATCCAATAAAAATACGTAACAGGGTGAGGAAATAGGAATAGCCGCTGGAGGGTCCCAGATGCCAAGGAAACGAGAGGCTCCCAGGACCCAACAGGCATGATTTTAGCAGAAAGGGAGATAGAACCTGAGACTACCTCCAGTGGATAGGCACAGCCCCTGGTCAAGGATGGGGCCACGCACCCATCTCAAAGTTTTTAACCCAGAAGTGTTCCTGTCTAAAGGAAGAACAGGGTAAAAAGCTGGAGCAGAGACTGCAGGAAGGGCCATCCAGAGACTGCCCTACCAGGAGATTGATCATGTCATCAAACAGCAAACCCGACACTGTTGCTGTTGCCAAGAGGCACTTGCTGACAGGCACCTGCTCCTTGGGAGGTTCAGTCAGCAAATGACCAATGCAGATGTGGATGCTTGGAGCCAACCATCAGACTGAGCTTAGGGACCTCGTGGAGGAGCTGAGGACTATTGCAACGCCATAGGAAGAACATCATCAGCTGGCCAGACCACCCGGTGCTCCCAGGGACTAGACCATTAACCCAGGAGTGTACAGGGAGGGCTCCATGGCTCCAGATACATATGTAGCAGAGGATGGCCTTGTCTGATATCAATGGAAGGGGAGGCCCTTGGTCCTGTGGAAGTTTGATGCCTCAGCATAGGGAAATGCTGGAGAGGTAGGGCAGAAAAGGGAGGGTGAATGAAGGAGCACCTTCATAAAGGCAAAGGGGAGGGAGGAGAGGGGGGTTATGGGATGGGGACTTGTGGATGGGTAACCAGGAAGAGGGATATCATTTGAGATGTAAACGAATGGAATGGTTACTACTACAACTACTACTACTACTACTACTACTACTACTACTACTAATAATAATAATAATAATAATAATAATCATGCCTGTTGAACAAGTAGTGCTATGTTTACACAATGATTTTCCAACTATGCCTGAGAAGCAACAAGTAGGTCACAAACACATATCCAGTTGTTTTAATAAAAGACACGCACATTGACATCCCGCTGTACATTAGACAGAGCAAGTCAGGCAGTATTTCTAGTCAGCTAATTTTACATACTTGAGGTGATCCTGTAGGGATTGTACAGCTTCCTTTATTCTCAATTATGCCATCAGAATATTGGACGTGCTCAAGTGTTTAGTCACCATTTCCTGGATGTGTTGTGTGTGTCGTCACAGTCATAGGGTTCCTATAGTAGCTATTTCATTTATTTTTTTTAGTGTTTTTTTTATTTTTATTTTTATTTAACAAAACAGTGTCACTGTGTAAGTGATGGTTGATTGAAAATCAATGCATAGTCCAGGATGGCCTCTTTGAGGTCCTCTTGTTTCAGCTCCCTGTGTGCTAGGATTACAATTAAGTTACCTGCACTCTATTTTCACTTTTGATTTTGATTTAGACACACAAACAAAGAAAAATTGAAACATGTTTCAAGACTGTTTGGTCTCAAAAAACTCTGGACAGTGTGCTGAGAAAACATTTGTTTCCTTATTCAGGACAGTGTCAGGACCCTAAGAGAAAGATACTGTAAAAAGGATCCCAGGATATTAGTGGAGTATGTTTCAGAGACATAGGCTTAGAAACTCAGCTCTTCCCAATCATATGAATATGAGAACATCAAGTAACCCAGTCAGGAGGATGGAAACCTATTCATACCAACACCTCCTGAGATCAATTTAGCCAGCTCCAGATATTACAGACCTAAAAATACAGACAGTCCCCTACATGACCTCCATAGTAGATCACTGTAGTAAAAAGTGGGATTTTTATCTGATATATACCTAAGGATGCAATCTGCTCAATGTCAGACTGTAGAGAGGACCGTATCCTTAAACCCTGTTCTGGTTTGTTTCAGTGAAACTTCTATGTGAGTGTGCTGTGGGACATCTTGCATTAGTATATTTCCTTACAGCATCACTTTTCAGAGCAATGAATACTCACAGGAATCAAGTCACTGTACCTTCTGCTGTGAGCTCTTTTTTGCTATGAACTGCTGTATGCACGTTGTCTCATTTAGTTTAACCATCAGTAGTTACTGTTCTTAGGATGTAAGCAGTGGGGGAGGAGGTATGCCCATGTCAGAGTCTTTGCTAACTAACATGAATGAGGTCTTGGCTTTGATCTCCAGTACTATAAGTAACTGAAGAATACACTTTAAAAGATCTAATGACTCTTGTCACACCTCAGACATACTTGAACGGAAGTCGCAAACTCAAACTTATCTCTAAGAGAAGTCAGGAAAGCATGCCAGGTCATCATCAGATGGAAATCTGAGCTAGAAATAACTTTCACTATCTTACTATGTTGGAAGAATGTGTCCAGCTTAGGCTGTTTCTTTGCTAAATTAGTTACTTTAAACACACACACACACACACACACACACACACACACACACACACACACACACACACACACACACAGAGAGAGACCTTCACCAAAGTATAACTACTAGAAACTAAGTTTCTATGTAGTTGCTAGTAAGTTGAAATAATTCCCAGAGTACCTGATTGGTACAGAGTGTATTAGAAAGTTCTCTCCCACTGCCCTTTTTGATGTTTTGTTTTTGGGGGGTGGCAGGGATATTTAGCCATATAATATCTTTCTTATTAAAGTTCATTGATGGAAAATTTATTATCACCTTTATTTCAGTTTGCTTTCAATGCAAAAAAGGAATTAGTTCTGTTTTAAGTAACTAATAATATCTATCATAATTATCAAATATTAAACTATACTATGTTTTCTGTGTAAATTTGCTTATTTGTTTGTTTATTCATTTTGGATGCTGCACATCAATCCAGGTCCAAATGAATGCTAAGCAAGTGAGCTACCACCGAAGTATGTCCTCACCCTGTTACAGCATGGTCTGAAATTCTTTTGTTTCCTTTTTCCTTTGTTCATTTTTGTCTTCTCTGAGGTCTGCTTCACCTACGGCATTGGATGTCAGAATGTCTGAGGAAATAAGTGAGGAAAGGGTTTTCTTTTAAATGCGTGTCTCCATTTATTAAGTGATTGAAGTTATAATGAGAATTTGAATTAAAATTATTTCTGTATGTAATGGACAATGAATACATCAAAAATTATATATGTATTATATATGTGTTATAAATGCCATTTTAATGAAGACATATGTTTTAATTTAAGTTATGTCAACTTAAATCACACCATCTATGGACTTATTTCTGTCATTACTGAAGGGGTTCTGTCATAGGGTTTTTATAATAGCACTTCTCTTTTTAAGTCTTGTTTCAGAAGGCTGGAGACGGGCACGGGGGCAATATAGAACGTAGATAGGTAAAGAACAAGAAGAGAGAAGTCTTTATGAGCTTTGCTTGCTCCTTTGAGGTTATTTTCTACTATCTTGTCCATGGACACTGTCCACTGTCCTATTTTTTCTTTTCTTTTATTTGATATTTTCTTTATTTACATTTCAAATGTTATCCCCTTTCCCAGTTTTCCCTCTGAAAATCCCTTACCCCATCCCTTCTCTCTCTGCTTCTATGATGGTATTCCCAAACCCACTCCCCCACTCCCTCCTGTCTCCATGCTCTCGCATTCCCCTACACTGGGGCATCAACCCTTCACAGGACCAAGGGCCTCTCCTCCCACTGATGCCCAACAAGGCCATCCTCTGCTACACAGGGGGCTGGAGCCATTGGTCACTCCATGTGTACTCTTTGGTTGGTGGTTTAGTCCCTGTGAGTTCTTGGTGTCTGGTTGGTTGATATTGTTGTTCTTCTTATGAGGTTGCAAACCCCTTCAGCTCCTTCAGTCCTTTCTCTAACTCCTCCTTTGGGGACCTGTTCTCAGTTCAGTGGCTGGCTTCAAGCATCCACCTCTGTATTTTTCAGGCTCTGACAGAGCCTTTCAGGAGACAGCTGTATCAGGCTCCTGTCACCATGCATTTCTTGGCATCTTCAATAGTGTCTGGGTTTGGTGACTGAATATGGGATGGATCCACTGGTAGAGCAATCTCTGGATGGCCTTCCCTTCAGTCTCTGCTCCACTCTTTGTCACCATATTTTCTCCTGTGAGTATTTTGTTCCCCCTTCCATTGTCCTCTTAAAGCTGTCAGAGGTAGAGGAAAGAAAGGATTCTCTGGACCCTTCACAGAACCTATCTGAGATAGCTGGAATGCTATCTTCTTAAACTGAGAGCATGTGGCAGACTGACTAATATTCCCTACCTGGTTTAATAGGAAACAGTTAAGGAGTGAAGTTTTAATTTATCATAGGTGACTTATGCAGCAAAATTATATTAGTTCCAATCAAATCTATCATTACTTAGTAAAATAGTTTTAAATAATAAATATCACAAATTTACATCAGCACCAAGATTGGTTCTGATCAACTATATACAGATACACTTTTAAATATCTCATTCAAGTCACATGAACAGATTTGGAAGTTACTTATAATTTCTGAAATTATTTTAATGGAAAGTATGTAAAAAAGTGAAGTAATACACAGGCTTGACTCTTTTGTTGGGATTTTTTCACATCTGAAATCTGACTTATTTATGAATTTTATTCAAATATATGAAAACTAACGTTAAGGTGAGTTTCTGCATGTGACACAGCCTTGCTTTTTTTTCTTTCCATAATTATTTTTTCTAGGAAAGTACTGTGTTTGTGGCTTAGCAAAACATCATACGTGAGTCTGTATCACATGACACAACCAGAAATTTCCTTCAATGTCTCCCCAGTGTGCATCATGTTTCACTGAAAGAGATTACTCCTGATTTCAAAGCAAAGCAGTTTCCAGCTAATGATACGACCACAGCCTGCCTGTCTTAGACTTTTGGAGCAGCAAAAATGTGATCTTTGCTATATAGAATAATTACCACTCTCCCATGTTTCACATGGCTTAGAGATTTTTTTTCAGACATTAGTGTTCTTATTTTAACTTACATTACTTTTCCTTTCTTTGTTGTGGATATAGAGTCAAAGATACTCTCTTGAAAGAAATTGGGACCACAAATACTAAACACACGCATATTTCCAATCTGTACCACCCAACATTTATTTTCAGAGTCCAGTTGGAACATAACATTATTTGGAAAATTTTAATGTAGAAATAAAAGTTTTAGCTTTGCATGTTAGATGATTTTGCCCTTCTACGTGTCATTCTGTGTAGAACTACATGTTACAGGACTTTATTTCTGACACGGGGTATGGTGGTGGTGTATGCTTTAAATCCCAGTGTCTTGGAGGTCAAGGCAAGATGATCAGAAGTTCAATGTTATTTTCAGCTGTGTTGTTAGTTCGATATCAGCTTGTGCTACAGAGGGGCAAACAACATCACTTTTTCAAACTTTGTATCCTTATATAGAGTAGAAAATTTTTATTTGATTATTTCATTTTTTAAAATCTAATTATTTACTGTTCCTTTTTAGATCATCTATTTATCTGTCTATCTAGTCATCTATTGGTATACCAATCTGTTCTGGGTAATTATGTATAAATTTGATATTCTATAATATTTAATTTTTACATCTTGTGTTATTTCATATATTCACAAAGTAATGTTAATGCTCTATGGGAGATATAAAGACTATTAAGCTCTTTGTGTATAAAATCCAGAGGTAACAGCTCATACTTACAGTGTGTATAATGAAACACATGTCAAATTTCAGTATAAATTCCTGAAAGTTCCTTAAAGAAGCAGCAACTATGATAATACTGAGAAATGCTGTGTCTTGATATTATGACCAAAGGCAGATTTAGAGAAAAAGCAGCATATGACATAAAGTATGACATATGACATACTTTGCACAATTATTAAGTTTTCAAATACCAAATTTTATAAATATCATGTTTTCTTTTATGGAACATAGATTTGTAAATACAATGTTAAGCCATTGTAAAATGTTTCTGTGTATTGGCTCCCAAGTACTTTTAATGGTAATTTAGAATTTAGAAGTATTTTTCCATCACTGCCCCACATGGTGTCTTTCTAAATGGGCCACTTATTGATCTTGAATAAATAATATATATGGATGAACATCTGGGGACCAAATTTTACATCAAGAAATTATTGACTCTATATTCATTCTAAAGTGACATATTTATATGGGTATAAGTGATGTTTTTCAAACTCTATTACAATAGACTTACACTTAGTTCACAGTAAGTAAAATTCAAACATATACATGGAGGGCAATCGCAAGGAACATTCAGACCTGCTATGAGTACCAATCCTTTTGTTTATTTATGTCAACGTATGTAAACTTCTTACAGCCTTACCAGCCAAATTTCTAAGAGTGAAATGAACAAGGAGAAAAAGAAAACTGGAGCATTTGAATGATTCTTAACACTGATCCTGAGTCTCAGGATAAAATAGAATTAAATACTTACATGGAATACAATGTAAAATAAATAACGTCTCAACATACGTACATCAGAATTATTACAATTAGCAAAACAAACTAAAGTACTTTAATTTCCCTCTTATAGCGTCTATTATAGTTAATGACTAACTCATTACAGAAGCAATTTCAAACAAAAACCATCAAAGAACATTTCTAACAGTATCAAAATAATGATTAATTTAGGAAATGTTGTATTTGTGTGTATAGGGACAATTAAGAATAAAACACTATAATATCTCTAATTCAAGGCTACATTTAAAATGGTTGCAATATTTAAATCATCAATTTAAAAGAACAGATTATTAAGACAAAAGTAAAAATATAGATATATAATAATGAAACAGCATAATATGAAATGTAGAAGGAAGATTAAATGTAATTAAAAGACTAATTAATTAAACAGTTGTACTTACTCTCACAAAAACATATGGAAAATAAATACATATTTTACAAAATTGTAACAGAGATTAAATGCAGGTTATATCATAGGTCATTACCTCTTTCCAAGTTTTCCTTACATATAATATATAATCTAGTTTTTCAGGCTCCATTCCTGTGGGTTTTTAAAGATCATATTTCTTGATTAACTGGTCTAGATCCTTTATGATCTTCCAGTCCTGATATTCTGCCTTCTGCTTACTTCATTCTAATTAGAAGGCTTCCGTTAAGTTTTCGCTGGATTATTGAGTTTTTCAATTTTATCTTTAGCTCAGCTTGAGTCTTGTTTAATGTTTCTCTTTATATTGAACTCCATTTTTTTTTTGGTTCTTTTTTTCGGAGCTGTGAACTCCATTTTCAAGTCCTGGAATGTCTTTTTCATTTCTAACAGTATAATTTTGTTTGCTTGAGTTTCAATAGGGTGGTTATCTTTATTAACTTCTTTCTACTTAATTTTATTGAGCTGTTTTGTTGGGTTGCCTTAAACTCCTATGGTGATTCTAGTGTGTCTAGGATTCATCCAGGTAATTCTCATTCATAAAGATTTCTGTATGACTGATAGGCTTTGGAGAGGATATCCTGGTTTCTTACTTCATTTTATTACTTTTGGGATAAGATATTGGTGTATACTGTTATTCTAAGTTCCCTTCAAATACTACTGCTAGTAGAAAAGTGAGCCATGAGAAGCTAGAACAAAATCCAGTTCAGCACAACTCAGTTTACTGCTGCTGGTTCAGTCATCTAGAGTCTGACCAGGAGAAGTTTACTTTTTGGCATATTTTGACTTAAGTTGAATGAAGTCAGAAAGAGCAGACAGTGCAGATATGCAGGATGGACAGAATATGGCAAGCATAGACTGTAGGAGTAGATTTGAGGGCTGGGAAGGATGGGTGTATGAGGTGGCCAGGCAGATTCACCAGGCTAGACCCAGGAGAAGGATATTCAGAGTCTGGCTAGTTGAAGAGGTTAGATATTATTTGGGTGAGGCCTCCAGCTTGGTGCAGTCAAGAATGTCCTGGCAGAAGTCTAGAGAGTAGTTTCAGTACAAGCAAGGGGTGACAATACTATATAATCAGTGGATATGGGACCTGCGCTAGGGGTTTCTTGGAGTTAAGGATCAAGCACATTTGCCTGACTAGAATCCGGAGAATGATGTGTGGGATCTCTCATCTACTCTTTATTACCTCATACCTTAAACTATTTTGCCTCTATTTTAGTTTATTAGAATCTACTCTTCTTGGGTCCTTCCAGTAAAGACTACCAGAATTTAGAGTCATAAACTAAAATATTTGAGAAACTGTAGGATCTTTTGAGTTACATTGAAGTTCTATTCACATTGCTCAATAACCGTCAAGTTTACTTCAAAATTCACGGTGTAAAACTTTGGTTTATAAATATCTAAGCAACGGATCCCGAATGGCATTCAAGGGTATGCTTCACTTTGAGCTCATTAGGAAAATTAGGATGAACTCTGCTGAGCTTGACAGTTCTCCCAATCCATCCTCAGGGATTTGAACTGGGCAGCACCCAAGGAAGACTTCTTCCTGTGGAACTCTCACTTGCCAAAGGGAATTCTGCTTAAGAGTTGTTCTGAACATGTGGTAGTTGTTTTGTTGTTGTTGCTACTGAGGGTTTTGTATATAACTTGCAAGATTTTTCCAGGAAAAAAAAGGAATTAATACAAATGTATGAAAGAACAGGTTAGGGTGTTAAGAAATTGGCTTATGCCATTGGCGAATATGGTATTAACTTATATTGTGCAAATAGAATTTTCTGTAAAATTTTCATATCTTCATATGAAATGAGGAATGAGAAAAACGGTCTGATAATAGGTGGTCATTGTATTGTATTTATTTTGTTCTTAAAATGCAAAATATATTTTTACTGATATTTCTTATTTTTGGTCTTTATACTAACCATATATATGTTTGATTAGATATTTTCAATTAGTTCTTTGTCCGCATTGTTTACTTCTATAAACCCTTAAGTTATCCTGTGCTCTGATTCTAGAAATTTGAGTTTCAGTATGAGTTTAAATATGAGAGAGTATACGAATAAACATGTCTAAGAAACAAATATTTCATATATGCATATTCATAAATGTGTCTCTACATAAATGTATAATTACATTTACAATCAGCTTGCATTTTATATTGAGGACCTACTACAAGTTGTATATATTATATCTTCATATATGCATTATATCATCATATATTATATAATATATCAAATATTTGTTATATCTTTATATATATATGTATATGTATATTGAATTTGAAAGAGTACATAGGGTAGGGACACTTACATGGGAGAGTATAAAGAAAATAAAGGAAGGCAAAATTCTGTAATTCTATTATAATTTCAAAAACTTAAAATGAGTACATATTTACTATCTTAAATGATCATAAAAAAAAGAAACAGATACATACGGTAGAAAGAACTTAGGAGATATCCTAGCACAATACTAACCTCAATATGATCTGTTCTTGAACAAAGAAAATTTACCTACATATAGGCTGCTATTAAACACACACACACACACACACACACACACACACACACACACACACACACCACATATATATATATATATATATATATACATATATATATTGTATTTCATAATGTTTCAATTTGGGTGAACATATTTATCATTACTGAAACATGATTAGTTCTTTGTAGTTGAAAATATATTCTTTCCTACTTTATCAAAACTGCACTACATTTTTGTTTTCTGTAGTCACTGCATTTGTAATAGAAACTCAGGACTTCTTTCTCATGAACAATTGTGTCTTAGAACACACTAATCATATTTATATCTTTCTTATCTCTACCCTCCCCAGCCATTTGTATGTAATTTCCCAGATTATGACACCTATCATTCTGTTCCCTACTTCTATGAGGTCAAGACTAGACTCCACATGTGAATGAGGTCACATAATATTTGTCTTTAGTACCTGGCTAATTTCAGGTAGAACGAAGGTGTCTCAGTCCATCTTTGTGGCCACAAAGGATATAATTTCATTCCTTTATGTTTCATTGTGTATATATGGTATATTCTCTACATTTATTTATAAAATGAAAATTTGGTTTGTTTCTCTTGGGTCATTCATCATAAAATATTCTAAAATGAATATGACTTGAAATTTCTCTTTGAATATTTATTTCAACTCTCTTTACATATGCTTACTCATATGTCTAATGAGAAAAATACTGGATAGTATATAAATTCTATTTTTAATGATTTGAGAAACATCTACATAGGACTGTAGGTAGTGGTAGTCTTGTAGTGTATATAAGTCTTCAAATGTATGTAAGAATTCAATATTCTGGATTTCTTTGAAAGCATTTATTTTTGTTTTATGTTTGATAATAGTTATTATAAATTGGGTGTGGTGAACATCTTATTGCTTTGATTTACATATCCATAATGAGAGTGACATGACAAACATCATATGTTTTATCAGACATGTCTATTTAAATATATTGCATATTTTTAATGGAGCTGGATGTCCTTTTTCCATTGAGTTTTGGGTTTTCCTTATATGTTCCAAATAAGAATAACTTACCAGATTTATAGACTACAAGTATTTCCTGTTTTTGTTGTTGTTTTTTTGTTTGTTTCTACTTTGCTTTGTTTTCTGCATTTCCTCTGCTCTAGAGAGCTTTTTAAGTTTAATGTAACTTTTGTTAAATCTACCTGTGCATTTGTGGGCCTACCAAAAAATTCATTGCCGTTATCTGAAAAATGTGTCTTCAAGTAGATTTATCTCTGTGTAGATTTGCACTTTAATAGACTACATCTAAGTCTTTAATTCATTTTGATTTGGTCTCTGTATCTGTTGAAAGATAAGAATTCACCTCATTATTTTGCAGGTTGATAACTGGTGTCTCCAACATCATTTATTAAAAACACTGTCCCTTCATATTATTATCCTTTTTAAAAAAGCAATAATAAATCTACACGCCAAAGCTGATTCTGTGCCACAGTCCTTCGCACCCCAATTTTGCCTGGAGATAGCTTGTATTCCAGGAGTGTTGACACACCTAAATTCACAGGTGAGACCACCAATACTGCCCCAAATAGGACCTGCTCAGGTCCTAGTGGACCCAGGAACCACTTTATAAATGGAGACAAGATCCTTCTGGGTTCCAATTGTGTCTGGGAGCAGATCCTGTGCCATAGCTCTCTGTATACCAATCTAACCTGAACATAGCTTGTCCCTAAGGAGTGCTGACACACCTAGGCTCACAGCCCTCAGCATGTCAATATTGCCCAAAGAAAGCTTGGCCACCCAGGAGTGCTGATGCACCAAGGTTCACAGGCTCACAGGAGGCACAAGTCAGAGACAGCAAGTTCAGCTAAGACCAGAGATAACCAGATGGTGAGAGGCAAGTGTAAGAACATAAGTAGCAGAAACAAAGACTATTTAGCTTCATCAGAATTTAGTTCTCCCACCACAGCAAGCCCTAGATAGCCCAAATACACCCGAAAAGCAAGAATCTGATCTAAAATTACATCTCATGATGATGATAAAGGACTTTAAGAAGGATGTAAGTAACTCTTTTAAAGAAATACAGGAAAACACAACCAAACAGGTGAAGGAATTTAGCAAAACAATCCAGGATCTAAAAATGGATATAGAAACAACAAAGACATCACAAAGGGACACAACCCTGGAGATGGAAAACCTAGGAAAGAGATTGGGAGTCATAGATGCAAGCATCACCAAAAGAATACAAGACATAGAAGAGAGACTCTCAGATGTAGAAGATACCATAGAAAACATCAACACAACAGTCAAAGAAAATGCAAAAGGCAAAAAGCTCCTAAACCAAAACATCCAGCAAATGCAGGACACAGTGAGAAGAACAAGCCTAAGGATAATAGGTATAGAAGAGAGCAAAAATTCTCAACTTAAAGGGCCAGTAAATATCTTCAACAAAATTATAGAAGAAAACTTCCCTAACCTAAAGAAAGAGATGACCATAAACATACAGAACCTGCAGAACCCCAAATAGATTGGATCAGAAAAGAAGTTCCTCATGTCACATAATAATCAAACTACCAAATGCACAGAAAAAAAGAATTTTTAAAGTGACAAGAAAAAAAGATCAAGTAACATATAAAGAGATATCTATCAGAATTACACCAGACTTCTCAACAGAGACTCTAAAAGCCAGAAAATCTTGGGCAGATGTCATACAGACCCAGGCTCCTATATCCAGCATAAACCTCAATTAACATAGATGAAGAAACCAAGATATTCTATGACAGAACCAAATTTAAAAAGTATCTCTCTACCAGTCCAGACCCACAGAGGATAATAAAAGGAAAACTCCAACACAAGGAGGGAAACTATACCAAAGAAAAAGGAAGAAATTAATCTTCTTATATCAAACTTAAAAGAAGATAGCCACATAAACATAATTCCACTTCTAACAACAAAAATAACAGTAAGCAATAATCACTGGTCCTTATTATCTCTTACCATCAATAAAAAGGCGAAGACTAATGTGGGCCTGTGTACCGGAAGCTGCCCACAGAGATGTCTGGCCAGGCCATGTGTGAGGGTTCAGGCAAAGGGGAAAGAACATGAGCAGGAAGAAGGAGCTGTCTCTGCTGCCTCCACTGGTGTGGTTGCCTCCACCTCTACTTCTGCCTCCACAGCTGCTGTCACTGCTGTTGCTCCAAGCTGCTGCACAGCTGTTTCTGGGTGCTCTATGATGAACTGGGTCAGGCTGAGCCAGTGGGAGGCTGACTGACCAGTGAAGGGGACAGGGGAGCTTCTGGTGGCATTTCAAGAGAGCAATTCTCCTTGCTGGTGGTGGCAAAACAGTTCTTATGCCCGAAGCTCTCAGATGGCAGAGTAAATCTATTACACCTTTATTCCTTCTGGATAGGATCTTTATACACAGTTTCGGGGCGGTATGGGTTCTGACAGTAGGTGCTTCCTAAGAGCTCTAAGAGGTTGGAGATACCTCATATCCATGTGAGAGGGTTTGGGGTGTTGCTCCTACATGACTGATGGCCACAAACCTCTCTGGGGGCAAGGGGTTGGCTGAAAGGTGCTGCAGCTATTCCACAGGGCCTAGTCCCAGAGCAGGCAAAGCTCCTTCTGTCCCTTCAGGGTCTTCAGGGCTTCTAGCCTTAGCTCAAGCTTACCAGGCTTTCTCTCAAGGCCCACCATCCCCACAACTTCCCCTTTTCTTTTTATAAGGGAGAGGCGTCATCAGAACAACTGTCTCCTATGTTGGGAACAGTTTGATATTGAACAAAGGCCTAATTAGTAGTGATCTTCATAATGCTACTCATCTGTCACTTTAGAAACTGAATGAAGCAAGATGCCACAAGATGCAATGCTCCAATGGCTAGAATGGGACCATGGAGGAGGGAATCCAAGCTACTAAGGGGTTAGAATACAAAGGGGAAGGGATGTTGGGCGTATAGCATGCCCAGAGGTTCCCCTGGAGCTCTTTGAGCATTTGTATATCTTGTTGTACCAGCCTAGATTCATTGACACACAAGCAACATTCCTCCTCTAGCAAAACATGTCCCTCCCTGTTCAGCAGACGGTAAGTCTTGGGCTCTCCAGTTTTGGAGAGCAATTCATCCTAAGGAGGTTATCTGGTATTGAAGAAACTCAAGGTTGTCTGTAGTGGAAGCCTTTACCTGGTCAAACTTGTCTTGGAAGTTGCTGGCCAGTTGTAATGTTTGAACAAGGGTTGCTCCAGCAGTTCCTGTCACAACCGGTGAGACAGCAAGCCTAATCCAATGAGCAGAGGGATGAAGATCACTCTTCTATTTTGGTTTTCTCCCATCTGTAAGGTGAGTGCTTCAGGTTCATAGAGATAAACCTGGGGAACAATTATCACAGGGGTGCAGAAACCTTGAAAATTGGGGTTAATACAGGCCCCTGTAGTGTCTTTTCACTAGAGAAGGGCAGAAGAGTTAACTCATACTGACTTGGTGATGGTAATGTCACAGGCATATGTAAGATGGGGGTTTGAGAAGGGCCCTACAAGGCAAAGAGGGGTTGGAGGGTAGATTAAAGAGAGCAATGCCCATTGTTTTCCTTATGGATAAGGGTCCATGGAGTTTGTGAAGGGAAATGTTAATGGGTGGAGGCAGCTGCAACATAAGAGGCAGCAAAGACGATTCCCCCTCCCTGTTCACATTCTCTCCCCTTTGCCTGAACCCTCACAACTGGCCTGGCCAGAGATCTCCATGGAAAGCCTCCAGGACACAGAACTACATATGGTGCCCAGAATGGGTCAAGAACAGCACCACAACTGCACAGATACTGCAGGAAGGGCCCCCCACCCCCCAACTCTGGAGACAAGCAACCTGTCCTTTCCTGCTGCGTTTTAATCAGTGTCATCACATGAATTTGGACAAGCTAAAGGGGCAACTGAAGCCTCCTAGCCAGAGCTACTCTCTGGTGTTGACTGAAGGTCCCTCTGTTCCTCTGTCTAAATCGAGACAGCCTACAATGGGTGTTAGCAAAGACTCTCTATCTACCCTCTCCTTAAAAGCACAACCACATCCAAAACAACAACAACAACAACAGCAACAGCAGCAGCAGCAGCAACAACAACAATAACAAAATTAATAGTACAACAGCTACTTAAAAGCCACAATGTAACTGCCAGTTCTTAAATCTGCACACAGGCTTAGTGTTTTGTGGAATCCACCATAGCAAATAGGCCAAGGGAAGGTTCCCATTGAAAAAAAATATTTCTCCTCTTTTCTGTCATGGATACTCATCATCACATTAAAAGACCCCCAGGCCAAAGATATACATGCCCTAGTAAAATCCCACAGAATAAAAATAGCCAAAAAAACAAGCTATTTGTTTTGGGAGTACGTCCTTCAGATAGCACCATACATGGCCAATGACAATATTTATAGTCCAGACTCATTAATCCAAATACGGTCTCTCATCAAAAACAGAGTACTCAAGAAGAAAAAACTCCCTCCCATGATTTTTTTTCCTGATCTTAGCCACAATTCTGCAATGCATAGGGGCCATGTGAAATAGGATAGGCTGATAATAACACAGCTCCTGAGCCCCTTCAGTCAGGTGAGCCAAAAGATCAAGGTACTAAAAACTATCCTATTTCAGATCTCACAACCCTTACCTAATTAATAAGATTAATAAAATCTATCGACAAACCCCTGCCTCCTTACCCCTAAGAGGAAACTCTAAATAAACCATCTGCTCTTACTGCCCCTCCCTCTCTCACCCAAGGACACCGCTCCATTAAAAAAATAAAAGAGTTTCCACCAACTAACAGACTGGATACATAAACAGGGCACAGTATTCTGCTGCACACAGGAAATGCACCTCAATGACAAAGACACGTTATTTCAGATTAAAAGGCTGGAAAAAAATTTTCAAGCAACTGGTCCCAAGAAACAACTTGGAGTAGCCATGCTAATATCCAATAAAATCAACTTCAAAACAAATGTTGTCAAAAAAGATGATGAAGGGCATTTCATGAACGTCAGAGGGAAAATAATCTAGCAAGATGAACTCCCAATACTGAACATCTATGCCCCAAATGCAAGGGAACCCACATTTGTAAAAGAAACGTTACTAAAGCCCAAAGCACAAAATGAACCTCACACAATAATAATGGGAGATTTCAACACCCCACTTTCACCGATGGACAGATTATAGAAACATAAAATAAATAGAGACAGAGGGAAAATAACAGAAGCTATGAACAAATGGTTTTAACAGATATCTATTTAGTCACCCTAAAACAAAAGAATATACCTTTTTCTCACCACTTCATGGTATATTCTCCAAAATTGACTATATAATCAGTCGGTCACAAAACAAGGCTAAACTGATACAAAAAGATTGAAATAACCCATGCACCCTCTGGGATCACCATGGACTAAGTCTGGTCTTCACTAACAACAAAAACAAGAGAAAACCTACATACCCATAGAAGCTGAATAACAGTCTACTCAATGGTAACTTGGTCAGGGAAGAAATAAAGAAATTAAAGGCTTTTTAGAATTTAAGGAAAGCGAAGAAAACTGTATATAGAATCAACAAAACCAGGAACTGGCTTTTTGAGAAAATCAGCAAGATAGATAAACCCTTAGCTAGACTAAGTGGAGGGCTAAGAGACAAATATCCAAGTTTTAAAAATCAGTATTGAAAAGAGAGGCATAATGACAGAATAGGAAGAAAATCTAAAAATCATCAGTTACTACTACAAAAGCCTATACTCAACAAAACTGGAATATCTGGAGGAAATGGACACTGTTTTAGATAGATATCAGGTAGCAAAGTTAAATCAGGATCAGATAAACCATCTAAACAGTCCTATAACCCCTAAAGAAATAGAAGCAGTCATTAAAAGCCTTCCAAACAAAAAGTATTCCAGGACCAGACAGTTTAGGGTAGCATTATATCACACCTTCAAAGAAGACATAATATCAATACTGTCCAAACTATTCCACAAAATGGAAACAGAAGGAATACTACCTAATTCATCTTATGAAGCTACAGGTAAGCTGATACCTAAACCACATAAAGATCCTACAAAGAAAGAAAACTTCAGACCAATTTCCATTATTTAATATTGATGCAAAAATAATAAAATTCTCACAAACAAAATTCAAGCACACATAAAAAGGATCATTCATCATAATCAAATAGGCTTCATCCCAACTATACAGGGATGGTTCAATAATAAGGAAATTCATCCTTATTATTAAGGATGAAACATAATCCAGCATCTTAACAAACTCAAGGGAAAAAAATACATGATCATCTCAGTAGATAGGGAAAAAGCATTTGACAAAAATACAATACCTTTCCATCTTAAAAGTCTTGGAAAGATCGGGAATTCAAGGCCCATACTTAAACATAATAAAGATTAATGTACAGTAAACAAATAACCAACATCAAACTAAATGGAGAGAAACTTGGAGCAATCCCACTAAACTGATGGACTAGACAAGGCTGTCCACTTTCTCCTTATTTAATAATTACTCAAAGTTCTAGTCAGAGCAATTATACAATAAAAGGAGGTCAAAGGGATACAAATTGGAAAAAGTCAAGATATCACTATTTGTAGATGATAATGAACAATACTTAAATGACCCCCAAAATACCACCAAAGAACACCTAGAGCTGATAAACAACTTCAGCAAAGTGGTTGGATATAAAGTTAACTCAAACAAATCAGTAGTTTTTCTCTATTGAGAGGATAAATGGGCTGAGAAAGAAATTAGGGGAGCGACACCCTTCACAATAGTCACAAATAATATAAAATATCTTGATGTGACTCCAACCAAGCACATAAATGGTCTTTATGACAAGAATTTCAAGTCTCTGAGGAAAAAATTGAAGAATATCTCAGAAGATGGAAAGAACTCCCATGCTCATGTTACAGTAGGATTAACATAGTAAAAATGGCCATCTTACCAAAAGCAATCTCTAGATTCAATGCAATCCACATCAAAATTCCAACTCACTTCTTCACAGAGACAGAAAGAACAATTCTCGAATAAATTTAGAGCAACAAAAAACCCAGGATAGTGAAAACTATTCTCAACAATTAGGGGACATCTGGGGAATTTACCATCCATGACCTCAAACTCTACTACAGAGCAATAGTGATAAAACCTGAATGGTATTGGCACAGAGACAGACAGGTAGATCAATGGAATAGAATTGAAGATCCAGAATTAAACCCACACACCTTAGGTTACCTGATATTTGACAACTAAGCCAAAATCATCCAGGAGGAAATAGCATATTCAACAACTGGTGCTGGTTCAAGTGGTGGTTGCCATGTAGAATGAAAATTGATCAATTCTTGTCTTTTTATACAAAACTCAAGTCCAAGTGGATCAAGAACCTCCACATAAACCAGATACATTGAATCTAATAGAAGAGAAAGTGGGAAAGGACCTTGAACATATGGTCACAGGGAAAAATTTCCTGAAGAGAACACCTATGTACCAGGCCCTAAGGTCGACAAGAGACAAATGGGACCTCGTAAAATTGAAATGCTTCTGTATAAGGCAAAGGATACTGTCATCAGGACAAAATGGCAACCTATAGATTGGGAAAAGATCTTTACCAATCCTACATCTGATAGAGGGCTAATATCCAATATATACAAAGAACTCAAGAAGTTAACCCTATTAAATAACCCTATTTAATTGGGTTGGGATTTAAACTCAGTGGTAGAGTGCTTGCCTAGCAAGCACAAGGCCCTGGGTTCGATCCCCAGCTCTGAAAAAAAAAAGAAAAAAAAAAAAAAAAAAAAAAAAAAAAAAAAAAAAAATAAAAAAAAAAAAAAAAAGGTACAGAGCTAAACAAAGGGCTGAGGAATGAATGGCTGAAAGCACTGAATGAACTGTTCAACATCCTTATTCATCAGGGAAATGCAAATCCAAATGACCCTGAGATTCTTCCTTTTACCAGTCAGAATGACTACATTCAAAAACTTAGTTGATAGCAGATGCTTGTGAGAATGTGGAAAGAGAGGAACCCTTCTTCATTGCTGGTGGGATTGCAAGCTAGTACAACCACACTGGAAATTAGTCCCCCTAGCAAACCCCATGAAGGCCCTGTTCATCCCCAAAAAAAAAAAAAAAAAAAAAAAAAAAAAAAAAAAAAAAAAAAAAAGAAAAAAGGGAAATTAAAAAAAAAATAGTTCTACCTGAGGACACAGATACCACTCCTGGGCATAAAAAATGCAACATATTAAAAAAATTTCTTTCAAAGCTGAGGCAAAGCAAAAAACAACTGAGAAGTCCCTCAACAGAGAAATGGAAACAAAAAATGCAGCACATGTACAAATGTAGTACTATTCTGCTATTAAAAACAATGACTTTATGAAATTCACAGACAAATGGGTGGAAGGAGAAAGTATCATCCCAAGTGAGGTAACCCAGTCACAAAAGAACACACATGGTATACACTCACTGATAAGTGGATATTGGGCAAAAAGCTTGAAATACAAATGATACAACTCCCAGACCCTATGAAGCTCAAGAAGAAGGAAGACCAAAGTGTGGATGTTTCAGTCCTTCTTAAGAAGGAGAAACACAATAATCACAGGAGGTAGAGGAAGGGATTAACTTGGGAGGGAAAGAGGAGGTAGAGGAAAAATGGGTGTAGAATCAGGTAAAGGAGGAGATGGGGGAGATGTACAGTGGGTTAGAAAATTTAAAGGTTGTGTATATCATTGGGGTATGGGGATCTGGTGGTAGGTTCCAGAAAGTCCCAGTGCTAGGAAAGTAAGATTTCAGGAGCCAATGAGGATGACAAACACCCCAAAAAGCCTGTGAGAATATCCATAAAACACAGAGTTTAGGGATGAACCCCACCATGTCAAAAAATTCATTGCTCCTTTCTAATGGAAATACAGGGACAAGGGTAGAGCAGAGACTAAAAGAAAGGTCATCCAGAGACTGCCCCACCTGGAGATCCATTCCATATACAGACACCAAACGAAGACAGTTTTGCTGATGCCAGAAGTTCTTGCTGACAGGAGCCTGGTATGGCTGTCTCCTGAGAGTCTCTGCCAGAATCTGACCAATAGAGATGCAAATGCTTGCAGTCAACCAAGACTGCCCCAATAGAAGGTTAGGGAGGGGGGAGGAAGGGATGTTTGCCAAATGTACATAAGAAATACCCAAGTTAATAAAAAAAAAAAAAAAAAAAAAAAAAAGAAAGATCAAAGGATACAAATTGAAAAAGTCAGAAGTATCATTATTTGTAGATATGATAGAGTTTATAAGCTAATTTTCTCTACCTGATAAAATTCCAGCAAAGTGGCTGGATATAAAATTAAGTTTCTACAAATGAGAAATGAGCAGAGAAGGAAATTAGAGACAACATCCTTATAATAGCCATGAATAATATGAAAATCTTGTGTAACTCTAACCAAGTAAAAAAGATCAGAAGATGGGAAGATCACCCCATATGGGTAGGGAGGATTAACACAGTGAAAATGGCCATTTACCAAAAGCAACCTACAGTTTCAATGTAATCCCCCATTAAAATTTCAACAATATTTTTTATAGAACTTGAAAGATTGAGACTCAACTTCATATGGAAAGACATCAAAGCTGGATAGTGAAAACTACCTCAACAATAAAAGAACTTTGGGAATCACCAACCTCAAGGTGTATTAGAGCAATAGTGATAAAAAACTGTAGTATGGTAGAAACAGATATGTTGATCAATGGAATTTGAACCAAGAAGTAAACCCAACACCTGGACACTTGTTCATTGATAAAGAAACCTAAACTATACAATGGGGGGAAAAGAAATGGTGTTGGTCTAAATGGATGTTTACATGTAGAAGAATGAAAATAGATTCATTTCTTATCCTGCCAAAACTCAAGTCCAGGATGAAGGACCTAATATAGAACTGGATACACTGAATTTCATAGAAGAGAAAGTAAAAGTACAATGCACTGATACAAGAGACAATTGAGCAGAATGATTTATGGCTCACTCTAAGATCAAGAATTGACAAATGGGACCTCATGAAAGGCTTCAGTAAAAAAAGACACTGTCAATAGGACAAATCACGGCCCAGATTGGGAAAGCATCTTAACTAATCATACATCTGATAGAGGGCTAATATCCAAAATATATAAAGAACTGGAAATTAGACAACCCCCAGATAACCCAATGACAAAAAGCAGAATTCTCACCAGAAAGAAGGAAGAATTAAAGAAATGTTTCAGCACCCTTAGGCATGAGGGCAATGAATGAAAATGACCCTGAGATTCTATCACAGTTCAGAATGGCCAAGTGATAACAGATGCTGGCCAGGATGTGGATCATGGGAACACTCCTCCATTGCTGGTGGGAGTGCAAGAAATACAACTACTTTGAATAATTTGGCAGTTTCAGGAAACTGTGAAAATTCTATCTCAAACCCAGCTATATCACTTCTGGGCATATACCCAAAAAAATTCTCCACCATGATACACAAAAGAAAAATTGCTCAGTTATGTTCATAGGAGGCCAGAAACTGAAACAAACCTGGGACAACAGAGAATGTGTACAGTGGGTACCATAGAAAATACTCATCAGTTAAAGGAAAACACAATTCTGCAGGCAAATGTATGAAACTTGAGAATTTCACCCTGGGAGGTCACCTTGTCCCAAAAAGGATGCATGGTATGTACTCACTTATAAATGGTTCAACAGGATACCCATGCTACACCCAGACCCATGGAAGCTAAAAAGAAGAAGTAGAAGGAGAATGCTTGAATTCAATTAGCAGAGGAAAAAAAAAATCTTGAGATGCAGATGGAGGGAATTGGGTGAAAAGAGGGGGATCAGATTGGGGAGTAATGTTTGTGGAGGATAGGAGAGATGCCCAGATGGCCATGACAATGAATGGAAACCTGCAACTGATAGGGGGTGGGAGGTGGAGGACATTTCAATATGAGACCTGGCATAAGGGAGGTGTCAAGGTTCCACAGGGATGACAATAACTGTGACTCACTACTTTCATGGGATGTGGAACCTGAAGAGGCCACCTCCTGTAGCCAGGCAGGAACCCAGTGCAAGTTACAGGAACACAAATCCCACAAAACATTCGACCACAATTTATCCTGTCTACAATAAATGAAGGGACAGCAGATGGAACAGAGCCTGAGGGAATGGCCAACCAATAACCAGCCCAACTTGAGACCCATCCCATCGACGAGCACCAATGCCTGGTACTATTAATAAGACTCTGTTTTGACAGAAGTCTAGCGTAAGTATCCTCTGGGCCTCCACTCAGCAAGGGTCAGACGGAGCAGACACCCACAGACAAACAGTGGATGGAGCTTGGGGATTCTTATCCCCAAGAATAGGGGCCAGGATTGCAGGCCCCAACAGGGATAGTAAGTCCATTCAACAACCTGGACCCTTGGGGCTCTCAGAGACTAAACCACCAACCAAAGAACAGTCTGGACCTAGGCCTCCCTGCACATATGCTGAACATGCAGCTTCTCTTCATGTGGATCCTGAGCCCTGGAGCAGGGGATATTATAAAAGCTGTTGCCTGCCCATGGGTTAACTCTTGAGCTGGGCTGCACTGTCTGTCCTCAGTGGGAGAGATACACCCTAGCCTTGCAGAGACTTGGTGTGCCAGGGTGTGGGGATATCCAGAGGGTCCACCTGCTCAGAGGAGAAGGGAGGAAGGGGAATGGGGAAGGAATCATGTGAGGGGGTGACATGGAGTCAAGCAGTGATGGATGAAAGAGAATAAATAAAATGGGGATACAAAAAAAAAAAAAAAAAAAAAAAAAAAAAAAAAAAAAAAGAGTTGGGGAAGAACTCAAGGAGCTGAAGGGGTTTGCAACCCCATAGGAAGGACAGTAGTATCAACCAACTAGTCCTCCCAGAGCTCCCAGGAACTAAACCACCAACAAAAAGTACACATGGAGGGACATGTACTGCATGTAACAGAGGATGGCCTTGTCTGGCATCATTGAAAGAGGCGGCCCTTGGTCCTGTGAAGGCGTGCCCACCCATTGTAGGGGAATACTAGGATGGTGAGGCAGGAATGGGTGGGTGGTTGGGGGAGCATCCTCAAAGAAGTAGAGGGGGAGGAGGAATGGGATGGGAGTTTGCAGAGGGGAAACCAGGAAAGGAAATACTATTTGAAATGTAAATAAATAAACTAACCAATAGAAAGGAAAAACTGAAAAGCAATAATAACAACAACAAAGTAGATATATAGATAAATCAGCAGTTGCATGAGAGTTTACTTGTAGATTTTCTATTTATATTGTCCTTTGTTTCTCTTTTAACTGCTGCATTGTACTGTCTTGCTTGTCAAAAGTTTTTCACATGTGTTAAATTCAGGAAGCATAACTATTTCCTTTATTTTCTTTCTCAGATAGATATTTATATGTGGTATGTGGTTCCATGTAAATGCTAGAGTTCTTTGTTATAAATTCATAAAGAAGCAATTACATTGAATATTCAAAATAGTTTGTATAATGTGGTCATTTAACAATAGTGATCCTTGCCATCCATGAATATAGGATGCTTTTACGTTTAAGCTTCCTTTTGTTTTTCCTTCATTAATATTTCACATTTTTATTGAATATATTTATTTCATTCATTTCAGTCATTTGTTCTTGGAGTTTACATCTACAACCAATTGACTTTTATTTTAAAAGATAATATTGTTATATTGCTGAATTTTGTATTTCAGTTTTGTAACCTTAATTTTTCTATTTTACTGAATAGATTTTTTATTTCTCATGGTTTTATGTTAGAAGCATTTTGGAGGCTTTCTTTATGTAATATTAGGTCATTTGCCAGCAACCTTAATTCAGAATCCTATATCTTATTATTAACCCTGTAGCTAGGACTCCCCACACTACACTGAGGAAACATGGTGAAAATAATTGTTCATGTCTTGTCCCAGATGGTAGATAGTTTCAACCTCCCCAAGTCAGCATAATTTAGATGCTAGATTACATTGCTGAATTACAATATATTTCTTAAATGCCTAACTTCTTTCAGAAGTTTTATCCTGTGGACACGTTAAATTCTATTCACTATCTTATGTGTCATATAGTTTCTGTCTTGGAGAAATTTTGTGTATGAATGAGAACAAATAAATATATATTTGAAGTTGTTAGATGAAGTGCTCTGTGGTTGTTTTATCTATATTTAAGAATTTCCTCTTTGATTTTCCTTCTGGATGTGCCTTGCCGAGGGTATGGTGTTAATATCTTCAACTCTGACTGTATTTGAGTATTCTTTCCCATTAGAACTGTTAATACATACTGTCTAGGGAAATATGCTCCAATGTTTAATATGTGCATATTTAGAAATATTGTTTTCTCATGTAGAACTGATTTCTTTAATCATTATAGATGACCTTTGTGCTTTAACCGCTGTTGATTAGTGTCTCTCATCTGTTAATAATTCCTTTTCTGTTCACTGTAGTTATTGTCATAGTTACTTTTCAATTGCTGTGAAACAACAGGCAAACGAACGAACAACCAACCCTCTGAGAAAATTAAGCTAAAGGTTAAAGGGTTTATTTAATCTCATGGCTCCAGAGGGATACAGTCCATTGTGCTAAGAAAGGCTTAGTGCAGCCCGGGTAGGCATGGTGACTAGCAGAGGAGCCTGGCTTAGACCAGAGGTCCGAGCCCAGTCAGCCAGATTATACCTTCTAAAGGTTCTCAGTCTTCCCAAACAGTACTACGGTCTCAGAACATACTGTTCAAACACGTGAGTCTACGGAAGACGTTTCACATTCAAAACCACACCCCTCCTCTTGCATTCATTTGTTTCCCCATTTGCTTTAGGAAGTTTTCTGATATAATGTTTTTGAAAAATCTTTTTAATGCTTTGCCAAACTTCCCAAATCTCAAAAATCCAAACTATTCACAATTGTGTTCCCTGTTTTCTAGTTCCTTGTCAGTGTCTAGTTTGCGTGTTGATTCTTCATCTGTGTTTTTCCAGATTGCTTTGGAGATGGTTTGCTCTGTTTAATGCTCCCATCACACTCTATCACATCACTGAGTACCTCCTGTAGTTCAGAATTTCTGTTCACTTTTTAATTTCTCTCACTTCTTTGTTTAATTTCTGCGTTAGAGTATTCGATGTTCATCTCTGTTGTCTTTAACTCTTCAAGTTTCCATGTAAATACTGTCTGAAAGGTCTCTTCGATGGAATACTCCTTGGTTGTCCTGAGAGATAATTTTGAGTGCTGCATTCAACCATAGTTTCTTGACAGTTCCTAACACTCTGGTATACTACATTACAGCATAAAGGATGAAACGCTTCCATCCAGTCTTCCTAATTTGGCTTTTATATTGCTATCTTTTCATGAATTCTCACTTGTGTGTTTCAGATTCTCTGAGTCTGATTTATCTTCACTGTTTCAGCACTAGATGGCACCCAGGTCCAGATAGATCAGGATGATTGTGTGACTTTATTATCCTCGTTTCAGTACCAGAGGGCAGTCTAAGCCCAGTTTACTTCAAATCATCTGTTAATGTGTTGCTCAGAATAAACTGAAGACTACAGGGACCCAAAGCATATAGTCTATCCTCTACAGCTGCTCTTCCGAGAT
Organism: Rattus rattus; assembly: GCF_011064425.1. Lineage (NCBI taxonomy): Eukaryota > Metazoa > Chordata > Mammalia > Rodentia > Muridae > Rattus > Rattus rattus. The sequence goes on from NC_046158.1 coordinate 24,950,719, forward strand.
ATATTTAAGCCTCGATGCCCGTGTTTCAGTTAGTTATTGGCACAAGATCAGACTACAAAGTTCTTTGCTCTGGTTAAAAAGATACCAAGGAGAGAACAGCCCCCAATTTTAATCTCACACCAAATCGTGTTAAGGATAGACCTATTTTGAATCCACATCCTTCCAAGATCACCGTTATACTGGGATTTGACCAATGCCTATACTTGTGAAGACTGCCAATTGCTGAGGTGAACTCATAGGACAGAAGTATAGGAATCAACCACAAGTGAGGCTTGCTCAGACAACAGTGCAGAGCACAGGGATCTGGGTCAAGTTCAAGAACTAGAGTCCTTGCAGAGTTATGACTTTTAACAGTATTGTGGTTCACAAGCCCACTATTGTTTCAAGGCAAGGTCTTGTTTCTACTACAATGTTCTAAAAAATTGGGTCTTATATCATGCAATACTCCTAAGATTGCTGATGAAGGTAGATACCTTGAGGGTGAGTTGGTCATGCTGAATCTAAAAATCATAGGGTTCCACACAGACTGAAGGTTGTGCCGACATTCACTGGGGTACAAGACATCCCATTGCTATGGAGGTTCTGGGGCTCTGCCTGTAAACAGCCGCTCAGTGATAGTTATGCTACTCAGACACAAGGCATGACAGATGAAACGTAATCTACCCTGCTGTCTAAGTCTGAGAAGGGATAAGTGAAATTGTCTGTCCTACTACAGTTCGGAATGCTAATTCTGTAAGTTTTGGCTTAGTATGAGAATTTGATATTTGAATAGTATTGGGCTTCACTACAGTTTTTTTTTATATTTTTATTAAGATTTTTTCTTTTTCGGGCAAACATCCCCCCCCCCCCCCTTCTTTATGGGTGTTCCCTCCCACCCCTCCCTCCTTGTTGCCCTCCCCCCAACAATCTAGTTCACTGGGGGTTCAGTCTTAGCAGGACCCAGGGCTTCCCCTTCCACTGGTGCTCTTACTAGGATATTCATTGCTACCTATGAGGTCAGAGTCCAGGGTCAGTCCATGTATAGTCTTTAGGTGGCTTTCAATTGTAAGAACTGTTTCTCTCTCCCTTTTTTAAATGAATAGCTCTTGCTATCCTTACTAATTTTTTTCTATTTTACATGTGTATAGAGGTAGAGATACATCCATGTCTACATACTAGTCTGTATTGAAGCCATGGAGAGATAATGACAACATTTTCCTTTATGCCTTCTTCAATGTGTCTTTCCATTGGTTATGTTAAAATTGGGTTCTGTCTCCCAAAGACTAAACCATGGACAGACCCATGGCTCCAGCTGCATATGTAGCTGAGGATGGCCTTATTGAACACCAATAGGAGGAGAAACCCTTGGCCATGCCAAGACTTGACACCCCAGTGTCAGGGAATACGAGGGCAGGGAGGCAGGAAGGGGAATCCACCAAGAAGGGGGATGAGTGGAGGAACACCTTCATAGAAGGAGTAGGGAGGATGGTATAGGGGGTATATGGGTGGGAAACTGGGAAAGGGGATAACATCTGAAATGTTAATAAAGAAATATCTAATGAAAAAGGTTGGGCTCTGTGGTCTTTCATCTGGTTTTCTCAGCTGTTTTGCTGGTAATTTAATACAGTTATAACTGTTAAAAATGGTATGTCTGTGAGGAGAGTTCATCAGAAGATCTCACTTAGCTGCCATCTTGCTTTAGTCCTCCCTCCACACTGGAAACATTCATCTTGCTTATATTGTAAAGCTTAAGCCATTTTAATAAGTGCATATTATTTCATTTTGTCTTGTTACTCTGGGATATTCGGTTTATATATATTATAACTTTAAAGACTATTTGAATGAGTAGCTCTTGCCATATTTACTAATCATTTTCTAAATTATATGGGAGTAGAGGTAGAGTTAATAGGTAAAATTTATGTAAATGTATATAACTCATAATATAAAACATCAAATAATGTGAAAACTACATCTATATAATTTAAAAGCAAACTATAGAAATCAAAACATTACAGTAATGATACACATAGTAGTAAATTTACACTTTTTGCTGGTGCAGTATGAGAAAATGTGTGGCTACTTTAATAATGCCTCAGGACTATGTGGAAAGGAGAAATGTTATTTTACTTTGACTTATGCTTTGGCCATGATCACCTAAGACCTCTTACACAGGTAAGAGGTATTTTCCTTAATATCTTCATAGTAGGAATTTTGTGTACGCTATCTCCTATAATCCTTAAAAAATTGCATTCTAAATGGGAAAACTATACATATGACTGTTTAGATGAGAAATTGTGAAGTGAAATATTTCTTATGTGTTGCTGCTCTGATGATCCTGGCCATTCATATTTGTTCACTATTCTAGAAGTTTAGATAGTGGAATGGGAGGAGTGAATGGACAGAAGTAAATTGACCAAGACTGCTTCTCTCTGGAGTTCCGTAAGTCTCCTAACTGGAGTGCTATTGTTGCTGCCCTATTTGCCTGGTTAGGATTTTGAAATTTTTAAAATTTTTCTTCTTACAGTGTTTTCTTTTTCTTTTTTAACAAAATAACCATTCTACCTAATTTCTAAAGGATCAAAGATATAAATACTCTTCAGCTTAGTAAGTCAACATAATACATTTTATAATAATCTTTTGTGAGGAAGAAACTCTAAATTGGTTAAAATCAATTCAATTAAAATTTTTAATATAAAGAACTTGCAGCACATAAGTGATTGGCTCTGAGCTAAGACAGTAGGAACAGGTCTGTGGCATTTTATTAGGTTACATTCCCTTGTTGTATAAACATAAAGGTTATTATGTTTTAGTAATATTACTGACACTCTTTTCTTGTGAAATTAACTACTATTAACTATGATGATAAGTAAGTTACACACTCTCAAGTTATCATAAAGTACATCTCATAAAATAATACTATCAATATTCTATAGTAGGGGTTGGAGATTTAGCTCAGTGGTAGAGCGCTTGCCTAGCAAGCGCAAGGCCCTGGGTTCGGTCCCCAGCTTTGAAAAAACAAAACAAAACAAACAAAAAAATATTCTATAGTAATTTAAACATAATAAAAAGTACAAAATGCAATTATTTAGTAATAGTTTACCTTAACAATAATGTCAAGAGTCTCTGTGTTATATTCTCTTCTAAGATAAATGGTATATTCTACTTTAACTAAGGTCAGACCAGCACATTGACTTCTCACACTGAAAACAGGATTTGAGAGCATATTATATGTTTCTAAGAAGAATACAATAAACACCATTCCTATGTGTACTGTAGTCACATGGCTGCATTAAAAGGTTTTCTTGTTTTGCAGATAAAGATTGTTTGAGGCACCCAACATCATTCTTTAATTATTCATTAAATATCATTATTTATTCATTAATTCCTGAATACTTTTTGCATAGCACATGTAGCTTTAATATTTTGTTTCTTGTATGAGGATGTGTTGGATATTAGACTTATGTGAGGTGTGGTGTATTGGAGGATTGATCATGTTTCATTCATAGACAATTGACGAAACACTGTCATGAGTAATAGTGCATATTGAGAATATAACATGTAAATCTAAAGGGCATGAAGACCACAAGAACATAAAAATGTGTATCTGATTTTTTTTCATAATTTTATAAATATAATGTCGAGTAAAGTATACTTACAGTGAAAGGGAGACAAGATGTATAAAACTGCTAAACTTACTAAAAATATTGGGATTATAAAAGCCAACGAAACAATCATGATTGTAGATTTCTTTTTCATACAGTTTTATTTGATATTAATAATACTAAAAATTAATGTGTCTAGGTTTGTCCCATAAGCAGTACTACTAAACTGTTTAGATTCCTGATAACAATCTCATGGTTATTTTCAAATACTTGAAGGCACAACAGTACTATTGTTTTAGGTTGTTGGAATTTAGAATAGTTTAGCTGCTTTGTTAATCACTTCAGAGAAAATACTCTGTGTGTCTTTCTTACCATACTAAAGCTGCTTATGCAGGTTTTGTCATTTTTATTTAAATAACTGGAATAACATAGGATTATCACCAAACCAAGCTCACAGTTCATATTTTAGGATCTCTTATAACATCCATTTTTCTGTTTCTAATTTTAGGTTTTGTTCCTTTCTCGATTCTTTCTTTTCTTTCCTTTTTCTCTTATCAAATATTAAGTTAGATTTGCGAGCTCAGTTAATCTGCTTGGGCAATTAAGTTAGTTCTTAGTTTCATTGATATTTTTCCTGTGATATAATTGCTTGTTCTTTATTTGATTTATATTTGTTCTGATTTTATTGTTCTCATTTATGTAATGTAATCTATTTGAGTTCCCTCCTTCCTTTCAATTGTATATTGTCCTGTTTTTCCACCTGTACTATTATAGTTTCATTCTCTAAAATTGATGTTTGATTTTGCCTGTGATTTCTCCTATTTGATTGTAATTATTCAATAGGTTTCTTAGTTATGGATGTTCAGATTTTTCAGGATGCTTTTCATTTATTTAATTATTTATTCACTTTACATCCCAACATCACACCCCCTCGTCGCCGTACCCCCTCACATAAGTCTTCCCCCCAATCTATCTTTTCCTTTTCTTTTGAGAAGAAGCCCCCCTATGGTTGTCATCCCCAGCACACTACACCCCAACACATATACATCAAGACCCTGAAGGACTATGTGCATCCTCTTCCTTTGAGGCCAGACAAGGCAGTCTACTTAGGGGTGTATGATCCAAAGGCAGGTAGGCAACAGGCTCAGGAACAGCCACTGCTCGAGTTGTTGGGTGACCCACATGAAGACTAAGGTGAACATTTGCTACAAATGGAAGGGGACCTAGGTCCTAGCCCATGCTCATTCTTGGGTTGGTGATTCAGTCTTGGGAATCCCCAAGTGTCCAAATTAGTTGACTCTCTTGGTCTTCCTGTGGAGTCTCTGTCCTTTTTGGGTCCTTCAATTCTTCTCCAAATTCTTATGTAACCCTCCAGAGATCCATCTAATATTTGAGTGTAAATCTGCATCTCTCTCTAAGAGCTGTTGGGTGGAGACTTTTAGAGGAAAATTATGCTACATGTCTGTCTGCAAGCATTGAAGAGTATCATTACTAGTATAGGAATTGGTTCTTGACCATTCGATGGGACTCAATTTGGGGCAGGCATTGGTTGGCCATTCCCTCAACATCTGCCCTGTCTTTATTCTAGAATATCTTGTAGGCTGGATTCTTCTTTTAAGAATATTTTAATAATAAAGGAAAGGTAATAAAGTGAACAGATCACAATGAGTCTAGTAGTCTAAAGAAATAGCTGTGTCCATAATGCACAAAACATGTAAATTACAAAAGTAAAACAAACTTGGATTTCTTTGCTATTCTACTTCTTTTGGTGATTTTGATTTTGAATATCATGACTATATTAAACTAATGGCTGGATAACCAAAAGCTTAATAATCCTATAAGCCAAGGGTTGCAAAATTAGGTATGTCGAAGTTTGATGTACAATAAAGATATTTATATAACATAATCATTTTGTTCAATCCCAACAGTATGCATAGATTTTCCTTTGAGATTTCTCTGTGTGGAGATGCCTATGTTTTCTCCTATCCACTTAGAATCACTAAAATTATCTTTTCCATTAAGTTAGTGTATATAGATGATCATATTTTATTTTTTGGTTTTAATATTTATTAGGCAATCAATCGGCTTATCTCCACTCTATTTAGTTGTAGATTTTTCTTGATAGGGCTGATCTAAGAGGTGCATTAAGAAAATTATAGTTATTTTTAGATAAAATTGCATACTTGAACTTTATAAAACATTGTTTACAATATGGGTTCATATCTTCTCTTAAGTTCATATGGTGTATACCATCACTGACATGAATCTTGTTTTTTAAAAATAAGATATAACATCTGGTCAAGCTTTATATTAGGTTTCAAAACAGTCTGACCTATCCCATCACAGGAAAAAAATGTGATTCTTAAGGGAAAATGTCTTTAGTTTAATTATCAACCACTAGTATTGGTAAAGTCATTACAAATGATCCAGCCTATTTCTGAAGTTCACCACAAAGGTCCAGTTGTATTAGGAAGAAAGCATTAGTAAGTTAAAGTTTGATTTACTTAGTGTTCACTGTGCTGTAATGGGTACAGAGAGTTAAGACATTTGTTCCATTTTCAACAAAATAACTGAGGTGCTGGCTTATTGACCCTATTTGGGCCCCATGGATGGAAAAGTAAAGAAAAATGACTTTGAATTAGAGCCATAACATGCGAGTGTGTTTTTCTACATTCTCCATTTGCTTAGTGACGCACAGGCATCAAAAGGCATTTAGTATCTTGGCATCTTCCTTCAACAGCAGGAAATTTGTCTTTTAATAATAACCTGCCCCTCCCCTGTGTGCACATGCATGAGCATGTGTAAGTGCATGTGCATCTTTGTTTGTGTGTGTGTGTGTTTGTGGGTGTTTGTGAAGGTGAGTCTAAAATTTCCTTCCCAATCACAAGTAGTCAATAAAATAAGATTAGAAAAGAACTCCAGAGAGTCCAGCTGTTATAGAGCCAACTGTGAGATTCCAAGTTCTTTATGCACTTCTTGCTATACTGTTAAACTGTTCCAAAGTCATGAGTCATGAGTTTGAGGACATCGAAATCTTCTGCATGTATACATGAGTAAGACATAGATAAAATGAACTTAAAATCTCCCTTTATTTTCATATATATATATATATATATATATATATATATGAATGAAAGGCTTCTTTGACAAAGGATAAAGATGAAAAAAACTTAAAATTAAATTTTATAGTACTGCATAGTATTTCTTTATTTTTTATTTAATTGGATTTTTTATTTACATTTCAAATGTTATTAACTTTCCTGATTCCCAGACATAAGCCCCCTACCCTATCCCCACCCCTTATTCTAGTAGGGTGAACCCCTCCCCTTATTCTAGAAGGGTGTACCCTTCCCCATACACTTCCCCTTCTAGCACCCATCCCCCGGACATTCCCTTACCCTGGGGGTCCAACCTTGGCAGGACCAAGGGCTTCTCCTTACATTCGTGCCCAACAAGGCCATCCTCAGCTACAAATGCACCTGGAGCCATGGATCAGTCCATGTATAGTCTTTGGGTAGTGGTTTACTCCCTGGGAGCTCTGGTTGGTTGGCATTGTTGTTCTTATGGGGTTACAAGCCCCTTCAACTCTTTTAAGACTTTCTAATTCCTCCAACGGGGATCCCATTCTCAGTTCAATTGTTTGCTGCTAGCATTTGCCCCTGTATTTGAAATGCTCTGGCTGTGTGTCTCAGGATACATTTATATCTGGTTCCTGTCAGCATGCACTTCTTAGCTTCATCAATCTTATCTAGTTTTGGAGGACGTATAGTATGGGCCACATGTGGGGCAGGCTCTGAATGGCAGTTCTTTCAGTCTCTGCTCCAAACTTTGCCTCCATATCCCCTCCTATGAAGAATTTTGTTTCTTCTTTTAAGAAGGACTGAAGCATCCACACTTTGGTCATCCTTCTTGAGCTTCATGTGGTCTGTGAATTATATCTTGGGTAATTAAAGCTTTTGGGCTAATATTTACTTATCAATAAGTACATACCATGTGCATTTTTCTGAGATTGGGCTACCTCTCTCAGGATGATATTTTCTAGTTCAATCCATTTGCCTATAAATTTTATGAATTTGATAGTACTCCATTGTGTAGATATACCACATTTTCTGTATCCATTCCTCTGTTGAAGGGCATCTGGGTTCTTTCCAGCTTCTGGCTGTTATAAATAAGGCTGCTATGAACAGAGTATATGCCCAGGAGAGGTATAAATGGGTCCTCAGGAAGTGCAATGTCCAATTTTCTGAGGAATCTCCAGATTGATTTCCAGAGTGTTGGTGTGCAATCACACCAAAAGTGAAGAAGTGTTCCTCTTTCTCCACATCTTCGCCAGCATCTGTTGTTAAGTAAGTTTTTGATGTTAGCCATTCTGACTACTGTGAAGCAGAATCTCAGGGTTGTTTGATTTGCATTTCCCTGATGACGAAGGATGTTGAGCATTTCTTTAGGTGCTTCTCAGCTATTCAATATTCCTCAGCTGAGAATTCTTTGTTTAACTCTGTACCCCATTGTTAGTAGAGTTATTTAGCTCTCTGGAGTTTAACTTCTTGTGTTCTTTGTATATTTTGGATATTAGCCCTCTATCAGATGAAGGATTGTTAAAGATCTTTTCCCAAACTGTTGGTTGCCGTTTGCCTTACAGAAGCTTTGCATTTTTAGGAGGTCCCATTTGTTAATTCTTGATCTTAAAGCATAAGCCATTGGTGTTTTAGTCAGAAAGTTTTTCCCAGTGCCCATATGATCGATGCTCTTCCCTACCTTTTCTTCTATTAGTTTGAGCATTTCTTCTATTAGTTTGAGTGTATCTGGTTTGATGTGGAGGTCCTTGATCCACTTGGACTTAAGCTTTGTACAGGGTGATAAGAATGGGTTGGTTTGCATTCTTCTACATGCTGACCTCCAGTTGAACCAGCACCCTTTGTTGAAAATGCTATCTTTTTTTCCATTGGATGGTTTTAGCTCCTTTGTCAAAGATCAAGTGACCATAGATATGTGGGTTCATTTCTGGGTCTTCAATTCTATTCCACTGATCTACCTGCCCTGTCTCTGTACCAATACCATACAGTTTTTAATACTATTGCTTTGTAATACTGCTTGAAGTCAGGAATGGTGATTCCCCCAGAAGTTCTTTTATTATTGAGGATAGTTTTCACTATTCTGGGATTTTTGTTATTCAAAATGAATTTGCAGATTGCTCTTTCCAGCCCTATGAAGAATTGAATTGGAATTTTGATGGGGATGTCATTGAATCTGTAGACTGCTTTTGGAAAAATGGCCATCTTTACTATATTAATTCTGACAATCCATGTTCAGGGGAGTTCTTTCCATCTTCTGAGATCTACTTCAAGAGACTTGAAGTTCTTGCCATACAGTTCCTTCACTTGCTTCATTACAGTCACACCAAGGTATGCTATGTTATTTGGGACTATGCGAAGGGTGTCATTTCCCTAATTTCTTTCTCAGCCTATTTATCCTTGGAATAGAGGAAGGCTACTGATTTGTTTGAGTTCATTTTATACCTGGCCACTTTGTTGAAGTTTATCAGGCTCAGTAGTTCTCTGGTGGAACATTTGGGGGTCACTTAAGTATATTATCATATCATCTTCAAAGATGAGTACTTTGACGTCTTCCTTTCCAATTTGTATCCCTTTGACATCCTTTAGTTTTCTGATTGTTAGGACTTTGATTACTATATTGAATAAGTAGGGAGAGAGTGGGCAGCATTTTCTAGTCCCTGATTTTAGTGCGAGTGCTTCTAATTTTGCTCCATTTAATTTAATGTTAGCTACTAGCTGGCTGTATATTGTTTTTACTATGTTTAGGTATGGGCCTTGAATTCCTGATCTTTCAGGACTTTTATCATGAAGGGGTGTTGAATTTTGTCAAATGCTTTCTCAGCTTCTAATGAAATGATCATGTGGTTCTTATCTTTGAGTTTGTTTATATACTGGATTACATTGATGGATTTTCATATATTAAACCATCCCTGCATCCCTGGGATGAAGCCTATTTAATCATGATGGATGATCGTTTTGATGTGTTCTTGGATTTGGTTTGCAAGAATTTTATTGAGTATTTTTGCATCAATATTCATAAGGGAATTGGTCTGAAGTTCTCTTTCTTTGTTGGGTCTTTATGTAGTTTAGGTATAAGAGTAATTGTGGCTGCATAGAAAGAATTGGGTAGTGCTCTGTTTGTTTCTATTTTCTGGAATAGTTTGGACAGTATAGGTATGAGGTCTTCTATGAAGGTCTGGTAGAATTCTGCATTAAACTCATCTGATCCTGGGCTCTTTTTGGTTGAGAGACTTTTACTAACTGCTTCTATTTCTTTAGGAGATATGGGATTGTTTAGATGGTTTATCTCTTCCTGACTTAACTTTGGTACCTTCTATTTGCTTAGAAAATTATCCATTTCCTCCAGATTTTCCAGTTTGTTGAATACAGGTTTTTGTAGTAGGATCAGATGATGCTTTGAATTTTCTCAGATTCTGTTGTTACATCTCCCTTTTCATCTCTGACTTTGTTAATTTGGACACACTTTCTGTGCCCTAAGTCTTGTCTGGCTAAGGATTTATCTACCTTGTTTATTTTCTCAAAGAACCAGCTCCTGGTTTTGTTGCTTCTTTGTATAGTCCTTTTTGTTACTAATTGGTTGATTTCAGCACTGAGTATGATTATTTCCTGCCTTCTACTCCTCTTGGGTATATTTACTTCTTTTTGTTCTAGAGCTTTTAGGTGTGCTATCAAGCTGCTAATGTATGCTCTCTTGAGTTTCTTTTTGGAGGCACTCAGAACTATTAGTTTTCCTCTTAGCACAGTTTTCGTTGTGTCCCATAAGTTTGGGTATATTGCGCCTTCATTTTCATTAAATTCTGAAAAGTCTTTAATTTCTTTCTCTATTTTTTCCTTGACCAAGTTATTATTGAGTAGAGCATTGTTCAACTTCCATGTATATGTGAGGTTTCTGTCGTTTTTGCTGTTATTGAAGGCCTCAGTCTGTGGTTATCTGTTAGGATGCATGGAAATATTTCTATCTTCTTGTATCTGTGGATTTTGTGACCGATTATTTGGTCAGTTTTGGAGAAGGTACCATGAGGTGCTCAGAAGAAGGTATATTCTTTTGTTTTAGGGTGAAATGTTCTATAAATATCTGTTAAATCCATTTGGTTCATAACTTGTGTTAGTTTCACTGTGTCAGTGTTTAATTTCTGTTTCCATGATCTGTCCATTGATAAGAGTGGGGTGTTGAAATCTCCTACTATTATTGTGTGAGATAAAATGTGTGCTTTGAGATTTAGTAAGGTTTCTTTTATGAATGTAGGTGCCCTTGCATTTGGAGCATAGATATTTAGGATTGAGAGTTCATCTTGGTGGAAATTTCCTTTGATAAATAAGAAGTTTCCTTCTGTATCGTTTTTGATAACTTTTGGTTGAAATCTGATTTTATTCAATATTGGAATGGCAATTCCAGCTTGTTTTGGGGGACATTTGCTTGGAAAGTTGTTTTCTAGCCTTTTACTCTGAGGTAGTGTCTGTCTTTGTCTCTGAGGTGTGTTTCTTGTATGCAGTAAAATGTTGGGTCCTCTTTACGTATCCACTCTGTTAGTCTATGTCATTTAATTGGGGAATTGAGTCCTTTGATGTTAAGAGATATTAAGGAATAGTGATTGTTGCTTCCTGTTATTTCTTTTTTGTTAGAGGTAGAATTATGTTTGTGTGTCTCTCTTCTTTCATTTTCAATATAAGATTACTTTCTTACTCTTTCTAGGGTGTAGTTTCCCTCCTTGTATCGGAGTTTTCCATCTATTATCCTTGGTAGGGCTGGATTTGTAGAAAGTGTGTAAATTTGGTTTTGTCATGGAGTATCTTGGTTTCTTCATCTATGTTAATTGAGAATTTTGCTGGATATAGTAGCATGGACTGGCATTTGTGTTCTCTTAGGATTTGTATGACATCCGCCCAGGATATTCTGTCTTTCATAGTCTCTGGTGAGAAGTCTGGCGAAATTCTGATAGGTCTGCCTTTATATGTTACCTGATCCCTTTTTTTCTTACTGCTTTTAATATTCTCTCTTTGTTTTGTGGGTTTGGTGTTTTGATTATTATGTGACTGGAGGAATTTCTTTTCTTGTCCAATCTATTTAGAGTTCTGTTGGCCTCTTGTATGATAATGGACATCTCTCTCTTTAGGTTAAGAAAGTTTTCTTTTATAATTTTGTTGAAAATATTTACTGGCCCTTTAAATTGGGAGTCTTCATGCTCTTCTATACCTATTATCCTTAAATTTGGTCTTCTCATTGTGTCCTGGATTTCCCGGATGTTTTGGGTTAGGAGCTCTTTGCAATTTGCATTTTTTTTGATGGTTGTGTCAATGTTTTCTATGGTATCTTTTGCCCCTGAGATTCTCTCTTCTATATCTTGTATTCTGTTTGTAATGCAGAGACTCCTGATCTCTTCCCTAGGTTTTCTATCTCTGGGGTTATCTCCCTTTGTGATTTCTTTACTGTTGCTATTCCAATTTTTAGATTCTGGATGGTTTTGTTCAATTCCTTCACCTGTTTGTTTTTGTTGTCTTCTAATTGTTTAAAGGATTTTTGTATTTCCTCTTTAAGGGCTTCTACTTGTTTATTTGTGTTATCCTGTATTTCTTTACGGGAGTTATTTATGTCCTTCTTAAAGTCCTCCCACATCATCATAACCTGTGATTTTAAATCCAAATCTTGCTTTTCCAGTATGTTGAGATATCCATTATTTGCTTTGGTGGGAGACCTTGGCTCTGGTGAAGCCAAGTGGTCTTGGTTTCTGTTGCTTAAGTTCCTCTGCTTGCCTCTTTCCATCAGGTTGTCTCTGGTGTTAGCTTGTCTTGCTATCTCTGACAGTGGCTTACCCTCCTGTAGGTCTGTGTGTCAGCACTCCTGCAGACCTGTTTTCTTTCAGCTGCTCTTGGGTTTGTATGACCTGAGGCTTCCAGGCGGGTTGCTTGTCACAGAAGAGTTGGTCTTTCCTCTGCTCCCTGGTGTGTAGGCGCTCCTGGTGACTGCCTTTCAGCCCTTGGCACAGGCAGAGAACTGAAGGCCCTGCCCCTGACTGCTCTTAGGTCCCTGTGCACAGAGGGCACATATGGTACTAGGTGATTTCCTCTTGGGTAAGGAATGTGGGCATAAAGTAGTTGTCTCCTCTGAGTTCTCAAGATTGTCTGCACTACAGAGAGTCTATCTCTCTCCTCCACGGGATTTGGGTGCAGGGAGCTGTGGTACTGATTCAGTTCAGTTCTGGGCACAAGCAGAAACCATCAGGTTCCTGAAGCTGAGTGCTCCTTCATTCTTGTTTGTAACCAGAGGCACTATGTAGTTTCCTCTTAGCCAGGAATGTGAGCAGAAGTGGGCAGAAGTGGTGGTCTCTTCTGAGGTCTCAGGATTGTCTGCATTTCTGGGAGTTCAGCTCTCTCCCCTACCTTGCACACTATTTCCTTACTTGCCATAGAACTGGCTAGCAATAATGACGTGAAATAAATTTAACTTTACTAAATGGCTTGATTTTTTTTAAGAGATAAACATCTAGAAGTTTTGAGGGCTAAGATGAACAAACCAAATCAGTTCTCACCAGTTTCTCTAAAGAGAATAATTGCTTGTTTAATAAAGATAGCTCTTTTGGTCTATATTTATTTCTATGCGTGTGGAAAATTCAGAATTCTCCAAAGCAAACTCATTTGGAATACTTTCTGCAGGATCCTTTTCAATTCCAGCACACCCCATTCTAGATTTTGTAAGAATATTTTTTATTTCTTATTTAGTATGCATCTATGTGTATATGCACATTTCTCTGATCCAGTGTTCAAAAGCATCATAGTCTTGAGAATTATGAATGAGGTATGTAAATAAATATGGTACTTTAAAGCTCTATGCCTTTTTAGGGATTTTACATTTTTATAAAACAGTGTGACCACATTTATTCCCATATGAATAATGAATTAGAATAAAGAGGTGCATAGATATGAGAGGAATTACAGGAAGAACTAAAGCATGTATATGATTAAAATATATTTTATGAAATTATCAAAAAATTAAGAGTAAAAATATTCAATTAACACTAAATGACATGCTATTAAATTAATAATGAACTATTTGCCAATTAATTGAATTTGAAATTGTAATGAGTCATATTTTCAAATCTGATTTTCAACATGATAACACACTATTACACATTGTACACAAATATTGTCTGATAGTTTATACACTTTTCATATTTATGATTAATCTCTTTGAATTATTTCTATTTTCTATATTCCTAAACTTGACTAGTCATAGAAAAGGGCTATATATTGATTTTATGGATTGATTTTATTTATTTTAGTATAGCCTCATTTAGATATAGAATGATCTCTAAAGAATATATATGTATTTGTGTACTTAGTATGCAAAAAGTTGTAGCTTTTTAAGGTTTTCATCCACAAGGCTACATTCGTAGTATGCGTGTGTGTGTGTGTGTGTATGTGTGTGTGTATGTGTGTATGTGTTATATGATAACAACAATGAAAAAGATTTATCATCAGAGAGGCATCATTAAGCAACTGATAGGAACAGATGCAGAGACCAACAGCCAAATACTAGGCAGAGAGAGAAGACTGTAGGAGCCTGTGGGATCAATGACACCATGAGAACATGGCCCATAACCAGGGTTCATAGGGGATCATAGAGACTAAGGTGAGACTCACAGCCCCTGTAAGGGTGTGAGTTATGTCTTCTGCATATAACTTATGGCTGTTTAGATTTCTATTCTTGTGGAAATTTTAACAGTGGAAGTGGGAATTGTCTTTGATTCTTTTGCCTGCTCTTGGGACCCTTTTCTACTGACAGGGAAAGGCTGACTCCAGCTTTTTCAACTTGATATGTGAATTTGTACCTCTTCTTATTGTGTTTTGCTATGTAATATTCAGTGGAAATCCCTAGGAGGCCGGATATTTTATTTGAAGAGATATAGAAGAGGAATGAATCTGGGAGAGAGAGTAGGTGAGAGGAGAAACCGTGGTTGAGATGTAATATATGTAAGAAAAATAAACAAAAAGAAAGGAAATGATATAATACAATTACTCTTATTTAATGAAATGTTATTTAATACAATAAATTTAATCGTATTTCTCCCTCCTTCCAGATATCCCCCAGCTACTTTATACTCATTTAAATTCATGTGCTACTCTTTCTTTCTCTGTGTCTATCTCTCTCTTCTCTCTCTCCCTCTTCCTCTCTCCCCCTGTCTCTCTCCCTCTCTTCTTCTCTCCCCCCTTACTCTCTATTTCTTTCTCCAAAAGTAAAACAAATGTCAAATCTGTCAAACAAAAATTACTAAGGCAAATAACAAAAATTCAAATAACAAAAAGATACATCCCAATCCCACAAAAGTATGTATTGGGCAAATAGTAATACATCATTTAAGGTTAGATTTCTATTTTATATACATTTACTTTTTTGAATCTACATATATAAGGATCATATTTAAATCACTTCTATCCCTAGACCCCCTGATTTTTCTCATATCCTTCATATCTGTTTTAAATTGATGAACTAACTCCTTTCTAATTGTTGTCACACACACACACACACACACACACACACACACACATATCTAAAAACAAGCTGCTGAGTCAATTTAGTATAACTGGTATATATGTGTGTCTAGGGTTGACCTTTTCATGTTTGATAATTTATTAGGAAGCTTACTCCTGAAGACAATGAGTGTTTCTCTCTCAGCAGCATTAATTGCCTGTGGTGAAAGCACATAGGTATTTGGCCTTGCAATTTCTTCATTCACACTACTGTTGGGGCATATGTCTTGCTTAGGTAACCATATTCTTGAGCTTTCATGGGTACAGCTACTGTATCCCAATCCTCTGCTGCATATAAGCCTTCTCTCCTATATTTCATGATATGCTTTAGGTGCCAAGAAAATTGGAAAAGCCTGGCATCTGAGTGCCCATGGGCAAGAATTCAAGACCTAGGGTGCACAACAGATCAAAAGAACCATAAGGATATGCCAGGACACTAGGGAACAAGTTCAGAATTTGGAGAAGCAAATTGTGGATTGTCAGCCATATCTGGAGCTAAGATAGAACTTGAGAAACCTAGTACTTAGAGAAACCTCTGGTGGGTTCCAGCCACCTGTGTTGCACAGAGAGATAACTCAGAAGGCCTCCTATCTGTTAAGAAATTTTCTTTGGTCAAACTTGTGAGTCTCTGAATGTCTACAATTGCTGTTTTTTTGTCACTATTATTACTTTGTTCTATGTATTGTCTTCTGCTTTGCAAGTTCTTATGCATTCAACCTGGAGTTCTTTGTTTTGGTTTGTTCTCCATCTCTCCATCTCTTGTATGTGTCTTTTTGCCAGTTACAGGTGTAGTTGGATGCCAGACCAAGCTCTAGGGGATGACACTCCCATGTGGTTTCAAGGTAGGCATAACAGGATGTCATCATACCAAGGTAGCATAACACCCCTTTGAAACAAAGGCAAAGTTGTAAGATTGTTATGAACTTTTGAAAAGAAGACATGATTGCCATTCCTGGAGCAGGCAGTATAGAAACTTGTAGTTAAGGTTACAGGTGGGCCATAGCCCAATCCTTGAGAAACTGTGGTTCAGTCATAAACCATAATGAACTAGTTTGCCTTTAGCAAAAGATCACCTTTAAGAACCATACTGCTGATTTATTTGATTAAAACTTTGGTTAAGATATAAATATTGTCTCTGTATGATCATTATGTGGGCTTTCTGTACCTCCGTACATTTAAGTTTATTGGATATGGTTAAAAACCATAATCTGTAACAAAAGTTGACTTAAAACTTATACTAGAAGGTTAATAATTAGACTACATAGGTAACGCTAACCAGATTATAATACATTCATGAATGTCTCTATCATTCGAGGTAAATATTCAAATGGCCAAATATACTAACTCCTGTAGTTCTACCTCTGACTGCTTTTGTTAACTGAATTATGTCAAAACCAAAGCATGTTTTTTTTTTTATGTTTAAAGGCTCCCTCAGAGAAAGGCACAAGTTTATACCCAAATACCCAGCAATATTGCTTGTTAACGTAGGGCCACAACTACTGAACACCAGAAACTGTGATAGTCCTATTTTATGGCACAGCAATACAATGACCTAAGGAGTCTGATACAGAGCATATAAAATATGTCTCCTAACCTCAAGTCTATTCAGACCAACAGTGACTGATTTAAGAATGTATGTCTAGTCCCCTTGTCTTGGCTAACTTTGTTAAGCTTTGACTATTTTGATAAACTAAGTAATACAAGAAACTATAATATAATGCAACCATGAAAGGATCAGGAATGTAAACCTGCCAGTTTACACTATATTTGTGATTTAAAGTTTTATTTTGATACTAAAAGGCTTCAGTGTAATTCATTGTAATTTTAAGGCTAAAATTAACAGGGATAAAATTGAGAATCCCAATCTTATAAAAGCTACTAAATTGTTATAAACTATTAAAGTTAATTAAGAGATACAGATTATTATCACCTTATAAATGATCAAATTCTTTACAAATGGAATTCATTTATTAAAGCAAGCTTTATTTAACCTCATGTCTATGCTTTCAAGGTTAAACATAGAACAAGTAACTAAAACCATGCATTTTTTTTGAAATCAGACATATCTAATAGATAGCCTTCAAAACTTTTCAGAAATCTACTGAATATGGCATTTTTAAATGTTTAATGGAGAAAGCTTGCTATTACAGAGAAAGATTCTACCACCTAGGGGAAACACAAAGGACTCTAAAGAGGAAATATGGGGAAATGATGATTCCCCCTGGATTATGGTAATATTAACCACTCTCCAAACTGCCTCAGGCTCACCTGTTACCAGGGCCTTGCACAAACTACGGACATTGTTGGATCGACTGCTCTACTCCACCTCATCAAAGTAAGGTCATTCTATCAGGTTTCTGCTCTACAAGAAAAAAATTTCTGACCCAAGTCTGGCAGCCAAAGGCTGACACTGCCCTATGTGGTACCTGAAGATATAATATTATCTTATGTGTAGTCAAAGTCCTACAACCACTGCCTCCAATAAGTCCATTATAACCAGTGGAGCCTAGGGCAACTATCTAGGTAGTGAGTAAGTTCTCTGTCATTTTAATTGATACATAGGCCATTTGGATTATATTACCCTATAATTTATCCTTCCTAGATTTCTGATGGTGTTGAGAGCTCATTGTAGCTTTATCAATTGAGCAGCAATTGCCTGATCAATGCATTGCATATATAAAAACAAGGCATTATTTTCTCCTGATTTGTCTGATTAAAAAAAAGCAAACTCAACTTTGCGTTACTAACAGGTTTCATATTTAAAGATGAACAGGTTTCATATGTAACTTTTACTATTTAAGATAACTTGATTTGCAAAAATTGCTATCAGTAATCAAATAGTTAAGTATAGCTTATGTCAAATCATTTGGGTGATTTGGTTATCAACAAAACATGGCATATCCATTTGCAGTAAGACTAGACATCATCACTTGTATTTAATCTGGGCAAAGCAACCCAGTGGACGGAAAAGTGACCCCAAAGCAGTTAAAACAGTCAGAGGCAGCTCCTCCCACTTTTCAGAGTCACAAAAGAAAACCAAAGAACACAACTAAAACATATAGGCTCATTGATTGGTTCTGTGGAGGTTTTGTGTTGTTTGTTTGTCTGGTTAGTTGTTTTTTTGTTTTTGTTTGTTCATTTGTTTGTTGTATATATTTTCTTTGTGTCCTAGTCCTGTCTGGTCCCTTCAATTCTTCCTCCCCCAACCTTTGTAGGATTCCCTCCCTCATACTGTATGGAATTCTACTTTGAAAAGGGAAGGTACTTTAACTTCTCCTATATGAGAGCATTGTGGGAAAGGGAGAGGAAATATGCAAGCTCTTTATCTGCATCTTAATAATACCTTCAATTCATGAAGCTGCACATAGTTTTTAGAAAAAGAAAAGTTTCAGCTTTATTTAAATACAAAGGTCTAAACATAATTTAAATTATAAATATCTGAGGATATAAAAGGTCTAAACAATTTACAGGGATCTAAGAAAATGACTTAAGTACTAAAATATCAATTACAAAATTGTATCAGAAGTTCACAATTTTAACATTGATCAATGGAGTTCTGGTAAACTGATAAAGCACTGACTACTCTCAGTCTCAAGGTCAAGATATTAAATTTCCTCTGGTTGTCTTCTAAATATAAATTTAAAGATTTTAATTATTTACTAAAATCACCTCTGTCCAATCTGTATATCCAGCCCTCTAGATAGAGAAACAAATATTCATAGATTTTTTTTGAACCAAAGCAATGACTCAAAGGTGTGAGTCTACTCCAACTGTAACAGACACCTGTTACCTACTTTTTCTACAATATGGATTTTAAATAATAGTAATATAAGCTTCAGGGAGTCAAAGAACAATAGAAGATATCTATCTACCTCTCACAGCTTAAATGGTATTTACTCTTGTCAATCAACAGCCTAAAGTTTTCTAACTATACATGAGAGGGAAGCTCCAAATATAAAAGTTTTCTTTAACTTCATTATCATTAACTTTTTTGCATTTTTATTAGTTACTTTATTTATTTAAATTTCAAATGTTATCTTCCTTCCCAGTTTCCCCTCCGAAAACACCTATCCTCTCCCCCTGCCCCTATGAGGGTCATCACCCTCCCGCCACCCACTCCTGCCTCACAGTACTAGTATTCCCCTAACCTGGATCATTGAGCCTTCACAGGACCAAGGGGCTCTCCTCCCAGAGATGCCCTATAAGGCAATACTCTATTACATATCCATCTGGGGCCATGGTTCCCCTATATGTACTCTTTTGTTGGTGGTTTAATCCCTAGGAGATTTGGGGGGACGGGTTGGTTGATATTGTGGTTCTTCCTATGTGGTTGCAAACTCCTTCAGCTCCTTCATTCCTTGCCCTAACTTCTCCACTGGGATCCCAGCACTCAGTCCGATGTTTGGCTTCATGAATCAATAACTTCTATCTCTAGTCTGTTTTTGTCTTAGTAGAATTTCAATCAGCTGGAAGAGAACATTCAGAAATCAAATGCAGACTACAAACTCCTTCAGAGGTGACCTACACCATGCCAGCTCTTACAAAACCAGAAAACCCCGGATTTTCTGAAAACTATTGTAATCCAACATAGTCTATGTGATCATGTCTCTTCTTCACAGTGGGATAAGCAAACCAGATGCTTCAAATGAATGCCCCATTACGTACATATAGGGGGACCCATGGCCCCAGATGGATATGTAGTAGAGTATTGCCTTATAGGGTATCACTGGGAGGAGAGCCCCGTGGTCCTGTGAAGGCTCAATGACCCATTTAAGCTTCTTCAGCCTCCCTGGCCCCTGACAATGACATCCTAATTCAGCAGAAAGTAGTTACAGGGGCAAATACGTTGCCCCATATCCTCAACAAAAGTCTGGAATATTAAGTCCAAGGAAACTCCCTGGCAAAAGGACTAAATAGCTACATAGAGTACATGTTGGTATACCAAAATTGTATTACCTTAAAATCTATATATGTATGCCAACCAAACAGGTATAATTTATGATGTGGCAATAATACTTTTACTGCATTGCAGCTTTCCCTCTCCTTAACCCATAAAATGTGCTAAGATCCTCTCAAAGATTTGACAAAGCCATAAAATAAATACAAGGGTGAATGAAGAATCCAGCCTTCCTCAATCCTAGAATTTAAACTCATCTTGTAATAAGGACAAGCTCGGTGCATTCCTGTTTATGAATAAACCTCTATTTCTCACAGAGTAGGCTATGCACCATCTGAAACCTTAACTACAAGTGACACTGAATTGCCTCTCTTAGGTATGGCAATCATGATTTTGTGTTCATTTGTTTTGTCCCCCTCCCAACCAAAATTAGTAACCATCTTGAAATCTTAACCTTTGTTTCGAAAAGGATGCTATGGCTACCTTGTTGTTATGCTCACCATACAACCATGTCTTTCTTCAACAGGTCTGTAGGACTAACTTGTGATGCTTATGTTTTGCTCCTGAACCACACCTACTTTGCCCTCTAAATCCCCCATTTAGAATCTCTTTACCCTTGAGCATTATAGAAACCTCATCTTCCTCACCTCTAATGCCAACCTCTGGAAACCTGCCTGAAAGGGAGGCAACCTTTGGACACAAATAAAAAATCATTGCTTTAATTAACTGCTTGTTTTAATTAATTTGGCCATGTAATTAGGATCAATGGTCTTAGTCTTCCTATTTTGGGAATAACATTTTGAGGCTACTTGATAAAATAAACATAGAAAGTCAAACTGATAAAAACAAAGCCATCCCTACACAGCAGGTATATAGTGCTTATTTTAAGAAGAAAGTAGGAAAAAGTAAACTATTCTCTTGTATCTGTATAATCATGTAACTATACTAAGGATAATGGGTATTCTAAGCACATGTATTCACTTACACCTAAACTTCGAGTCTTTGAAAAGGCTTTGGTATATAAGAGGGTCATCTGACATTTTTCTAGTCTGGAATAAAATAACAGAATTTACATAATGAATTTAGCTCAAGAAGACTATTGGTACAATGGAGACATTTCAAACCATAGAGTATTCTCTGAGTCCACTATACTGCATAGTTTAAGAGTCTTAGGAAGAAATGGAGACTTGAAGGAATCATGTAGAATATAATCTTGAGTCCATATTGAACGGTGAATGATGCTGGGTTCTGCTGTCAGAAAAGACAACACCAGAGTGGATGACCTCACCTTCAAGGTGTACAGACATATAGGTAAAAATTAGCACTGCTTTTTTCTCAGATATCTTTATATGTGGGCTACAATCAGAAAGTGCTACCTACTCTGTAAGAGGGTCACACCTAAACAAATTATTCCAGGAAATGTCATAAAATACTTCTTGCAAAAGCATGCTTCCAGGTTGACAACAGAGCCATGCAAATTACCACCGAAGATTGGCCATTGCCAGTCTATCGAATATGCCACTAGATTAAATCATTTTATTCTATAAATAGTCTCCAAATGAAGATAATAAAAATGTCATAAGTATACCTTTCTTGTTATGCTTGTGCTACTCTTTCCCAGAAAATATGAATCAGTAAAACAGATAAAACTACATTTAACTCAACCAGTATTATACTACATGGTTAACAACAACAAAAGAAAAACAAAACAAAACAAGATAAAACAAAACAGAGGAATAAACACACAGATGCCAGTGCCTGTGTATAAAAATGGTCTTTAAAAATAGTATAGAAACACCCAGAGCACACTGTTTCTGTAAATAGTCAAATGGCATAAGCCGTTGTTTATAACTACCTTCTTCTGCTACCTACTCTTTATTTTATCCACCAACTGCAAGAATTTGAGTGTTTCTTGGTTCTATACCTGGAAGGTTTATACACAACCCTTATTCTTAAAGCATCTGGGCCATTTATCATCCTGTTGTGGGTGGGTTTTTATAATTATCATGAACTTTAATCACATGATGAAGTAACACCAAGGAAATCAGAAAGCTTCTATTGCTCTCCAGAAATAGATTTCCTTTCTGCATTGTAGAGAAGCAGAGCATTTTCCCCTTGATTATGTCAATTGCCTCTGCTAACACTGTAATTCCTTTGTTATCCTATTGACTCATTAGTGTCAGGAATGCAAAGGGGCCTGGAAGAGTTTGCTCATCAATGGAGTGTTTGTTACACTTCCTGGAAGAAGGACTCCCATTTTCATTTCCCCCATGGCATCAACATTTCTAGATCAGCAGAAGAGAATGTCACAGGAACAGGAAGCAAAATTTGCCTAGTCACTGGGTGGATAGGCAATGATACGATTACTCCTTTCATCCCAGATTCCTGTACCCATGAATTCTAGCTACAGAAGGAGCACTACCATGTAGTAGATGCAAATTCAGAGCACGTACCCCTTTTTGGATAATCTTCAAAAACCCTGTAGCCTGAGGTTTCCTACTTAATGCTTGAGGTACTTTTTTTACAAAGGGAATTATTGAACAACAAACAAGGTCGCTCATTCATGGGAGTGGCTAATTTTTCTTATTGCTGCAGTCATTACTTGCCTGTACGTCTTTGTCTAAAGGGGGGTTCCAATGAAAATTTCTCCTTCCATCTTGACATTGTTCATTGATCCTGTCATTGTCCTTGTCTTGACTTTGCAGCTATTTCTAGAAGAAACTATTTACAAGAGACTTCCTGGTATTCTAGCTCATCATTCTGTCGAAATTTCGACTATGTTCCCCAAAGCCAATACACAGTGCTCATCATTGAAGACCATACCCAAACAAACAGCAAAGTTGAATCAGTAGGTTGTATTGCTTGATAGTTGGGGAGCATGGGAAGGTGTTGAGGGAGGATGTCTGGGAGGGGCTGGGCAAAGAAAAGGGAAGAGGACTGTAATGTAATTCTATTTTAGTAAAAACGTATTTTAAAAGTTTTATATATATATATATATATATATATATATATATATCAATAATAGAAGAAAGCATCACATCCCCTCAACAGGATCCATAAGCAGTTGTGGGCCACCATGTGGGTGCTAGAAAGTAAACCTGGGTCCTATTAAAAAACAGTTCATGTTCTTAATCACTAAGCCCTATTCCTGGACCCTATAAGCATAGCTTTAAAAGATCATTCCATACTTTTACAAAACAGCTGTTTTGATATGATGGGAAATGTGGTTTAGGAAATCCATGAGCATGTGTTTACTGCTGCACTTTTTTGGCTGGGAAGTGAACTCTTTGTTCGTGGAAAATCTTGTATGGAACAACATGAGGATTGTAAGGTAATCTCTAGGTCCTCAGATAGTAGCTTTGGCAGAGGATTTATGTGCAGACAAGGATAAGCCAGAATAAGAATCTATTCCAAAGACGGAATACTTGCCATTCTCACAAAAGAACTGTACCATGTAGACAACCTGTCACCAGATCATTGAATGGTTTTCCTGGGGAGTTATGCCACATTATGAGCTAAGTACTAGTCCCTGCAGGAGGACTTAACACTAAGCACCAATAATAGCTATTATTTGCTATTGTTGCTATTGTTTGCTTTGTTGAATAGAAGTGCATGCTGGTGGGCCCATCCCATGAATCACTTCCATCGCTGCTACCATGGCTATACAAGTCACGTGCTCATTAGGTTATGACAGGCATGGGTAGGGAAAGAAGTTACCTACTTTCACAGAATGAGTCTTCCTATCCAGTGTCTGTGAGGTACATTTCTTTGAAGTCACCTTTCAATATATATTTACATGGGACACAGGTATCATTATACCCTCTGCAAATTTCAAGTGATCTACTCATATAACTTGCTTCCCAAATGTCAAATTTTCTAGTTATCTTCCCACAAGTCTTCAGCTGTCCAATCTAACCAATGGCTACAGCCAACAAATTATTATATATTCACAGTTGGTCTTTTTCCCTTACCGAAAAAATGAACAGCCAAGTGCAGTGCCCAGTGTTCTGACAACTGAAGTTTTCTGTCAACTCCGCCTTTTATTGTTGTAGAATGGGAATGTGATATTCCAGTTCTTCAGTTCTAGGTGGTGTCTCCAAAGCATGCAGAAATATTCATAAACAGAACCCTATTGCTCTGTTTCTCCAGCCACTGATCATATCACATGACTATCAAAACACAAGTAAATAAGTGTTGTATCAGGACAATGTCATTATGCAACAAATTCATGTAATATTATTTTGCCTTGAGAATATGCTTTGGACCGATTAGGTATGTAACACTTTCAGTCAATAATAGATTGTCGCTGTACTAATTCAACTTCCTAAAATTTTAAATCTCATCTCACTCAGGCTCTACCTGTCAGCTCAAGTTGCATGGTAACTTACAATCAAGAATCTAGTTTTCACTGAAATCCCAATAGCAAGATAAGAGCTATCTCTTAAAAAAAAAAAGTCACTGTCTACAGATAAGTTTTCTAAAATCCCAAGTGCCTCCACTAACCTGTGTAATCCCTTCCTTCAGTGATATGATTTTGCTTCACTATTTGGTTTGGCAGCAGCAACTCTATTAAGTTTCATTTGACCTTTCCAACCTTAATAGTCCTGACTTCACAGGGCAAGGAACCAATGTGGGGATTCTGCCAATTTCTAAGTGTATATCTTCCAATTATTCATTATGACGCCATAGAAATAACCACACGGTAAGTTCAAAGATCTGTTGTACCCCATGATAAATCAGACTTCTGACTTTCGTCATTCCCTACTTTAGCTGGAGGTCAATAGTGCTGTTTAAGGGCTGCGACAATCAATGTTAATTCAGAGCCAAAGCCACTAGCCAATAGGCTCCAAAGGTTCTAAGTAATTCTTTTTCCAAAAATGTTTGGTTATTTATATAGAAAGCTGTAAGAGGTGTAGAGTTTGGAATATGTAATATTCCCATAGACTTGTGCACTTGATCACTTGGTCCTCAAGTGGTGGCACTTCTTGGATGACATCATGTAACATTGCTGAAGGAAGGATTTGAAAATCTCTAGCCTCAGCAAACCCCCATCTTCCTTTCCTGCTATGATCTGTTAAGACTGTGATCTTCCACCTTCCTTCTCTAGCTACCTGTACCTATGCCTCCCCTGACCTTACGGGCAGTTCATGGGAAACGGAAAACCCCCAAAGTCCACTATAAATTGTTTTTACTTATAGTATTTTATGGCACTAACCAAAAGTAGCTAAATAGTTCTTTGGGATAAGCACTAAAGTAAATCGTTTTATTGTGGTAGTGAAACCTTTATTCTAGAAGACCATCCTCCTTTGATTAGAGAGATTTGGGTCTGAAAAATGACTTAATTATAGAAATTGGTTACTGAGGTCATTTAGGACATTCTTTAATTTCTTTGTTATGGAATTTTTCTACTTACACAACTTGATGGCTTAAATGTTGAGAAACATCATAATAGGTATCTTAGTACCATATTTAGTGTTCTTGCTGATAAGCAAATTAGAGAGCAGGTTGATTTTTGTCTCACAATTCCAGTTTACAACCAACCATAGAAAGTAAGTTATGAGATAGGAACTGGATCATGTCATGTCTAGGAACAAAAGTAGTTAATGTATAAATGTTCACACTCAGTTCACTTTCTACACTCAAGTCCAGTAAATGGTGCTTTGCTCGATATGTGAGTCATCCAGCCTGAATGTAAACAAGACAATCCACTGCAGACATACATGCAGTCCATCCAAATCTGGACAATCCTCATTAAGTCTGTCTTCCCAGATGATTCTAGATTGCATCAAGTTGGCAACTAAAACAAGCTGTCACAGTAGTGTTGCTTATTTCCCTTCTGGAAACATTATGATTAATGAGTTAGTGTCAAAGGTCTACATCGGCAAGAGAATTTTGAACATTGTTTTGCTATGATGTCTGTTATAATAAATGTCTTCATCTTGTTTGTTGTGACTCAGTAGTGCTTTTGGTTCTTGGTAATATGGGGTCTAATTAGACCCAGAGCATTTAAACCATCACATTAGGCAGTGTCACATCTATGATCACATAAAAGATCAATGACATAAATACATCTCTCAGAAATCTCTTTCTTATAGGATTAATGTAAGACATCTCTCCTAGACCTCCCATTATTGAGGAAAGAATCATGAATATAATCTCAGCTGTAGCATTAACACACAATATCAGCTCCATGGACAAATGTTAACAAACTCAACCTAATCTAGCTTTATATTTCTCTCAATGTCTGACGAATTTAATATCCATTTAGACACATATTCTCAAAATTTGTTTATATTAATTAGAAAGCTCATCTTTAGGGGTGTGCCATATCGTGGTCCAGAATTTGTACCTGACTTCTCACATCTGCTTTTCTTTACATCTCATGTTAGTTCTGGAGGCAAAAATGGTTGTATCATCAGTGTCTAGGTTGTTATTTCCTTCAGATAAGCCGTTGTTTATTTCAAGGACAATGAATGATTAATTCCTCAGAAAAATGGCTGATAGAGCTCACTACAAAAGGTTGGAATGAGGATACACTATCAGCTAGTGATTTTCATATACTGTATCACTGGAAGTTAAAATATGGAAGGAAATGTCAAGAAGTCACCTCCTAAGAGAACATGACTTATCTGGCCTTAGAACAAATATTGAAACTCATATAAGGATTTATCCAGGCAGAAATATGGCAACTATGTTTGATCCTATGAATCTAGTTTCAGTCTTTCCCAAGATAAGTAGTTCAGAGAAATCATGGAAAATAGCAAACTCTAAATATGCCCCCATATGATCCAAAGCCTTTCAGAATTCCTAAGGCTAGATCAATAAATATATAAAATATTTTAATTTAATGGTTAAACATTTGAAGTATATAAATTGCATATTTTATGAGTATGATATTTAGGTGGAATATGCTAGTAAAATGAATTTAGAAATTCATTTTACTGGTTAAAGTCTCAAAATATGTTACTGAGGAAATGCTACACATGAAGGCATAGGAGCGTAGAGTATATTGTGAAGTAACTCTTCTGTGTCAGAGATGATCATCACTCAAGTCTGTAAATGACAAGTAAGTTGATATTAGTAAGAATGAAAGTAAGTCTCATTGCAGATAATCCTAGAAGTTCTTTAGTTCCTTCAATGACACTAAAAGAAGGGTCAACAATTGATTATCAAGTGTCAAGTAAAACAAATGTGTGAGTAATACCATATAGACTGAATAGGTGGTATTTATAAATATAAAGGTATGTGGCAATAATTAATGAAGAAAAGATGACAGGTTTAAAGGTGAGCAATGAGTGGGTATGTGGGAGGGTTTGGGGGAAAGGAGGAGTATGATATAATCATAATTTCAAAAATAAAGAATTTTTAAAAGGGGAATCATTAACACAGGAAGTCCAGGAGTAGCCTAAAGTTCAACTTTTAATTTTGAAAGTAAAGATGTTTCGTAATTCTTAGATCCAAGGCAAATAAGTCTCCTTTAAAACAAATCCACTGTTTACTTTAGTGTCTTCGTGAGAGTAGTAGATCCAACCTTAGTCTCGTAATATGCCTCTCTTCTGCTCCATGACCATTTCATGCCAAGGAATGTAGACATTTTAGCTTTGTTCACTTTTTCTATTTTAATATTTATAGTGTTTAGTTAGTTAAGTGACACTGAGATTACTAAAAATTTTTGAAAAAATATTTCATTTCATATAATATCTATTATAGTGACAAGTTAAATTTCATGTTAGAAGCGGTGAAATATCCTAGTTTTCATGAAAGGTTTTCTAAACACTTATAATGAAAGTTTGGTAATGAAATGAATAATAAATTTGAAAATATCCACAGAAGTAACACTGAAATTTTGGCAGAATTATTTGAATATGTTATTAGAGATGTAAGAGTGAATACACACACACACACACACACACACACACACACACGTGTGTGTGTGCCACATAATAATAATGTACTATGCATTATACTCATTGACAGATTTTCCTGAATATCTTACTACAACTGATTATTACCAATGATTCAGTTTCCAAAATGTTGATTGTTTTCAGATTTTCGAGTCCACTGAATTTTTAAAATTAAATTTAATAAGGAAGTGAATGTAATAGACATTCAGCTGAGGTATTAGAAATCAACATGCTGATTTGTACATCGACATTCAAACTAATTCAGTGATGGATTCATTCACGACCTATGTTATCAATGATTTAAAGAAGTATTTTCGAATAGAGCAAAGATTTGAAAACCGTCAAGTGTTCCTTTAAGTAATTGGCATGTACCCTAGTCACAGTTTAGAGGCGAGCCACCTCATCCTGATGAATCCAAGATCTGCCAGAAAATGTAAATGTCTGAACAAAATAACAAAATAACAGCAAAAAACACATGGTCAATTCAAATTCAGTGAAGTACACTGAATACAGTGGGTAGGAAAGTCTACAACTTCCAAATTGTAAATCCAGTTAATCATGGTGTCAAATAACTAAAGCATTTATAGAGTTTATTGAAGATAAATCACCTTATCAGTCACTGGAATATAAGGATGATTTTTCCCTCTCAGGGTTTTTCTTCATCTTCTGCTGTTTGTATATAGAGTATCTCCTGCCCTCTTAAGTCCAGATTTAATAACTACATTTAGGAAAGCGATTTCTTCTACTTCATGTTTCTTTTCTTAGCTACTTTTAGTTGATGAAAATAGGTCATGATTAGCCATTCTGGCCAAAACAGTTGATGGGGAGGAGGACAGGAAATGATATAACAGTCCTGAATTGTGTATTTCTGTATGCCCTGCTGTTTGGGGAATGACCTTACAGTTAAGCAGGAAATTGGGGGTTAGTATTGAACCTCAGAGATTTCCATTAGATCCAAACATACTCCTTCTTTGTTCCTAGGTAATGTTCATACAAAGAAAGAGCAAAAAGCCCCAGACTAAAAGATACAGATGAACCTATCAAAGGACATATTTACTCCTCAAACAATCTATGCAGTTCTCAATTTTTGAGCAAACTATTTAAATTGCACATGAATATCCAGTTAGCTAATATAACCATTGTATGTAAAGCACCTAAATATTAAAATAACAAATGTCTAGTGCCTTAATATTTATGTAGTTTATTTACTCATGAAAACACTGCTTTGATATTATTTATTAAATACATAGATTTTTTATTTACATTTAAATCATTTTGCTTTAAAACTGCCTTTAAAGATCTTTTATATGCCACAAGATGATAAATTGCATTAATATGTGGTCTGTTTATTTTTTCCTCTAAGATAGGCAGTATCTCCTATATGAAAAATATTCAATAAAAGTGGCATGCCTAAAACCCCACCAAATGCATAGACACAAAGGCATATAAGCATCTTAAGCAAGCTTTCCATTTAAAATTTTACTTGGATTCAGTGTTACCAACATCCCTGCACACATTTTTTTATTATTACGTGAAGTTATTTTAAATTGCTTGAAATAGATTCCTGTTTGGGGCTTCATATAAGACAGATAATTACTTTGCAAACGAAATGCAGAAAATCCATCACAGGTGGCCTGTATCTCGTAGTCTGATCTAAACTTAGCTTTATTTTATTTTTGGTTATTCCTCCATGGTAGAGGTATTTACATTCCTCTAGTCATTAAGCTCAACCTGTTTTAGATTAATGAGAATAACAAAGCTATACAAATTAACAATTAGCAATACTATGTAATTGCTTAGAATAAACACCCTGATTAGTCAAATCACTATTAAATTTTAATCAATGTGAGTGAGTGTTTCTATTTTTGACTGGGGATTTCAAATGGATTTTTTCTAAGCGATTCCTTCTTGTACATGAACTTGATATGTTGTCTCCTCATATTATGCTAAATGGGTTGTATCTCAATCTTATATAATGTACTGATAATGAAAGTCAAGATATTTTTCTTTAATAATATCATTCTTTTATGATGCTCATGACATTTTTTTCTAAACTTAATTCTTCCTGGTGTCAAAGCAAAACAATATATATATTGTTATTAAATCCCATGGTTTGTTACAACGTTTTATGTGGTATTATATAGGGGTTAATATCATATAGTTATTCTTTATCATTTTTTTCAAAAAGTAGTGGTAAATATTTGTAATTTATGAAAAACACCTACTGATTCTGAACAAAAATGATAATATCATAAAACCCTACACATCCAGAAGCAACCTTAGGTGAATTTAATTAAATAAGCATGAGTTCTTTGGTTTGCTGACAAGCACTGTATTAGAAACATCAATGAATATAAAATAATGCTTTGCATGCTGAGTGTTTGCAGATATCATTCCATGAATTTCTGCAGTCAATAAATTTTAAGTTTTCATGTGTCTTCAGATAAAAAAAAACATTTTTTGTTCATTTTATAATGCCACTATATGATGGCATCCATGCAGTCAACTGTTCAGAATAACTGAATCTGTTTTAGCATCCTCTGCTAATCTAATATGGTCAACCAAGTATAAATAAAATGGGTACTGAAATAATAGGCTCTATTACAAATACAGTTAATTCAAATAAACAAAAGGTTTCTTTGGTTTTGAAGACTTAAATAAAATAATATATGCATAAATGTTACTTTTCTGACAATAAAGTATTTTTCTTTCCATCATAACCTATCATTATTGCCCTCCGAAAGACCCAACAAGCTGCTGAAAGAGTCAGATGCAGATATTTACACCCAAGCAATGGACAGAAGGTGCTGACCCTGTGCTTGAATTAGGGAAAAGCTGGAAGAAGCTGAGGAGGAGGAAGACCCTGTGGGAAGACCAGCAGTCTCAATTAACCTGGATCCCCGCGACCTCTTTGACACTGAACCACCAACCATGCGGCATACACCAGCTGATATGAGAACCCCAACACATATATAGCAGAGGTCCTCTGGGTCTTGACTCAGTCATAGAAGATGCACCTAACCCTTGAGAGACTTGAGGCCCCAGAGAATGTGGAGGTCTGGTGGAGTGGGGGTGGGGATGGGGTATCTGTTTGTTGTGTGTGTGTGTGTGTGTGTGTGTGTGTGTGTGTGTGAGATGTGGAATAGTCGGAGGGTGGACAAGGAGGGGGATAAAGATAAAGTCTGGACTTTAAGAAAAAGATTAAAGAATAAAAAATATTAAAAAATAAAAACAAATCATATTTTCTAAAGGAAGTGTATGTATTTTCCTTGTCTTATATAATCCAGCTTGTTTGGAATATGTCATTACTTTGAAACTTATCAAAAGAATGCACTATTAAATGCATCCTGACCTATTGCTATTCAATGTACAATTTTTGCTCATAATTTCCTTTTAGTCCATTTTATTAAGTAGACCTATCTTTGAGGAATTAAAACTTTAATATGTGGCTTTGTGCATTTTCTGATAACTAAATTCACTCCCAAAATAATTTACCTTTTGCAGAGACATTTGGATGCACCTTATTTTTGGAAAAAAAAAAGCCCTAAAATTGTTAACAAAACAGTAAGATTGCATTATTTACTAAAGTTAGCAAATATTTAACTATGTCCTTTGCTTCTCATCTGGGTTTCTAAATAGTTAATCCTAACAAGTATATGGGGAAGAAAAGAAATTAACTAAAGTAAGGTCCTTGTGATATAATGACACTTGCTCTATGCTCTTACAGAGTAAAAAACACGATGATAAAACAGCACAAAGTGGAGTGTTATGAATTTTATTAATGACTAGAAGACACTGTGCAAAACATCAAAGGTCTATGGAAAAGATTAATGACCCCGTGTGAGACTGTTTAATTACCTCCAGCTAATTAGATTCTTGACCAAATTTTTAATATCTGCATTCCTTCTACAGCCTAATTGAGATTCCACATTATTTATCAATCTTTCAAAAAGCCCTTAGTGGGCTGCTTTTTTAGTTTTTCCCTTTGCACTTTGACTCCATTTATGGTCAATTATTAAATAAATAGCAAAGTAACTATTCCCCACAAATTGTGTATGCAGAACACTTTATGCCTGTTTATTTTGACTAGGAGACTATCACTGGCATTTTTTATACATAATGAAGCACTCTAACTAATAAACTGACTAACTCCACTGTAAACAACGTGGATAGGAGTTTTGTAATCTGTCCTGTGCCCAGGAACTCCTTGTGTGGTTACTGTGAATTAGACTTTGCAATAGTCAACTCCATCCTGATTTTAGTTTACCTTGGTTATGTCCCAAAGACCCATGGAAGACGATTAATATGTAAAGTTGAAAAATAACTCAATTCTTCCCTTCCATTCCCTTTGCTTTCCACATCTTCCTTCCTCTCCATTTCTCTTCTCTTTTCTGTCTTTTGTTTACTGACAACTGATGACAGCTGAGAGAGGAGATGGGCCTCTTTAAGAATAGCTCTTAAACTGGCTTTCCAGTATAGAGTAGCCAAGCCTGAAACCATATAAACGCAGAAAACAAAACAGATTCAAGGAATATGTGCCTATGCATACATCACAATAATAACTGGGGAAGATTTCAATATGGTGAATTTGAGAGTGGGATACATGGAAGGAGTTGGAAGGAGCTGGTGGGAGGAAAATGATGGATTTATATTTTAATTAAATATATAAAGAATATATAATGAAATTGATATATTTATATTTTAATTGAAATATATGACATTTACATCATAAAATTAAATTGTGTATTATATATACACAGTCTTAACTGTATGCCTACTTATATTAATACCTAGCATAATCAAATTAACTATGACGAACCACATTCTTTTGAAATACAGCAAATCCATATGTATAAATATGTATACATATGCATATTTATACATATTATGTGATGTGGCATATACATCTATTTATATACCTGTTCATGCACATTTATATATTAGTTCTGAAGGTGTGATGTCATATAGAAACTATTGCTATGGCAAACCCACTAATTTCCAAATAAGTACTGTGACCTGTACTGTTCTTATATTACATTGGGCAACACACACACACACACACACACACATACACACACACACACAAAATCTGTATTTTGAAGGGCCTAATGTTGCTATTTTGCTCAGGAATTACCTTATGCTGAATGATACATGAAGTATTCTTCTAAAAGCTCATGTATTTTATAGAGAAAATGAACAATTACAGAAGAATATATACTATTCTAGTGTCTATATACCTGCATGACAATGATAGAAAAGATAAAACTATTGTGAGTACAAAGCACTCTTTACTTTGTTCATAAGCAATGATCTCACAATGGGAATCTATTAGAACCTGCAGATGCTTCATCTGTAACCGTGTATCTGAAAATACATGTTGCACATTCTGGACTGTTAATAATAATTTTCTATCTTGTGTTTCTCAACAAGCATTATTGCTATATTTAAAACTAAAAATATCAATTCACTAATATTTTTAAATAACATATGGGGTTTTCATGAGTTACTTCGTGAGAATCCTAACTCCTCTCTTCTAAGATGTTTAAACACTGCCAGAAGAACCAGTCGATAAGCCTTTTTCCTCTCAAGGTATCTGGTTGACTTTATTTTAGTGAAAATGTAACTTCTTACTTCTTCCCAAGTTTTAAAGTCCTATAATTACAAAAATAATTAATAAATAAATCTCACCTCCTTACAGCTCAGATATTCAAAATTGCAAGTTTCACGTCAGTGTGAAAGTGTAGGAGACTGTTAATAATGTCACCTCTGGCTTCCCGTACACTCATGTCAAGGATCCTTATATAGGTTAAATGTATGTTAATTACAGCAATTGAAACACTAATCCCTTGAAATCTCACAGTATTGGAAGCCAAAGTTAGAAGCCTGTATGCTTTCTTTGAGAGACAAAACCTATGCCCATGTCTGGTTTAGAGAAAGTAGATGGAAGAAAATGACTGTCTAAAACGTCATGAGCTAAAGGCTGGTCTCCCTACTGGTACTTGCAGAGGAAGAGTATCTGAGGCTAGTTGCAAACATGAGTCAACAAGTAAGCAAGCAACATTTTTTAGCAATTAACTATTTATCCCCTTACCATACATCTGCATTTTCATATCACGGAGACCTAGATCTTTATAAGGAAACTTATTCCTCTAGTAAAAAGCAATAGAAAAATAGAGATGCTGTTGTTATATTGATAAACATGTGTCTAGAACAGTGGCAAAGCTCTAGGTACACCAGTCATTTGTGATTTTATAAAACCGAGGTTTACCAGACTTGCCAGAGAAAATTGGAATCAGCAGGAAGAAGAATGAAAAACTTCAACACCTACATTCAAATTACAGGGCTGGAGAACAAAGGGGTTGATAATAACAAGTCAGCCTACACTGTTTTACTGATATCGTTATCCAACTGCACGTGGCAAATGGAGTTTGGAATTGAAAATGTATTGTAATCAAATTAAAATACAATTTCAAATAATGGGCTCCATACCTCTAATCTCTCAATTAATACAAGTCAATCCAAGTAGATACTTTTATGTTAGTATTATTTATTACTGTTAAGACGTCATGTCATTAAGCTGGACACAGTTAAAATGCCCCTTACATTTGAAAGGATGTTCTTATGGCAATAAGCTGTGAGTGAATTTTGATCCTTTTCAAGATCTGCTAAATCTGAGATTTCTTTACATGTAAAACCCTTCTTAAAAAATGACATGCTTGTCAATTTTCTACTGCTCTAGATCATGGGAGTTATCTTTTTTCCTGTCTCCTTCTATTTCATTTGTGTTTGACCAACACTAAAGGGTATGCATAGAACAAAGCAGTGATTCCTCACAGATCAAGGGCGAGGCTGGTCCTAAGTGAAGGACTGAGTAGGTAGAGCCGTACCATGTGAGAAGATTGCAGCTCTCAAGTTTGCAGAGTTGAAATATGACACATACCTCTAATTCTTTAACTAAAAAGGAAAGGTTCACAGATTATTAATCATTAAATTTGATTAAGTAGCACACTTCTGATTTTTCAGTACTATTCTCCAGTTTTGAAAACTGCTCCTGGAAGTAGCCTGAGCCAGAATCCCTGAAGCTCAGTACGTTGTGATTTGCTAGCAAAATAAACCCACACTATCCAAAGGAAGCCACAGTTCCAAAAGGACAGAGCTCGCACGGCTTGTTAATGAGGAACCGCATGCACTGTTTGGGAGAGCTCAAGAAAAAAAATGGAAGCATTTTTGCCTTTTCTTTCCAAATCGGTTGCTTACAAGCTTCTAAGTGCACTCCCCTGCTCCAGAACCATGAAAAACAGCAGTTGTTTCTAACTTTTCACCTTTCAACCAACTTGTCCCTGCACTATTCACAGTGCTAATGAAAGAGATTCTTGACAATGTCACCATGGACCACCCCAGAAGTGGAGTTCTGCCAATGTAAACCATTATTACAGTCCTGACTGCTGGTCTCCTGCTGGGAGGTCATTCAGAAACTTCCTCTGCTTCCCTGTTGCTCACTGTGTCTCTGAAGAGTGACATCCCAGCTGAACCTCATACATTGTGGCAAGCCCCCTGCTACTGATTCCCATCCAGATCGCCATGGACAGCATCCACTGTGATACTACTGAATGAACTTTCCTTTCAGGACAAGAACCAAAGAACAGTCAAAGGGAAAACAACTTAGTGGTGGCTCAGAAAATCCCTTAAACTAAGTCAGGCCTCACTTTCAAGTTCCCTCACATCCCAGGCATATAAAAAGCAACGGTGTCCTTGAGTGTTAGTTGATAATCGGAAGCTTCCTAGTAATACAAGATGTACGCTTTTTTTTTTTTTTTGCCTCACTCACACTTAACTTTTAGAGAAAAAATATTTGATATAAATTCAGTCCTAGTTTCTGACATTAGAAGAATTCAGAAAAATGGATTGTAAAAGCGTTATTCTATACTAAACGATTCGGACATGTGCTGCACAATTTGTGTGGAGTACACAGTATTTAATTAATTTTAAGGCATTCCAGGACACATAGGATGTGAATAAGTGCTCAGCATTAATAACATACAGTTGCTCTAATCATTTATTCCTAATAATTACAGAGAAACATCAGACACATCTATATACTTTCCCAGATCATGCCTCACCTTCAACCTTTAATAAAGATGTCTTCTCCCTTTTCTGAGTTAGACCTTCTGGCCCTCTGGGTTTTTATTTCATTCAATGTATTTCCATTTCCTACCATTATTAGCTGAGCCTACATCCAAGTTGAAGGATTTTCTACCTTATTCACACAGTACAAGGAGGAAAGATAGACATTTCATGCTTAAAATGCCATCGGGGAAAATGTATATAGTTTGTTTGGAAAAGGGAATTGATATGTTGGTAAAATTTTAAAACGTAGCTTGTTAGTAATCATAAACAATAAAATGGCAGTAATGGCCCCCAAATTCCGAAAACACAGTGCTGGGCAGGGATCAGTGACCAATAGGGTGAGTTTAAGACATAACTGCCAACTAATTCTAGTTTCAGGTTTGTGTACGCTCGTCTCTCTCTCTCTCTCTCTCTCTCTCTCTGTGTGTGTGTGTTTGTGTGTGTGTGTTTGTGTGTGTGTGTGTATGTTCATGTATGTGTGTCTCTGTATGTGCCTGTGTGAGTGTGCACTCGTGCTCAAGTGTGTGTGTGTGTGCATGTGTGCATGCATGTGTGTCTCTCACTCTGTATATGCCTGTGTATGTATGTATGTTTGTGTGTGTATGTGTGTGTGTGTGTGTGTGTGTACATGCATATGTGTACTTGCTCCATCAGTTTATCCTTTACTACTGTGCTTACATTTAACACTATCATTGCTCATGGCCAGTGAAAAGGTAACCAAGATCGTTAGAATAAAAGGTCAAATTAGAGTTACTAAGACGAAGCTGGTGAACCTCTGAGGCATTTGCTTTCTCATTTTTTTCATTTGATTCAATGGATTGAGTCATACCTAATATTACTCCATACGTGAGATTACAGTGCATGTACAGAAATATAAATATTTTAAGGAAGTCTGTCACTTTTTCTTCCTAGAAAAAGGAAACAAATTAAAGCAGCAATGATAGCAATATATTCTTATTTTATTGATAGTATGAGAAGGCTGTGAATAGTGGCAACTCACTGAGCTCAAAGGAAAAGCAGTGCAAGAGAAAAAAAAGGTGATAGCAAGAATTGAGACTGAGTAGCAGGGAGTGGTCAGGGCTCCCGCGTTATTGCAGCCTTACTTACAAAACAGGATTCTTATAGAAACTTGGATTCTGTGTCAATGTTTCAGATTCCTAGGGTTTGGCAGCGAACTCATACTTTAAACATTCTGTGTTGGCCAAATAAACTGTGAGAGTGGGCAAGGTCTTCCCTGTTAGCCACTGACTCCAGAGCGTCCCAGTCACTCATTTTAAATAGTAAGAGGTGGCTTGTAGCATGTTCTGTTGGCAAGCAGGTATTGTGAGCGGCACCCGTGCCCAGATTTGTTTGACTGATTAACTAATTTATACCCTGCCTTGTTGCCATATGTGTCAGAGACGATCTGCTAAAAATGTATAATATGATGGAAGACTGGTTTGAAAAGAGTCTTGGTGAGGTGGAGAAGAGGATGAAAAGACACAACATATTTTAAAATGGCTTAATAAGAAACAGATTCACTGAGTTCCAAAGTAACTGACAAAGGATGGAAAATAAATTTTAAAAAACTTGTAGAGTTTATCTATATCAGGTGGGAGTTATGAAAAGATGGAAGGTTATAAGGTCTGCACAGGGTCTTTATGGTTCTTGTCGGCTGAGTATCTTGTTCCTGTACAAATGGAAAATAGTACCCCCCTCAATAACTGAGTTCCATAAGACAGCATCAGAAGCACAATATTCACACACTTTTATTATATTTGTTAAAGTGTCTTCCTTGTCTCCACACAGACCCCTAAATGAAGAAAGCTGCTCCTGATCTAATGTAGGTAAAATTTGTGGCCAGAATTTATAGTCAAAATAAGAGATCTACAAGAAGTAAATCTGTCTCTATATTTCTTAAATACTTATATGTAATGCATGTGCAAAGTGCTTAGCGATGTATAAAATGTAATAAAAAAATCTAAAATGGTATTAGGCCTTCAGTGAACTTCTCTTTGAATAAGGAAAATAATCATGAGGAAATCTCATGAGATGGGAGTAAGTGCTAAATCCTACTGAAAGGTAGCCCAGAGAAGAAGTGAAAATATATTTCAAAATATGAGGGAAAATGGGGTGTGTGGGGGGAATGTATGAGAGACACACACACACAACACACACACACACACACACACACAGAGACAGAGAGAGAGAGAGAGAGAGACAGAGAGAGAGAGAGAGAGAGAGAGAGAGAGAGAGAGAGAGAGAGAGAGAGGAGAAAAATGTCCAAGTTACTTATGAAATGACAAAACTTATTCACATGTCTGTATTGAACAACCGTTGGCTGTCCTTCTGTTTTATTAATCCCAATACTCCACACAACTCACTTATTGTTTAAGAATTCTCTTCTCTTTACTACCCACCATTGCTTCTGCATACATTTATTTCCAAGAGACCTGAAATTTTTCTTCTTAAGTCTTGGTTGCTTCAAAGTATATAGCACGTAGGGAAGGCATCCACATTTGGCCCAGGTAAAATTGCCTAGGAACTTATACCCACAGAAACCTTCAACTTACGGTTTTGTTGCTTGGTTTCTCCTGTGATTTCATCTGGCTCAATGACATAATTTTTTTCTCTTTTGATTTTAATAGTCTTTATGACTTTTTGCACTACTTGTAGTGGCTTTCCTTCTAAATAACTAAGCAAAAGTTCTTGATTCACTTCTAAAGCTCATAACAGTGAAATACTCCATTACTTCTTTGAATACCCTTAGTTTGCCTAGGGAAATGAATTTGCTCATCTTCAGGAAATATGCCACCTTTCTCCTCATGAATAAGACGGTTGTTTGTCAGAAGAGCACTGCCTTGCCCCGATATTACTGGCTCCAGAATTCTGTCTTTTATTTTTTATACTTCTAATCTCCTCATTAATTCCTTTTTATTCTATAATATTCTAGCGAGGTAAAGAAGTATGGTCAGAAATAACAAGTATTTAAAACACAATACTCCCTGCATTTAACGTCAAGTCTTAACACAGGAAGGATAGATTAAACAAACATGTCCGTGACTATCCAGCTATCTACCTGTGGTGATTTCTTTCAAAGGCTTTAAAATTAATAGGCAAGCCAAAGAGATGAACAGGCCTTCAAATGATTAGAAATAAACAGAAATAGCAAGTAAATATAAAGTTTAAGAAACTCCACAATTTTAACTGAAAAACTCAAAAAGCCACTTTTCAAGAACACATTGTTTTTATAAACTCCATTTGAGGACTTGGAGGCATAGATGAC
Source organism: Rattus rattus (assembly GCF_011064425.1). Classification (NCBI taxonomy): domain Eukaryota; kingdom Metazoa; phylum Chordata; class Mammalia; order Rodentia; family Muridae; genus Rattus; species Rattus rattus. Next base: position 24,990,096 of record NC_046158.1, read on the forward strand.
TTTGCCTTTTGAACTTTGTTTTGTGCCCTCTATTCTAAGCAAGGTGTACTTGATCTCTGTTGTCTTTTTTTTTTAATTTTATTAGGTATATTTCTTTACTTACATTTCAAATGTTATTCCCCTTCCCAGTTTCCTGTCCATAAGCTCCCATACCCTCCCCTCCCCCTCCCCCATACAGGTATTCCCACCATACATCTCCCTTACTGCACCCATGTCAACGACGGGGCTGAGGGTACCTGGAAAGGAATGGGGGACAAGAGACACGAAGAAGGACAAGAGTCTGATCAAGGTGACAATTTTACTTTTTCCCAAGGCTGAATTTATACCATAACCGGGGTAACAGAGGAAGGGGGGAAGTATGAAACATTTATGCAGGCTAACGACACAGTCAGGGAATCAGCTGATCTTGACAGGATGTTAGAAAAGTCACAAGTTTGTCATATCTATTGGTCAGCAGGATGTTGGTTTTTTAGAAAGGTTACAGGCTATCACATTGGGTATCTTGACATCAGATGTATTTCTCAGCAAGGTCAGAGCTTTATCATATCATTATTCATCTTAACCACCAGATCTGTATTAGTCTTCTGCAGCTGGCTGGGGATTTTCCATGAACCTAGTCATACTTAATTCTAACCATAATAATAATATCAATAATGGAGGGCTTCAAGGGCATTACTCCCAACACCTCCAGACATTTTCCTACCCGGGGGGTCCAACTTTGGCAGGACCAAGGGCTTCCCCTTCCACTGGTGCCCCAACAAGGCTATTCACTGCTACATATGCAGTTGGAGCCCTGGGTCAGTCCATGGATAGTCTTTCGGTAGTGGTTTAGTCCCTGGAAGCTCTGGTTGGTTGGCATTGTTGTTTTTATGGGGTTGCAAGCTCCTTCAACTCTTTCAATCCTTCCTCTAATTCCCCCCAAGGGGGTCCTGTTTTCAGTTCAGTGGTTTGCTGCTAGCATTGATCTCTGTATTGGACATGCTCTGAATGTATCTCTCAGGAGAGATCTATATCCTTTCCCTTTCAGCATGTATTTTTTAGCTTCATCAATCTTAGCTAGTTTTGGTGGCTGTATATATATGGGCCACATGTGGGGCAGACTCTGAATGGTCATTCCTTGAGTCGGCTGCTCTAAACTTTGCTTCCGTATCCCCTCCTATGGATATTTTTCCCATTTTAAGAAGGAGAGGAGCATCCCCGTTTTGGTCACCCTTCTTGAGCTTCCCATGGTATGTGTATTGCATCTTTGGTAATTCAAGCTTTTTGGCTAATATCCACTTATCAATGAGTGCATACCAAGTGTGTTTTTCTGTGATTGAGTTACCTTACTCAGGATGATACTTTCTAGTTCATTCCATTTGCCTATGAATTTCATGAAGTCATTGTTTTTATAGCTGAGTTCCAGCTTCTGGCTATTATAGTAAATAAATAAAGCTGCTTTGAACACAGTGGAGCATGTGTCTTTGTTGTATGTTGGAGCATCTTTGGGTATAGGCCCAGGAGAGGTATAGCTGGGTCCTCAGGTAGTAGAATGTCCAATTTTCTGAGGAACCTCCAGACTGATTTCCAGAGTGGTTGTACCAGTCTGCAATCCTACCAACAATGGAGGAGTGTTCCTCTTTCTCTACATCCTCGCCAGCATCTGCTGTCACCTGAGTTCTTTATCTTAGCCATTCTGACTGGTGTGAGGTGGAATCTCAGGGTTGTTTTGATTTGCATTTCCCTGATGACTAGGGATGTTGACCATTTCTTTAGGTGCTTTTTGGATATTTGATAATCCTCAGCTGAGAATGTTTTGGTTAGCTCTGTACCCCATTTTTAATAGGGTTATTTGGCTCTCTGGAGTCTAACTTCTTGAGTTCTTTGTATATTTTGGATATTAGCTCTCTATCAAATGTAGGATTGGGAAAGATCTTTTCCCAATCTGTTCGTTGCCTTTGATCTCAGTTTTTAAAAGTAAAGAAAATGTATTCTTTTCAGAAGGAGAATGCTGATCTTAAGAACATGGAAGGATTTAATTTAGATTAAATAATACATCAGAGTTTTTGCACAGATGTCTTCCTTTTATTCTTACAAAGAAACACCATGGTCTAATGGATAATTTATAAAATTATTTAATTTATAAAATTCATAATTTGTCCAGCTACAGTGGTTCCCATCTACAATACTAGAATTTACAATATAGGGTTTTATTATATTAGATAATTATAAATTCACAAGTTTGAGGGCACTTTGAACTTCTGAGTTTCTACCCACCCAAAATTACATATTAACACTCTGCCTCAGAAAAATCAAAATCAGTTGAACTAAAACAAAAAAAGGGGGAAAACAACAAAAACCCCCAAAGTTAAACATTAAACAACAATAACCACAAAGCCTATTTGATATAAAATGGTTTTATTTGAATTTTTATTACTTATACATGGTCTCCAGAAACACATTAAAGTGGTGACCTCTTCCTGGAACATGTTTCTGGAGAGAAACGAAGGTGTTAAACATATCAAGATCTCCACAGGAGGGGGTTCAATAGGTCAGATTGTTAGGGTACAACAAAGCAAGATGCAGGCAGCATCCTTCACGTGTTTGTAATTTGACCAGATGATATCTTCAGTGCCCCTCCCAGGGCATCCTCATCCTTTTCCAAAAACATCAGTACCAATCATTTCAGTGGAGAGACAGAAAGCAACTGTGATGCTTTAAACAAAGGTGCCTCCTCCTAATGCCATAGGGAGTGGTACTAATAGGAGATGTGGCTTTATTTGAGTATTAGAAGGCTTCTAATTGGAGTGGCCTTGTTGGAGGAAGCTTGTCACATTCTCTTTCTGCTTCCTATGGATCATCAGGCTTCCCATCATAATGATAATGAATGAGGCCTCTGAACTGTAAGCCAGCCCCTTACTTATAAATGGATGGAATTGGAAAATATCATCCTGAGTGAGGTAACCCAATCACAGAAAAACACACATGGTATGCACTCATTGATACGTGGATATTAGCCCAAATGTTCAAATTACCCAAGATGCACAGAACACATAAAACTCAAGAAGGATGATGAAAATGCGGTTGCTTTGCTCCTTCTTTAAAAGGGGAACAAGAATACCCTTAGGAGGGGATAGGGAGGCAAAGTTTAGAACAGAGGCTGAAGGAACACCCATTCAGAGCCTGCCCCACATGTGGCCCATACACGTACAGCCACCAAACCAGATAAGATGGATAAAGCAAAGAGGTGCAGGCTGACAGGGACCGGACATATATCTCTCCTGAGAAACACAGCCGGAATATGGCAAATACATAGGCGAATGCCATCATTAAACCACTGAACTGAGAGCGGGATCCCTGTTGAAGGAATCAGAGAAAGGACTGAATGATCTGAAGGGTCTTGCGACCCCATAAGAACAACAATGCCAACCAACCAGAGCTTCCAGGGACTAAGCCACTACCCAAAGACTATACATGGACTAACCCTGGCCTCCAATTCATAGGTAGCAATGAATAGCCTAGTAAGTGCACCAGTGGAAGGGGAAGCCCTTGGCCCTGCCAAGACTGAACCCCCAGTGAAGGGGATTGTTAGGAGGAGGGCAGAAATGAGGGAAGGATGGGAAGGAGAACACCCACATAGAAAGGAAGGGGAGGAGTTAGGGGAATGTTGGCCTGGAAAGCAGCAAAGGGTTTACATTTGAAATGTAAACAATAAATACCCAATTTAATAAAGATGGAAAAAAAATTTAGACACCTTACAAAAGAACTATTCATATTTTATAAGCATTGCCTTGGTCATGGTGTCTCTTTACAGCACTAGAAAACCCAGCTAAGACAGTACCTGCGGAGATGTATGGTCTCTGAAATCACAGACAAGCAGCTGCTCCACCACTTACCATACCGGCCTTAGTCTACCGGCTGCAGGAAGAGGTAATGTTTTCCCAGGTTTAAGGAATCAAGGATGAAGACTTTCAGAATCAAGAGAGGCATGGAAGAGGCTTACATTGACCTGGGCTTGGCTTTATCTGAAACAAACAAAACCAAAGTTAAAAATAACCCCATTAATTAAGGCTCACAACAGCGCTTTAAGAACATCTTGGGTCTTTTAACAGAGTTTGCAAAGCTGCTGTGAAAGAAACCAAAAGTAAAGAACTTATTTTTCCTTTTAGCATACAATTATCATCTTATTAAATGTAAATTTAATCCCTACTTGAGACACATCATTTTAATTGTGACCAAAAATATTATAGGCATGCAGAAGCCTTCTAATTAAATCAGGTGGCCTTATTTTAATGAAGAGAGAATTTGGAGGCAATACCAATTGTAATAACAAGCTGATGGCTTCTTTATAAAAGTCAACATATCATTAGCTTTTGGACCAAAAAAGAAATTATTTTTAAGTAAACTTTCAAAAGAGTATCTACACATGACATAACCCTCCCAATCAATGTTTTCTTTTTTTCTAAAGTGCTATTTGAAGGAGACACAGACTAAACAAATTAAAATATGCGAGAGCACACCTGGTCCTTATCTGACTAACAGCTAAATGTTGGGATAAGAGCTTCATAAACTTATCAGCTTCTTTCTTGGGGGCAGTTAGTGTTGACCTGTGGTATACTTTTTAAAGCATCAGGTTATTCTTGGTAACCATTTAGATGTTTGAGGGTTTGCTTTGTGGTTATGGAATAAAGTATAAATTATTTACTGCCACAGGGTATGAAGAAAACAAGTTAAACTATCTCATTGGTAATAATTCTATTTGAAATCTGTCCTCCTGGATAGACATTTCAAGCGACATTTCCCAGCAAGCACACAAGGAGGCCCCCTTCAAACACTAAGGTAAAGCAAGAATAGCAGGTCCTGCTGTCTGCATGGCATTTATGCTGAAAAGTCCCTCATTCCTTGTGTTTTAAAATTATTTGGTTGTAACCATTTTCAGATTCGTTTACTTTGGCAATGTATTCTGCTCTCCAAAGGTGTCTGCATTTATTTGACTACAGCAAATATTTACTTTAGTAAAGGGCAGCTTAACCTTTGTTTAAATTTGAGGTGAGTTAAAGGTCATTGTAATTATTTGCTGTATTATTTGTGTCAGATTTGAATTACCATGAATTCAGCACATGCATTGCCCTTTATTATGAAATAAGCTAAAAGAAACTCAACTTCTGCATCCAGCCAGCATGTTTTATGGAACCAATCAGTGCTGCAGAACATTGTCAAGGTTCTCGCTTGGACTGTGATTGACTGAAAGTGCTTGAGGTTAAGGTCCTTTCCCAGAGGGAGGGAAGGAGGCGATTTAACATGGCAGCCCATTCCTGCACCCCACCTCCAGTTATGTTTTTGATGGCTAGCAGCCAGCATCTGGACAGGGTTCAAGGCTATTAGTGAAAAACTGCAAGCAGTTACATTAGAAAAATAATGTGTATTCAAAGAGGATAAGAGAGGTGGGCTGCAGAACAGAGGGCACTCTCAGCAGAGACACATGGGAGTCTTCAGATCGTCACAGGAGATAATAAAAGCTAAAGGAGTGACAGTGAAGCAGAAAAAGTCAGTGGACAATGTTGCTGTAAAATTACATTAAAAAAAAAGTGTCTTTTACCCCACACTAGGTCTGACACCGCAGTGCCCCAAGATATCTGGTAAACATCTTCATCTCATTCAGCAAAGCCTCTCACCGGCTTTGCTCTATCCCATATCACACTGCCGATGGCTTCTTTCTGAGCCTGGCAGCAATCTCTCTACCCATCTAGTTCCCAAGGCAGGTTGCCACCATGCCAAACACACACATCTCAATTCAGTGGCGGCCCAGTGTCTCCAGCCATCACAAATTCTCTTAAATTGCCACACGAAAGAATACACAGCACATAACCTCTGATCCAATCGATAATATATAATTTGCTCATCTAGACACACAGAGTCCTGTACACATCTATCCCTTAAGAATATTCATAACAACCTGTAAAGGTGAAGAGAGGAATCTTAACATCTGCCTCCATGTTCTCCCGGCCGCTTCTTCCTCCAGTTCCAGTCTCCTCCCCTTTCCTTAAACATTTCTCCCACCCATCCTTTCTTTTTGTCCAATGACAGGACTTGTTCCATCTTGTGCCTCCCTTCACCTGTATGACATCATCCTACAGGGCAGTAAGAAGATACTGGAAAAACTTTGAACCAAAGTGGGTTACTGCATAGAAATGAGTGGACCTTCATTCTTGATCTTAAGTCTTCAGTTATGGAGGAAAAAAAAAAAACATGTATCATGACACATTGTCCCCACTTTAAAACATATACACATTAGGACAACCATAGATATTTATTTATGATTCTGCTCATATGAAAATATAAAAGTCCAGTTAATTACTGAGCTACACTAACAATGCAGGGTTTGTTTACCTGGTGAGATGTTGCAAAACACAACCTGCTTTTACACATCGAAAGAGAATATCATCCTTTCTGGCTTGTTATGTGTAGAAACAGGAGTATTGTGTTTATAATACTTTGAAAATAACTGACATGGTTCAGTATTCATTACATACTAGCCATAAAATACCGTTAATCTACAATTAAAAAATCGAAAGCATATTAAATACAAACTTCTGTTACAAGGTAAGGAATAGATAAAATTGAACTTCTCTTTATAGTGTAAAAATTGAGAAAGAACAAGAATTGGTGGTCTTATCCTGCTATGGAATATGGTCATGTTATGATTAATGTGGCTACAAAAACAAAATATCTCCATCCAAGAAGGAGAAATCAAAACCGTCTGGAAGCATTGGTGCTAATGATTACTGTGATCCAACAGCTAACAAGCAGTTTGGTGCAACTGCACGATAAGTCTTTTACTTTTGGGTATAACCACAGTTTTCTTTCCAAGGATTTTTCATCTTTCATTCTTTACCCCAATAACTAATTTGGAAATCAACTATTACTAATAGTTAAGCTATCCTTAAGTCCATGGTTCTGAGGTATGATACTTACAATAATTTATGTAATGAAGTACTCAGCCATTGTAAATATTTAGTAATTTTTCCTTTCCATCCCAGCATCTTAATGGCTTTAGTAAGATGTGCTCTGCCTACCCTATCATCCCACCTATAAAGTCTAGTATTTATTCACACAGTTGTGCATCTATCACAATGTGACTCTAAGCATCGTCACTTCCGAAGGAACCATTTACTCAGCACCCATCCTGTTCTCTAGATGGTCATGTTCTCAGTACCGTGGTCTATGCTTTTAACCTATATCTTTGCAATAATGAGAATATTTTATGTTTCTAATATGTATCCTTTTAAAAAGTTTTCAACTAATATATGTCCATACCATCTATCAGTTCCATTTTCCTTTTTGTTGCTGACCAACACTTTATTCCACTTTATTTCATGTATTCTATATTGTTCTGTATTAATTAATGGTCATTTGAGGATTTCACATCTTGAGTCTGTAGATTGGTTCCAGTATTTAATGAAAGTGTTGCAGTATCAAGATAAAGCCTCTTTAGTGCTATTTACTTTTTACTCTTTCTAGTATAGTTCATATCTATCTATCTATCTATCTATCTATCTATCTATCTACCTATAGACACATATATAGTAGCATGAATTTAAAAGGGGATTGGGAACACTGATAGGAGGAACTGGAAGGGAGATGGTACAGGTATAAAAGTACAACATTCATGAAATTTATTTATTAAATTCTCAAAAATTTAAAAAGGTTAAAAATGAAAGAACTATACATTGAATATGGTTGTAAGAATTATAGAAAGGCTGTATATTTTTTTCTTGTAGGAATATATTCTAATAAGCTTTGATGGTGATCTTGCAAGAAGAAGAACCTTTTATTCCCAGATGCACCTGCTCAGAGTAGAGGTCCCATGATGTTCTGAGATAAGAAAGTCTGAACTGTGTCACTTGAATGCCACCAAAATGCATTATGCTTTAAGAGACATAGTAAGTTTCCCTGATTAAATATTTTCAACTGTTTTATGTCCTCATTATATCCCAAGTGATCTGAATTTTACCACACCTGACCACATTGCTGCCATTCATAGTTCCAGATCATGGAATGATATTTGCCTCATGTTAGTAGAGGAGAAGTTGGGCTTTGCATCTGCACTGTGACCCACAGTCTCATGGCACAGATGAGGTGGGATAGATATGTCATTGTCATTGGCTTAACCTCTCCATCATCATGAACACTTAAGATTTATGTCGTACATGATACTCTAGTTACCTTTAGGAGAGTTATCTTTTATAAGACTAAAAACAAATAACCACCAAAAATAATCCTTCTCACAAAAAAGAACCTTGATATGCAGTATCTGGGCAGGTCAAAATATGTTTGGGTAACATTATAAAAATGCATGCTGTGTCTGTTCTTTATAACAGATCTCCTCAAGTGGTTAGCAGCCTTACCTTTTGATTTCTTTGAAATTCTTAGCATACGTGTGCTGGTTAGTTATATGTCAACTTGACAGGCCCAAATCAAATGAGAGGAGGGAACATCAGTTTAGAAAATGCCTTCATACAATTGTAGTCAAGCCTATCAGGCATTTTCTTTATTAGTGATTCATTAGGGTGGACCCAGCATATTGTGGGTGCTGCCACCCCCGAGATGGTGGTTCTAGGTTCTGTAAGAGAGCAGACTGAGAAACCGTGAAGAGCAACTCAGTAAGTAGCACGTTCCATACATTCTTTGTCAATTATTGGCTCAAGCTGTTGGCTTACAGACAATTCTGCTGGGCTCCTCCAAGGGATACAGCTTATGGAATCACCTGCCACCATTGTCTGCTGATGCCAGTTGTGGCATTATGTGGCAGCAGCTGGGGTACACAGCAGGCACATGCCAAGGTGTCCCCCTGACAAATCACACTGGTATAAGGGAAGTTTATTTGGATGAAAGGAAGGAAGTGAGGACCTAGGGAAGGGGTAGAGACTGACCATCAATAACAGAGTCATGAAGGCAGTGAAGGGGGAACAGAGTGAGGACAGAAAGAAGAGCAGAAAGAGAAGAGGGGCCAATAGGAATATGTGGAACAAGAGAAATAGAATGTGTGAGAAAGGGGTACAAACAGTTTTCCTTCTATGCTGCCATACACAGCTCACATCTGGCATCCACAGGCAATGGTGGCAGGTGATGACATAAGCCACTAGGTTTCTGGGAGGAAAACAGGGGATCTCTGTAAGCCAACACAAGGTACTACTTGAGTTCTTTTCTTGACTTCCTTCCATGATAAACAGTGATATAGAAGCATAAGCCACCTAAATCTTTTGCTTCTCAAGATTTTTTGATTATTATTATATCCCAATAAAAGCAACTCTAAGATAATAGGAAGACAATGTGATCTACTTATTTTCTGTACTGGTAGCTATTTATAATCCATGAAGATGCATCACTCTGTAGACTGAAGTAGCAGAATTCAAACCTCTGAATCTCCGCAGTCCTATCAAGCTATACTTCTGTTTTTTTTTCTTTCCTCTCTCTGCATAAACTGAAAACTTCAGCATCTAAGTAAGAATAAAATAATTTCAGCCTCCACAGCAGTCAGAGACCCTACTCCATATGTACCTACATTAAGGAATTGGATTCAGTACTACCGGGTCTTAAGTAAGGTTGCATTTTAGGCAAGTTTAAACCTTTACAGATGGATCATCCTACACCACTAAGTGAGATGAATGAGTTTTTGTCAGGTACCTGGATAACTACTTCAATAGCAGTCCTGGGTTAAAGTGAGATGTGATACCCTATCAGAAAATATCTGCTTCCTAAAAGAGGGGCTCTAAGTAACTAATATGAATTTAAGACAATGGGTTGGTTTAATGTAAAATCACACAGTGTGTTTGTTTCACTTTCTGTCCATACCAAAGCACATGTATCATAATTAAAGGGATGAAAAAGAAAAGTAGACAAATATGGAAAAGTGAGATAATGGCTTTCACATGAGCATATCAGATTCATGTGATTCCTTTCTCTTCACCCCAATTAAACTCTAGTTGTAATGCAAAAACTCACGTGATGTTTAACTCTGTGAACTTTTAGGATAAGAAGCAGAGGATGCATTTAACAGCGCCTTGCTCTCCCTGAACCATAGATTTAGACAACTGAAGAGTTCTCTTTTGAATTTGTACAGATGCCCAAATGGTATTAGAGGAGAAAAAATGATAAACTCAAGAGACCCAGATGTTGTTTTATTGCTAATCTAGTGAAAAGAGAACAACCCAGCTTACATGGTAATGGGAAAATGCAAGAAGCATGAGTTGCTATTGTACAACTCTTTCAACTTATTTCTGCATCACATAGATATATTCATAACAGAGCATAGAGAACACAGAAATTTATTGAACAAGCAAATTATTAGCTAGTGAAATAATCTCATTTTGGAAGATCTGTGATTCAAGAGGAGTCAAAAGGTTACACTGTAGCCAAATGGTACCTTCATGCCAATTTCAAATATTTACAATAGTATTAGACTATACTTCTTTCTCTTATCAACAAAGAATCCTATTTGTCAAAGCATATATCAGTTTGGCCAGCCTTTAAAAATTGAAATGGGATAGGACATGAGACAAATGAGATAACACCAAGTATGTCTTTCTAGTTTTTAGGAATCAAGTTGGCAGTTATTAGATCGGTACACTGCATTTGACCATTCAGGCAATAAAGTCCTTATAGTAACACAGCTTCCAACAATGATTATAACCTGAAATCTGGGAATACAATTTTAATTCTGATAAATGATGAGGCTGATCAAATCACTGGCTATCCAACTCTGTTGCCCACTACAAGATCTCTGATATTTCTTTTTTTCAAACAGTGAAGAAAAACAAAGACTAACCGAAAGGCTTGACCCTTGTATACATCAATTTGTCTTATATAGAAGAGATACTGTGTTTTCTTGTTGAATTTCCCTCTATACCTAAACTATTTTACCATCTTTTTTTTTTTTTTTTTTTTTTGGTTCTTTTTTTCGGAGCTGGGGACCAAACCCAGGGCCTTGCGCTTCCTAGGTAAGCGCCTACCACTGAGCTAAATCCCCAGCCCTTACCATCTTTTAATACCAACAACTCCTCTTCAATTAATAAAAGCTAAATCTTGTATTTCAGTTCACAAATACCTCCTAGAAATGATTTTCTCGATGAAATACATGTTCTTCCTCTACAAACATCTTAATGCACTACTGCATTATTCAAAAATCAAATGTTTATGTCAGTTCCTGAAGCTAGTATGGATCCTTATGGAAATATCTCAGCACTTCACATTTCTCAGGCCTTTGTTAAATAGTTAATAAACTATATTGAAGGTTAGGAGAGTCTTTTTTTTTAACAAAGAATATCATACTAACCTATTAGAATTGTTACAAAAACAGAGTTACTTTGGATGTATAAACATGAGTAAGGTAACTTTCATTGCTGGCAAGGGGGTGATATTTAGAGGTCCATACTCAGCACCAACTTTGGATGCATTAAGTTGAAGCTGCTTAAATACAAGTCCTCAAGTGTACTTAACATTATACAAGAGTTTCCTGTCAATATTATTAATGCTCACAGTGCTTAGTTGACTATATGTCTTAAAACGCAATCACCAACATTTCCTAATCTCACTTATAAAGCCTTTAAATTGTAGCTTTCTCTATTAAGGTTATCTAGGAATGATTCTTGATTTTCCATAGGTAATGAGTTAGTAGGAACTGGAATCAAATCACTTGAATATTGTCAACACAGGTAAATACTCAAGATGGATACTAGTCATTTTGACATGTCTAATTAAGGTAAGTCAAATTATCACCTACATGATGATTTGAATGAAAATTGTTCCAGTAGACTTGGATAGATTGGCCCTTTAGGAGATGTGACCTTATTGGAATCGGTGGGGCCTAAGTGGAGGAACTGTGTCACAGGGGATGGGCTTTGGGTTTTAAAATGCTCAAGCCAGATTCACAATCATTTTCTTTATTACTTCAGGCTTCAGATTCAGATGTAGAACTCTCATCTATGTCTCCACCACCATGTTTGCCTGCTTGCTACCATGCTTCCCCTCATGATGATATGGACTAAGCCTCTGAACTGTAAGGCAGCCAAATCAAGTGCTTTCTTTTAGAAGGGTTGCCATGTTCACGATGTCACTTCAGATCAATAGAAACCCTAATGAAGATAAACTGTCATGTAGTTTATTAAAAAAATTACTTTCAAAGGTAGTTCATTTTCTGCTTGCAAGCAGTGTAAACACATAGCTCTTACTACCATGTAGTGACCAATCATATTCAATTTGTTAATGATGTTACTTGAATGTTTGAAAGTTTAAAAAGTAGTTTAATTAATCTGGTATGGATTATGAAGTGGATAGCTCAGTCAGTACAGAATTTATCTTGTAAGCATGGGGACTTGAATTAAATCTACTAAATTCTTAAGAAAGTTGGTCAGGATACTACAGACTTTCAAGCCCAGTAGCAGGAAAACAGACAGGAGAATTTCATGAACTCACTATTTAGTCATCATACCTACTTGGTCAGATCTAGGCCAGTGAGGAAATCTGTCCCAAAAGACAGAGCACTGGAAAAATGACACCCAATTTGTCCTGTTTGTGCACATGCAAATGCACAGATTTGCTCCTTGAAGACAATCTCTCTCTCTCTCTCTCTCTCTCTCTCTCTCTCTCTCTCTCTCTCTCTCTCTCTCTCTCTCTCTCACACACACACACACACACACACACACACACACACACACACACACCTCTAAATCTCAAATATTGACCCCCTCTAAATGTAAAGAAATAATGTGATAGGAATGAAGTAAATATGTATGCATGTATGCATTTTTAAAGCATTTGCAAGTATTTCACTGGCCAAAGGGTGATTAATTTGGATGCCACTTATTTTATTGAAAGAAAATAATTTATAGTAATGATGCACTTGTGTTAGGAATCCAATTAACTTGCAAATGTTTTTAGTTTAAGATATGTGGAAATATTTTCAAGCATGTTTTTTCCAGTGACTAGAGTTGTAAAGTAGAACATATACATGTAGTTATAGTTACTTGGTAACAGAAGCAAAAAGGCCACACTCTTTGTCAAGAATCCTAGACTCTGCCTGAACATCAGGGTAAGACCCAGTCCTAGAAAGGGAAGCAAAATTGGGGAAAAAGAAGGGACAGGAAGGAAAATTGGTTTGATTAAAAATATACCTTGCCTTGCTCTTACTTTATGATATACATGAAGATCAACTTTAAATTATAACTAGCTTAAAGAATTCAAATGAAATTGGCTATTACAGCATCCTTGGCATTGTTTGCTGAAATAATGCTAGTAACTTTTTGGAACAGAATTTTTTTAAAACCAAAATGCTCCAAGGCCAGATGATTGGAAGAACATGAATGCATTTCAGTACAATATGAAGCAGAGGTATGTATCTATAACTAGCTTGATTGTAGGTTTATTTTATCTGAATTAATCATAATGAAAAGCTTCTATCTGTCTTTCAAAGATATAAAGTTAATGAGTTTATGTTCTGTTCCATTGACAAATGAATGGAGATCTAGAATTTTAACATGCTCTTCCTAAACTGTGAGCTGTGTGTCTGCTTTAGGGAATGCTCCTACACAAGCTGGCTGTTCATCAATTTGGTGTCCATACATTTCTTTGAAAGCTATATTATAATTAGAGTTTAGGTTAATACTATTCAGTAACCATAAAACAGACATAAAATAATTATAACTCATTTAGTGAAATTAGAAAAAGAGCAATTATTAGACTCCCATTGTGAAGCTTTGCTGTGAGGAATAGATAATCTATCTGCAAGATGTACGTTAAGAACACCATTTTCAAAGAAATAAACGAGATAGATTACCACTTTGTTTTTGTGCACTTGAGGCAGAAGGGGTGGGACAAAAAACTTGTGTCATATTTATGAGTTGCCTGAACTTTTGTGTTTTCTTTTTAGACAAAGAAAAGAAATAGCATAGCCTTATAGAGCATTGCTTCTCATTCTAATATGTGTGAAGCTATGGTACTGTGAATCTGTAATATGTATATATATATATATATATATACACATATATATATAAAAATTAAAAATATATATAATCAAATTGTAAGGAATTCAAATTGCCAGAAGTCCTGAAGACCAGTCCTTTATTTCCATTTACTCCAGAGGGGCTGAGTTTCTCGAACATCAAGAGATATGTACTGGGGTTTAGGCCTAACGTCATTATGCCACAGTCCTCCTCCTGGCATAGATGTGTTCATCCCACTAGAGACAAATGAGGACTCAGAAATGTAATTTACTGAAAAGGCTTTTCTTGCATTCCTATGTATACTACTTCATTCTTTATCAATTTTTCTCATGACAAGAAGCCTCTAATGTTGAAGGAAGAAATGAAACTAAAACAATAAAAATAAAATAAAAATAAAATGCCTTCTCTGTATCTACACATCCACTGCTCAATCTCTGTGTGTAGCTACCATTCACCTATCTGTTTAATAAAAATTGCGATTGACCTTGTATATTTGCACATTTTATTTCCTACAGCTTCTGGTGAGAAGCAAGTTCGTGGGGAAGATGTCATATTCCCGGGCTGAGAAGTATAATAATAAAACAGAAAGACCTGGAGGCACATCTTCACAAACTTTGTGTGTCAAAAGAAGAAAAATAAAATCCCTTCATGTTGGTACCAAGGAAGACTTGAAGGGACTGGGGAAATGGTTCACTGGCTAAGAGTTCTCGTGTCCCTCACAGGGGACCTAAGTTCAGTTCACAGCATCCATGCTGGGAAGCTCATAACAGCCTGTAACTCCAACTCCAGAATATTCGATGCTATCTTCTGCTGTATACTCAGAGACACGCACAATAAAAATAAATAACATCAAAAACGATGAGAATTATGATGTTATATTATTCTTCCTCTTAATTATCTGCTAATCTTTGCCTTACACTACACGGTTGTCAAGTCTACGATATGATTTCATTTAACTGAGGAAAAATAACAGGCATTACAGCTGGGAAATTGTTGATAGGAAAACAAAAGTAAAAATATAATGAGCAACTGCGTAAAAGTGTACCACTAATTTTACTTTTAGAACGACGTGTGATTTCTTTTTTGATTTCTCGTACAAGGAAAGCGACGATACACTCTGAGACTATCTCTGCCAACTCCAAGCAAGAAAACGAAGAAGGTGGGGATGGGGTGCAGGTTTCTTTAAGAAAGCACATTTGTGTCACTTGATCTGTTTGCGTGTCTATCGTTCCTTCATCCTCACACTCCCTCACCCTTGCCGGGGAACACAGGGACACATGGATCACTAGACAGATGCTGCTGAAGTCAGGGAGCTATGTCAAGAGATTCTCAAGACTGCCCTGATGAATTCTGCAACAATTCTTACCTGTGACATTTAAGAGAATGGGAGGCAAGTCGGTGGTTACTTTCAACATTCGCTAGCATTTCTTGGAGAGCCTGAGCAGCTTTTGTCTTTCCACCTCTACATAGCAGTGTGTTAGCAATCCCCAGCACCGGTCCACGCTATTCATCCTGGGAAGGAATTTCAGGCATCATAATTTATTCTGAACCCAAAGAAATTAAGACTCTTTAAGATGAGCTCAGTCTTGCCAGACAAGTAAGGGGAATTAATTGCATGAAAATGCAAAATTAAAAGCAAATGATGAATTTAGCTAATTTCCTCTCTTTCCGATGTTCCAATATATCCCCCTGACCACTCTCCAGGAGTGGGGCGGCACTAACAGCTCTGAATCATAGGTTGCAGAAAAGTGGAGAGCGTTTATTTTAATTCTTATAGAAAAAAATCCTGACTGATGAAGAGTCGTCCCAAAGATTTAGAGGACTCATTCAAGTTTTTAATAATCCCATGTGGCTTTAAAACATTTTAATAGTTTCTCTCAACATGTTTCCAAGTTTGCAGCTGTGAAATTAGTAGGCAAGCAACACAGGGTGTTCTTATTTATTTATTTATTTATCTAATATTTATTTATTTGTAGCAGAAGTATTTTTAGAGACCAGGTAAGAATTTAAAAGGAAACAGAATTAACCAATGGAAAATGTTTGTTATTTGTTTAATCAATCAAATGTATCAATTATTTATTTAAAATAACGAATCTGTTTGATTTTAAAAATTAAAACCACTGCATATCTTTAAAATGCCAAGGCAATTACTCTGAAATCAGCAAATTATATGTTGTATTTTATAGGAATAAAATGCACGTCATATAATAACAAACTAAGTCATCATGACAAGTTCTTCCATATTTTCTGTGTCTTTCCTGCCTCACTTCTCCTAAAGAAATGAGATCATGGTAGTTAATGTCAGAAATGAAGATTTTTAGATAAGTAACTATAAGTTTCATTTTCATTGTTATTTTCTTTATCCTTCAATGATGTTGATGCCTTTCCCTCAGAATAGAAAATATTTAAAAATATATCACATATTTTATGTAACATATACATGTAAAATTTATAATGTACATGATTTATTTGTATATAACTAGGTTACAAAACACTTAGATAATATTATCAGGCATTTATGAAATTCATATAAAATTAATTTTAACATGCACAATAAAATCTAATCTGAAAGAATTAAAAACCTACAATTTAACATGTTGTTGGAATACTTTAAATATTGTCATCTATCTTAAGACAAGACTGAAACTTTACTATAAAATGACATTGCGAATGTGTGAGATATGTGTTCTGTATGTATAACAAGAATCCTTACATAATATACTAGCATGACCTTATAGTTCTCATTATTATAATGCCTATTATTAAGAGTTATACCTTTCAAAGAAAAAAATCATATGGTCAAAATTTGATTCATTTCACTTTCTAAAATAACTCAGTAAAATATTTGGAGACAGAAGAAGTAATTCATGAATCTCACAAAAATGCCCTAAAAAGCTAAGAAATGAACTGGTGTCGTTACTGAAACCACACAATGTACCCATTTCTTTGATGTAGAGAAAACTTAAATCTTTACAAACAATCTTGTCTTCTATATTTACTGAGTCGGGACATAGTACGACTTTTAAGCTTAAGCAAGTCGAGAAATAACTCAGTTGTTAGATGGGAGCACATATCCAAATGCCATGCCTTTATGATCACTTGCCAGCTTGAAAGGTCAAAACTCTCTATTTTAAAATAAATTTCACCTATAACATGGATAGTGACATGAAAATTTAAAATTAGCTAAGCTAATTAACATTTAAAACTACAAATGAAATAACTGTTCAGAAACATCTAGAAAAAAATTTACCCATGGGACTATATAAATAACATTTGAAAAATACAGTTAGGTTTGCAAATTTTTAATATATCAACGTATGTTTTTCAAGTCACTATAGTCTTAGTTGTTTACAACGATATCAAATGCAAATAAAATTATAAAAATAGTGTGTGAAAGAGAATAGGACGAAAGAATTGAAAGAAGAAAATTGGAATGTTGAGACAAAATCTGGAAATTAAACAAGTACTTCTGTCATATATCTATATAATTTAGATGTATGTAAGTGTATATTTATGAAAAGTATTTTATGTCTGAAGCAAAACCACGTCAAGTTAAAAGTGTGTGTAGTCTCAATTATCCTCCTATCTCAACCACAAGGTATTCTTTGTCTTCAAGTATTATTTGTGGTACCTGGATTACTCAAGCGAGCCACCATGCCTGCCTAAATCTTTGTGTTGAAGTAAATGTTTCACTGGACACATTGCCAAAACCAATCTTGCCATTAATTCAGAACACTAAAATAGGTCTCCTTTCTATTCATGGTACAGAAGATGAATATCTTGGAATTCATCAGCGTCACCTGATAATATACACTAGCAGACAAACACTGACACAAAACACACACACATACACACACACATACAAACACACATACACACACACACACATACACACACGCACGCACACACACGCGAGCGCACACACACACACTCATCTTTAAATCTCCTCAGAATAGAAACATTAATTCACCATGTGCTTTACAATCAGCAACGTTTCTATTTGAAGCACTGAGTAACTTTTCTGTGTTGTGAATATATCCTTGGGTTATCATTTAGCGTACTGAATTCCTGTCCTACTATTCTTCACATTTCATTTGAAATGCTTGGTCCAATCTATATTATCTCTTACCTTTGCCAATTAACATCAATAGCAGCTCTTTTTATTAGTCTCTCGGCACTGGCTGACGTTTCATGCATAACGATGCCTACATTTAATTGAGCTGTAAGTTTCAGTTTAATTATGAGGATCCTTGTACCTTCAGCAGTTTTTCCTTCTGTGATTACTGCAACGTTTTCTCCATAACCTCTTCAAAATTCTTAATCTCCTAACCCCTTAATTGACATGCTGTTTTTAGGAAAAAGACTCAGTCGACTATTGTGAATAATGTAATGTGTTTTAATAATATTTTATTAATTCTCTGAGAATTTCATACAATGTATTCTGATCGTATTTATTCCCCACTTTCCAAACTCCCCTGGGATCCAACCTGCCAGTCTACCCACCACAAAACTTCCTGATCTCTTGTACTCTTTATTTTAAATCTACTGAATCCAATTTGTGAGATTGCCCCAATACTCTGAGGGTGGCGTCAAGAGCATAGAGACATACTAGGGGATATACCCTTACACAAACTGAAGGGTCCTCAGCTGGATATGGAATACTCATTCATCCTGCCCTGTCCTGTGCTGGGTTTTGTCTGGATTGAGCTTGTACAAGTCCTATGCATGCTGTCAAGATTGCTAGGAATTCATAGGTGAAACTACTTAGCTATGCCTAAAAAAAAAAACATGATTTCTACAATTTTGGGCTTTTAAAGGATATTTTGTGGAATAATTTAAACACTGGCAATATGGTGAAATAGATTTTACTGAGAAGAAATTCCTTCAGTTTGAAAACCATAGTGTACTGGCTGGTTTATGTGTCAAGTTGATACAAGCTGGAATTATCAGAGAGAAAGGAGCCTCAGTTTAGGAAATGCCTCCAGCTATAAGGCATTTTCTCAACTAGTGAGCAAGGGGGAGGGCCTAGGCCATTGTGTTCCTGGTTTCTATGAGAAAGCAAGCTGAGCAAGCCTGGAGAAGCAAGCCAGTCAGTAACATCCATCCAAGGCCTCTGCTTCAGCTCCTGCTTCCTGACCTGTGTGACTTCCAGCCCTAACACCTTTTGAGGATGAACAGCAATGTGAATGTTTAAGCTGAATAAACCCTTTCCTCCCAACTTACTTTTTTTTTTTTTTTAGAGACACATATTATATGATTTTATTTGTACAAGGAGCCTGGAGACATCAAATTGGTAGCAATGGAAAGTACCACGGTGGTTGTCAAGGGCTGTGAGAGGGAGAAGGGAAGAGGAAGTATTTATTGGGTGTAGAATTTCAGTTTGAGATGGTAAAAGAATTCTGGTGTGGATGGGAATCATAATCCCACAATACTGTGAATGTACTTCATGCTACTCAACTATCAACTTAAAAAGATAAAAATGATAGA
The DNA here is from genome assembly GCF_011064425.1 of Rattus rattus. Classification (NCBI taxonomy): domain Eukaryota; kingdom Metazoa; phylum Chordata; class Mammalia; order Rodentia; family Muridae; genus Rattus; species Rattus rattus. The sequence continues at coordinate 25,009,562 of NC_046158.1, forward strand.
TTTTATATAATATATATTTTATAATAATAAGAAGAAAAGGGTCCAACTCCACCATGAAGTGGTAGGGAGGTTCGGCCCTGCATAGCTGTAACACAGTAACAGCAATGTTAATCTGCTTTGGCCAGTTTCTTAACTGTTTCACTGCATTTATAGACGTGTACCTTAAAAATAAAGTAACATTGAAATGTCTTCCAAGGTCTTTTCTAAGGGATCTGTTGAAATCCCCAAGTATTGAAATCCCTTTGAGTGACTTAGTGTAATGGAGGCAGCTGTTGGCTGTGAGGTGCTGAGAAGAAGGCAGAGTCATAGAGAAGCCTGAGTGCTCTGCGCAGCACTAACTCCCAGGCAGAACTCAGTTTACTTTCCTTTATAGAACTTTACAGAATGAAATTTTATGCCCATCTGTTTGGGTTGATTAATCACATATACTTTCATAATAAAGTGTTAGATCCTTCCTGTGTCCTCAAATGTCTTTTTTTTAAAGGTTTGTCACTGAGTCTGGGGTGTGAAACCCCTGGCTGCACTGGGGTGGACTGTAACAGGCAATGATTTCTTTATTCTCTAAATGTTTGCCTCACCTTTGTCCGTGGAGAGATGTTTAAATTCATGCTGACATAAGAAAATATGCTCAGTGCTTCTTTAGATATCTCCACTAACATTTCATGTAACAAACATCAGTTTATCACCCCTAGGATGGCGAGCCACCTCAAGACAGGATAAGCAGTGAACAACACAACACTTAGCATTCGATATTGAGGGACTCAGATTCCAGCTCTTACTTCTTAGTCATGATGTTTGTTCAGGAATAGAAACCCCTCAATAGTTTGAGTATACACAAAAAGAAAGCATCTAAAGAATTCTAAGAAGTTTTCATAATTTCTAATTCAATGTGAAAGGCTAATATGATATCTGAGATAATTGAAGTTTGCAACTGTGACAGGCATCCACATATACATTTGTGGCATATCCATGTGAATTCCCACATGGAGTTGCTGCATTATTTAGCATTTTAACCACCAGGTTTATCATTTAAACTCCACACAACCATCTTCATATTCACTACGCAATCCATTCTTGCGGATATTTTAAAAATCGTCAGAACTTCAGAAGGAATGATGCTATCTGTCTTCTTTTATCCTAGGACAAGCTCAATTTTTAGTCATGTATATTATCTATATTTGGACAGTTTTGTCAAAATGGTGGAGAAATATAGAGTAGGTAAGTCCATAATAAAATATATAGAGATTATTTTATGAGATCTCATTCACTATTAATTATGTCTTTAGATGAAACTTCAGAAATAGATAATTAATGGGGATTCTCATGACCTGAGTGGAAAAAAAAACTGACAGCACCGACTCAAAGCTAGTTACAAGAAAGGTTATTAGAATAATTTTTACTTTAGGTCTTGAATTGTGTCCTAGAATTGACTTAGCATCGCTTCATTTCCTGTCCTTTCTCTTGGTAGTTGATCCATTTCTTCTCTGGCATTAGAGCCCGTTTCTTTAGGACTCCAAAGTACATTGAAGACTACCTGAGACATGACCTAGCAATACTAGATTTTTGGATTTTGAATTAGCTGGACCTCAGCCTGTAAGTTATTTTAATGTGTGTGTGTGTGTGTGTGTGTGTGTGTGTGTGTGTGTGTGTGTGTGTATTCATTCTATAAGTCCTATTACTTTTGAAAACCCTGGCCCTAGTTGGTTCCACCCCACAGCTGTTACTGGTCTTGGGGGTCATGCCATGTTGAGCATCGTCAACATGTTGAGATCTCTTGCTGCAACCGAGCTGCACTTCCACTAATAACTTCTCCTGGGTTTTCTTCATGGTTCTGTAAGACTCAGCCTGAGTCTTAATTACCAGGCTACTCCTGTGAATGAGATGTGAAACCAGAGACCAGCTGCAATAGTATGAGGATTATTATTCCAGCAACCTGGGGTCCTCCTACCTCACGAGGAAGGTCACCACGAACAGTTTTATATATTTTATAAAGGGCGGGTTACAGCTGTAGATATTTGGCATGGGGGGGGTTGGTAAGCACAATCAACAATTAGGTTGTTATAAACCAGGGCAGGGTCTGGGGTCCTTGAACTTCATTCCTTTAGATAAACTTATCCTCCTGCTGTGAGGACAGTTTTCCTAGTAACCTCAGGAACTGCCCAAGACTTGATTGTGGCACTCCTTCCTGGAAGGGAGGGGCTATCTGTGGCTACTAGAAAAATACTAGCCCCCACAGTTCCAAGCCTTAAATTTTCTGCATGGCCCCTTCAATCCTGGGTCTTCACCTTCTACTGAGGCTCCGTGTTTACCAGTGACATTTCCTGACCTCTCACAGTGCCAAGCCACAGTTGTTCTTCATGACTCCTTCTTGCCTTCAAAACCAGTACCGCCAGGCTGATTCTTACACTGTGCAAGTTCTGCTTCCAGCATGAGGTTCAACCTTGGCAACCTCAGGCACACAGCTCTTGTGCCTGACTTTTCTGAAAGTGACCTTTATGAAACACGTTGCAGAAATATTCACCTCAATGATCCTGGTCCCCTTTTAATCACTATTAATTTCCCTTTTTCCACCTAACCAGCATACATTTACTTCCAGCAGTTCTGGTCTCTTGTTAATTATAGATGATTCTTTAACCCCACTGTTTGGCTGTGGATCTCTGCATCCCAGCTACTGGGTGGGACCTCTCCGGGGACAGGTATGCTAGAGTCCTGTCTGCAGGTATAACATAGGATCATTAATATATTAGGAATTGGGGCTTGCCCAAAGCATGGTTCTCAAGTTGGATCAGTTATTGTTTAGCCATTCTCTCAGTCTCTGCTCTATCCCCTCCCCCACCCTCTTCCCTGCATTTATTATAGACTGGATAAATTTGGGGTCAAAAGTTTTGTGGGTGGGTTAGTGACCCTATTGCTCCATTGGGATTCATTCCTGGCTTCAGGTTTCATATTCCCACTGCTATGAGTCTCAGCTAAAGTCACCCCTATTGATTCTTGGGTGCTTCCCCTAACCCCAGGTCTCTGGTACGTCCTCTAGCTGCCCACTCTGTCAGTTGGAGATTTTTCATTCATTCTCATGCAATCCGGCCATCTCTCCTGTTCCTCCCAACACCTGATCCTGAATTTCCATCCCCCTCCGCATTCCCTCTCCCTCTCAGTTCCCTCCATCTATCTGCTTCTTATGACAATTTCATTCCCTCCTTCCAAAGGAGAGTCAAGCATCTGTGCTTGGGCTTTCTTTCTTGTGTGTTTTCTTTAGGTCTGTGAAGTATATAATGGGTATATTGTATTTTATGTCTAATATCCAATTTAAGTGAGTACCTACCATGCATGTCCTTTTGGGTTTGGGTTACCTCACCCAGGATGATATTCTCAAGGTCCATCCATTTGCCTGCAAGATTCATGATGTCTCGAATGACTGAGAAACACTTAAAAATGATCAAAGTCCTTAGTTATCAAGGAAGTGTAAATTAAAACAACTCCGAGATTCCATCTGATACTGGTCATAATGGCTAAGATCAAAAACTCAAATGATATCACATGCTATCCTGCTGAGGATGCAGAGCAAGAGGAATAGCCCTCCATTGCTGGTGCAAGTTCAAGCTTGTACAACAACTTTGGAAATCAACTTGGTGGTTTCTCAGAAAACTTGGAATACTTTACCTCAAGGACCAGCTATATTACACCTGGACATATACCAAAAGATGCTCCAAGATCCCACAAAGATACTTTCTCAACTATGTTCAAAGGAGCTTTATTTGTAATAGACAGAGACTAAAAAAACCTGGATGTCTCTCAATTGAAGCATAGATAAGGAAAATGTGTTACAACTACAAAATGGAATATTATGCTGCTTTTAAAAACAAAGACAAACATTTTCTTAATTGAGGATCTCCCCTCAAATGACTTAAGCTTCTTCCAAATTGCATTGGAACTACCCAGCACAATGATAATATCCAAATGTTAAAAAAGGTCTTCTTTGGTGAGGAGTGTGAACTACAAGTATGTCTATATACAATCATAAGTATTTGGGATATTTCTCAGTATTGTTATATTAGAAAAATTCAAATTCAAAGCATTGCATAAGATCAAGGGATTAGAGTGAGATTGATAGTATGAATGTTAATAAAGATAGCTATATCCGGATTATCTGTCTCTATACAAAGAAATATATCCACCAACAAATATATCAGTAAAAATAAGGTAAAACTTCATTCAGAAAGAGTCACATGTAAATTGCTGTCTTTATGCAGGTGAAGGCAGGCACAAGACAAGGTAAGACATATGATTGGGCAGTGTAAAAAGTTTTGAAGGCAGGTACAGAGTTTGAAGGCAGAGAGAGAGAGAGAGAGAGAGAGAGAGAAGAGAGAAGAAGAAGAAGAAGAAGAAGAAGAAGAAGAAGAAGAAGAAGAAGAAGAAGAAGAAGAAGAAGAAGAAGAAGAAGAAGGACCAAGATGGAGGAGGAGAAGGATGACCTAGATCTGTTTGGCCTTAAAGGGCCAGAGGCAGTTATGAATATTTCATAACAGATGAATTTTTCTTTTATAGCTTTTTAATGCGGTATTTTTTATTTACATTTCAAATGTTATTCTCTTTCCTTGTTTCCTATGCATAAGCCCCTATCCCCTCCCCTTCAACTTCTTTTATAAGGGTGTTCCCCTCCCCGTATATGCCCCCTTACCGCCTCCTCCTTGCACTGGGGATCAAACCTTGGTAGGACCAAGGGCTTCTCTTTCCATTGGTGTCCAACAAGGCTATCCTCTGCTACATATGCAGTTGGAGACATAGGTCAGACCTTAGTCTTTGGGTAGTGGTTTAGTCTCTGGAAGCTCTGGTTGGTAGGCATTGTTGTTTTTATGGGGTTGCAGGCTACTTCAACTCTTTCAATCCTTTCTCTAATTCTTCCAATGAAGGTCCCATTCTCAGTTCAGTTCAGTTCAAGTGCTGCTAGCATTTGCCTGTGTACTTGAAATGCTCTGCTTGTGTCTTTCAGGAGAGATCTAAATCCAGTTCCTGTCAGCATGCACTTCTTAGCTTAATCAATCTTGCCAATTTTTAGTAGCTGTATGCATATGGGTCACATGTGGGACAGGCTCTGAATGGCCATTCCTTCAGTCTCTGCTCTAGACTTTGCCTCCATATCCCCTGCTATGGATATTTTTGTTCCCCCTTTTAAGAAGGAGTGAAGCATCTGCATTTGGTCATCCTTCTTCTTGAGCATCATGTGGTCTGTAGATTACATCTTGGGTAATTCCAGGTTTTGGGCTAATATCCACTTAGCGGTGAGTGCATACCATGTGTGTTTTTCTGAGATTAGGTTACCTCACTCAGGATGATATTTTCTAGTTCAATTCATTTGCCTATGAATTTCATGGAGTCATTGATTTTTATAGCTGAGTAGTACTCCATTGTGTAACACATTTTCTGTAGCCGTTCCTCTGTTGAAGGGCATCTGGGTTCTTTCTAGCTTCTGGCTACTATAAATAAGGCTGCTATGAACATAGTGGAACATGTGTCTTTGTTGTATGTTGGAGCATCTTTTTGGGTATGTGCCCAGGAGAGGTATTTTTTTATCTTAGTCATTCTGAATGGTGTGAGGTGGAATCTCAGGGTTGTTTTGATTTGCATTTCCCTGACGACTAAGGATGTTGAAAAATTTTTTAGGTGATCCAAGCCATTCAATATTCCTCAGCTGAGAATTCTTTGTTTAGCTTTGTACTGTATTTTTAATAGGGTTATTTGGCTCTCTGGAGTTCTCCAAGAACTTCTTGAGTTCATTGTATGTTTTGGATATTAGCTCTCTATTGGATGTAGGATTGGTAAAGATCTTTTCCCAAACTGTTGGTTGCTGTTTTGTCCTAATGACAGTGTCTTTTGCCTTAGAGAAGCTTTGCAGTTTTATGAAGTCTCATTTGTTGATTCCTGATCTTAGAGCATAAGCCATTGGTGTTCTATTCAGGAAATTTGCCCCAGTGCCCATGTGTTCTAGATTTTTCCCCACTTTTTCTTCTAAGGAGGTCCTTGATCCACTTGGACTTAAACTTTATACAGGGCGATAAGAATGGATCGATTTGCATTCTTGTACATGCTGATGTCCAGTTGAAACAGCACCATTTGTTGAAAATGCTATCTTTTTTCCACTGGATGAATGGTTTTAATGCCTTGGTCAAAGATTAAGTGACCATAGGTGTGCGTTCATTTCTGGGTCTTCAATTCTATTCCATTGATCTACCTGCCTGTCTCTGTACCAATACCATACAGTTTTTTTTAATCACTATTTCTCTGTAATATAGCTAGAGGTCAGGGATGGTGATTCCCCCAGAAGTTCTTTTATTATTGAGTATAGTTTTCGCTATCCTGGGTATTTTGCTATTCCATATGAATTTGCAAATTGCTCTTTCTATTTCTATGAAGAATTGAGTAGGAATTTTGATGGAGATTGCATTGAATCTGTAGATTGCTTTGGGCAAAATTGCCATTTTTACTATATTAATCCTGCCAATCCATGAGCATGGAAGGTTTTCCCACCTTCCGAGATGTTCTTCAATTTCTTTCTTCAGAGACTTGAACTTCTTGTCATAGAGATCTTTCACTTGCTTGGCTAAAATCATACGGAAATATTTTATATTATTTGGGACAATCGTGAGGGTTGTCATTGCCCTAATATCTTTCTCAGCCTGCTTATCCTTTGAGTAGAGGAAGGCTACTGATTTGTTTGGGTCAATTTTATACTCAGCCACTTTGCTGAAATTGTTTATCAGGTTTAGTAGTTCTCTGGTGGAACTTTCGGGGTCACTTATGTATACTATAATATCATCTGCAGATAGTGATATTTTGACTTCTTCCTCTCCAATTTGTATCCCTTTGACCTCCTTTCATTGCCTGATTATTCTCGTTAGGAATTAAATACTATTGTATAAGTAGGGAGAGAGTGGACAGCCTTCTCTAGTCCCTGATTTTAGTGGGAAATAGTTTCTTTCTATTTAGTTTGATGTTAGCTACTGGTTTGCTGTATATTGTTTTTACCATGTTTAGGTATGGGCCTTGAATTCCGGATTGGGATGAATTTTTATAGATCAATTTGTCTTATCCAGGTGGGCGGTTTATAGCAATATCATTTGATTGTGAGTTTATTGTGCGGATGTTTTGTGGAATGGGAATTTAAGATATAAATTTGATTGCTAAATTACAAGTTTATTGAATTTTGATTTTATGGGGTTACTGGGAGTTCTGACTATAACCACAGCAATGGATGCTGGGAATGTGTATAGAGTGTGCAGCAAGAGCATTGCATGAAGGTGGCTGCTGCTGGGCTCAGAGAGTAGCTGGCAGTGTGGGATGGAGATTGGAAGCTTAGCCGTTGAGATGTTTTGTTGACTAAGATAAAATACCCACAGATGCCATGTGGCCCTATGGTGCCAGCACTAGCTTGGTGTGGTAGATTCATTCTTTAATATTTACCACTATTGCCACATATAGAATTTAAGAACATAATGTTTTGTTCATCTGGTCTGGAAGGTAACTCATAATAAACTGATATATTGATATATGTTTTAGACATTAATTTATGTTGTATGTTTAACAAATATTTATAAAAATATATAAAACATATAAAATGTAAAAACATATAAAGAACTCAAAACACTAGACATTAACAAACCAAATAATCCAATTAGAAAGGTGGTACATATCTAAAGAGAATTCTCAACAAAGGATCTCAGATGATTGAGAAGCATTTAAAGCAATGCTCAACATCCTTAGCCATCAGGGAAATGCAAATCAAAATGACTCTGAGGTTCTATCTTATACCCATGAGAATGGCTAAGATCAAAGACCCAAGTAACAGCTCATGCTACCAAGTATGTGGAGCAAGGGGAATATTACTCCATTAATAGTAGGAGTTCAACATTGTAAACCTACTTTGAAAATCAGTTTGGTGATTTCTCAGAATATTGGGAATCCATGTACTTAAAGACCCATTACATCATTCCTTGACATATACCAAAGAATGCTTCCAACACACCACAAGGACACTTGTTCAACTGTGTTTATAGCAGCTTTATTCATAATAGAAACTGAAGAGAGCACAGATGTCCCTATAATGAATAAAGTAAATAAGGTACATTTACACAACAGACTATTACTCAGCTGTAAAAATCAATGCCATCATGAAATTGGCTGGCAAATGAATGGAGCTAGACAAGTCCATCTTAGTGAGGTAACCAACATCCAGAAAGACAAACATGGTATGTACTCACATATAAGTCGATATTAGCTATAAAGTAAAAGATAAACATGCTATAAAAATGGACCTACAGAAGATAAGTGCCAAGTAAGGCTCAAGATGGAGACATATGAATCTTCCTGGGAAGGAAAAATAAAATAGACACTGTGAGTAGGGGGTTGGAGGAGACAGGAGGGATTGTGTGTTGGGTGGGGTTGAGGGTGGAGGGAGACAACTGGAATCAGGAAGCACCATACAGAAAAAAAACTAAAAATCTAGTGCAATGAAAATTTCCAGAAATCTACAAAGGTTACCCTAGTTAAGACTCCTAGCAATGTGGGATACAAAGCATGAACCAGCCATCTCCTATAACCAGGAAAGATTTTCAGTGGTTGCATTGGCACACTAACGCAGTCACATTACCTTCGACAATTTGTCTTGACTACAAGATGTGCCCGCATGAAGGTGGTACAGGAATTGTGAACAGTGAATAGGCAACCAGTGAGTAGTCCAGTTTGAGACCCATGCTATAAGTAGGAGGCCACCCCCGACATTGCCTGGAAGATCAAGACACAAAGACTAGATAGACCTAGAAAGAAACAAATATGATCAGACAAACCAAAAAATGAATATGAAATGAATAATGATATTCTCCTGTACTCATAGTTTGGTGCCTAGGTCAACTATCATCTGAGAGGCTTCATTCAGCAACTGAAGAAAATAGATGTAGAGACCCACAGCCAAACATTAGGCCGAGCTCCACAAATACTGCAGAAAGGAGGCAGATGGATTATAGGAGCCAGGGGGCAGGGGTCAAGAACACCATGAGAAAACCCACAAAATCAACTAACCTGGGTTCCTAGGGGCTCACAAGACTGAACTGGACCAGAGAGCCTTAATGGGCCTGACCTAGGCCTTCCTCACGTATGTTAGAGTTGTGTAGCTTGGTCTCTGTGGGATTCCTAAAAGTAGGAGCAAGAACTGTCTCTGACTCCCCCTATGGGTTGCCTTTAAACCCTTATTAGAAAAGGAGGTGTCTAGTCTTATAGAAGTGTAATATGACATAGCTGGTTGCTATCCATCAATGCATTAAAAACAGCAAACCAACAAAACAATCATAACTTAGAAGAAGGACCTTGCTTATTGCAGTGTTGATAATAGTCATACTAATGACATTGCACATTTTATTAATAATATATTCTAAAATATTGGTAATAGTTGCCTATGTATTAACAGAAACTTTTTGTAACCCCCTAGGCAGACAGAGTTTGCCTCAAATTCACAAAAATCCTTCTCCTCGGTTTCATAATTAAAAATGTATGCTGCTAATCCTGCTGATCTTCCTTTAGTAACAAATGAAAAAGTCAAGCCACCAACCCAAGTAAATAGGCAATCACTGATAAAGTAATAATCCTTATATTCAAGTTTTATATGTTGGTAGATTTCTTTTGAAATCACTTTAATTTGGTTTTCTTGTCTTCATTTCTAATTTAATGTGTGTGTGTGTGTGTGTGTGTGTGTGTGTGTGTGTATGAGGTGTGTGAGTGGTGTGCCTACATGTCAGTCTGTCAAGTGCAAACATGACTGTTGAGGCCAGAAATAGTATTGCTATCCTCTGGAACTGGAGTTACAGACTGTTGTGAACCAACGTGTGTGTGCTGGGAATCTCACCTAGATCTTCTAGAAGAGCAGTTGCTAAAGCAGCTGCCGTATGTAACCACAGAGTAACCTCTCCTGCCTGCTTATTTATTTATTTATTTATTTATTTATTTATTTATTTATTTATAGACAAGGTATCTCTGTACAGCCTGCCTGTTCTGGAACTAATTTTCTATGTAGAAATGTACAAAAAACATAATAATAAAAGACTTAGTTTTTTTAAAGCTTAAAAAATAACGTATGTAAAGTTCTTGGAATTATCCCTGGATTACAAAAAGGGCTACAAAATACATTAATGTTATTTAAAAAATAACAAAGTACATATTGACATTACCAGCTTAATTCATTACTCTTTCCCATAAGTCCAAATCTTTTGGTACTATATTGAAAGTTATTTCAATATGAGCATTCAGATAGCAAATTTGTCATAATGATATTTTACTACCTGATAAAATTTCAATAAAATATTATAAATATACATAACTAATTAATCAAATAAAGGATAGTATACAACAAACAGACACTTGGCATGGGAAACCTGAATGAGTTAAGACATACTCACATTACCAAATGATGGATAAAGGAGCCCCAACATAAATCAGGGTGTTGTTTTATAAATTATTAGGTTTTTTTTACCTAATACATTTATGATAACGCTTTGCCAAAACTTTTTTTAAAAGAAAGAAGAAAGAAAAGAAAAAATAAGCCTTAGTAATTTATCTATGTGGATCCTGTCTTCTCTGACAACTTAAAAGCTTCTAGCAATTCTTTCCTAATGTACATTCCTCGGTGATGTTGCAATAGAACACTTTGGTTTCGAGGCTTTGATGATCAATATTTTACCCTAGTTCTCTGTGGGTCAAGGGTAGTTGGGAGGATGAGCTAACCACACTGAAACACATCATCAAGAAGTGAAAAGAGTAAGATGCTGCCTTACAAATTGTGCTTGTTATTAAAATGCCCAAGATAAATTGGGAGAACTACTCATAAAACAAGGATATTTGACATTAGCTGGAAGCAACTTGAAGACAGCTGATGGAAAGAAAAAGAACCCATCCTGTGACTTAGAAGAATGGTTATATCCCCAGGTTGAAATAGGTATGCTCATATCATTCCAGTCACAGGGAGCTGTATGGTAACACCATAAAAGTCATAGGATGAAATCTTCACATTCTGTTTTATATAAACAGCCCCTTATGTGCTTGAACCACAGGACATATGTTGATTTTGTTTTTCTCATTAATTGCCTTGATGCAGATGAAATTACTTCTTGGAATGCTGACCCATTTGATTTAGCATCTCAGTGGAATTACTCTCATTGTTCCCATGTAGTTATTACATGTTTTAAGAAGTATAAAAGGGGAAGAGACTTTAAACAAAATTCTTTTAATCAAAAGATTTTTCTAGATCACACTTTCAATGCCCGGCGTCTTTATTAGTTTAAGGTTATCACGACTGCTGTTTGGTACTATGGGAATCGTGATCCTTCTTTGCCTCTTGTGTTTTTATTACAAGGATACTGGTCAAAGAAATAGCTCAGTTCTAGAACATACTGCTAGGGAAAAGACAATGGCTGATCCATTTAGTAAATCATTGATTTCTGTCCACATAGCACAGCAGTTTTGCTCTGTGGTCAAATTAATTCCCATGGCACACTTTGTGCTGCCAAAATGTAGAGGCAAATAACTGTTTAATGGAGTCTGCTCTGTGTATCTAGCACGAAGAAGATGTGATGATTAGTGCCATTCAACTTGACAGAGTAAATGAATGTCTACTTTAATGGTAGTACTATTTCTGGGGTATCTATACTCTTTGAAAGACAAGCATTTGATCTAATTAACTGAGGGAAAAGATTATCCTTATGAACATGAGTAAGTTTATTGTCCATTGAGAACCTATAAAATACGTAAAGGTGTAAGAAGGGTAAATGGCATCTTTTTGAGCTGCAACATAGACAATAAATGTGAACATCCAAGCTCTTAACTCTCAGGCCTCTGAAACATATAGTAAGATTTTCTAATCCACAGTCCCTCAGAACTGCACTGAATTATACCACTCTCTTTCCTCACAGTACAATTTGCAGACAGTAGAAAGCAGGATTTCATAGTCCTCTAGAGTCAACTGAGCTAGTTCTTTTAGTGAATCATCATTCACACAGATGAGCATGAATGCACACACACACACACACACACACACACACACGCACGCACATGCACACACACACACACACCATATCATTTTTCTAGAGAACCTTAATACAGGTGATGTATGTCTTGCTTTTAAGAAGGGAAAAGACTGACTGAGAATAAATATAGCCAACCGGAATCTAACTCCTCAGATACATATGGACACTTTTTCTGTATATATACAAAATAATATTCTTCTTCCACAAAAATATCTTTTAAAAATCTTAGCCAAGATTACAGATCTGCACCTGCATGGAGATGAAGATCTACAATCCCAGAACCAGAAGGATGACACCTTTTAGAACTACAGAGCACCACCCTGTTTCAAACCCAGGTCCAATCATATTGCTAATAACAGACTACTGTTCATTGTTATTTCATGTTAGGAAGATTTGTGTAAGTTTATAAAATTCTCAAAGCAACCAGTGAAAAACAAAAGAGCATCCTGAGTGAACACAAAGTTCAGAAGGAAGACTTCAGATTTGATAATAAATAATGCCTGACTTTGTATGTGTGCGTATTTAGAAATTAAACAGTTCAGAAGAAATATTAAAAATTCACTAGACACCTTGTTGAGATAGTTTTATGAAACTAAAAATGTTTAACATGTTCAAAGTGCATACATCTTGTGCCACCCAGACAGATGTGCCATAGAAATAGGAGCTCATTCAGATTTAGAATCAATTAAACTTCTCCCTAGTAAAAGAACTGCAATGTTTTTTTCCTCCATGCACCAGCTGCCAGAACTGTTAAAAATGTCCCCAGCTAATGGAAAAAGTGACTCAGAATCCTGATCCTGATGAGATCACCTGTGGGGCTTATTCTATCTAACCTTGCTAAGAACTACTAAATATATTCTTCCGAGTTCTGAGCATAAGCTGATGCCTTCCCAACAAGAAAGCACACCCAATTATATCAAGTTAGCTTTTCAGTCTCTACAATCATGGGTCAGAGATCAGAGTTATTAAACTGTTCTTTGTAGCAAGGACGGGAAATGGGAAACGAGTCGGTAGGGTAACATAAGTAGTTTACAAATGAAGGGTGGCATCCTTCATTGTGTGTGAATGCTGATACTTGAGTTTTATAGAATTTTCCACATATGCAAGGCTGAATGAAAATTTGGGTTTTATGCTTTCTAAAGGGCTTTCTGATATTTCTGAGCTTTGTCATATGACCAAATTAGAATTTTTATGGTGCTTCAGAGTCAGAAGAGTGAAAGATTATAGAAAATGAAAGCAATATTTGCACTGATAGATAATACAATAGAGATCTGTAAAGACATCAAATCTAAATGAATAACCCACCCTGATACTTTCCGTAGTCCAAAGATTGGTAGGACCAAAGAGCATTCCGTATAAATGCTGCAGCAAAGAACAGTAAGAATCTAGGAACTTGATGTGTTGCTGCAACCAATGTCTTTAAGTGAATAGCCTCTTTCTTTACGTCATGATCCTGTGCCAGCCTCCTACAGTCTTCTGTGGAGCAGAGAGCAAATGTTAGCCATTTCAAAGGTGAGAAGAACTAATGACTCCCCTTTCATTACCTTTGATGCTCCAAGGTCAAAGGCCAGGCAGTCCACCTCACCTTCTCTTGTCAACAGCACTGCATTTCCTCGGTCTCTGTAATGCAGCTTCCTAATATGTTGCAGTTCTTCTCAGAGGGGGCTAATCATTGCATACCAGCAAAAGGTAGAAAAGCATGGGGAACCAAGCAGGACTGTTTTGAACTATGATTCTTCCCAGTTACACCTAGGCTTTTTTAGTTCTATTATCCATAAACTTGATGTAAGCCCTGCTCTAGATGGGCATCCATTTTTTGTTGCCCCTCCTTCCAATCCTTCAATACTGTATCTTTTGAGGTTTCAGTACCTGGCTCACTTAAACGACTTTCTGTTCCTTGTGGTTTCAACTATGATTTGACTAGTTAGGCTTTCCGTATACAAGTAGAAGAGAGAGCACAGGAAAGCAGATTACAGATGTCTTTTTACCACTGTGAGATGTCTAGCCTAGGAAGGGCATTCTCTGTCTCACCACTTCTCTAAGCATAGGTGTGACAGAGCTCCTTACTCCTAACTTACAGTTTGCCACTGTCCCTGGGGGATGCCTGACACTCTACCTAGTCACTCGAATTATTCTCTTTATCAAGTAATTGAATAGTCTTAATTTGCATGTGACATCTGTCTCCTTTAGAGATGATAATTACCAGAGAAGGTATTTCTCCCTAAATTTTCTAAATCATGGCAATATGTTGGTGTATGTTATTCTTAAAGTATAGTGTAAATAGGTTCACATTACACTTTCAGTATATTTCCAATGAATCAGTTAATTAATCAATTAAGCTAGAAATAGAACTATAGTGATGTCAGAAATATCATACAGGGCATATTTTATTTCCTAACATATTCATCTGCTATAACCAATTCATGAGTTTCACATCAAGAGGATCATTTACTCTTAGATGATCCATAAAATCCAGTCCCTTCTGCTCATTTTTGTTTGATAAATTAATCCAAAATTATTAGTGCAAATTTGGTTATGGTGATTTTTTTCGATATTAACTGAATTTAGAGAATTCCACAAAAAAATTGATGTCAGCCTAGAGTGACAAATCTGCTCGTCTCCACCACTGTCCCTACATTTACAATCTAGGTGCAGTGTCTCGCCACAGTGTGCTATAAGAAGCTGTTACTCTCCTGTAATGTCACTAGATTTGAAGCCTTTTCTCCGTGTTGAAATTGAGTTACAATTTAGTAATTGCCATTTATGACACTGTTATTTTCCTAAGTAATCAGAGACATTATGCAATTTCTTGATAATGTTAATATGTAGAAAATTATACTATCATTTCATATCAAAGACTGTTAAGTATAAAGAAATTCAGTTTGTAATAATAATCTGTATATTACAAAAAGAATTTGTCAAAAGTGAATCGCGTTGTCACACTTGTTTCTCACATGGTCTTTGCCAAAATGCATATGCATTATGGGAAAAGAATTAATGAAGCCATCATTCTGAAAATTTTTAATTGTCTACTTATCTGAGTATCCTACAAAATATTTACAAGTAACAATGATACAGTAAGTACTCCAGATGATTATGAAATAATTAGTTAAGTTAATTTATACAGAAAGAAAATTTATATTCTTAAGTTATCACATGGAAGCTTGGTCATTTCAACAAAATCTCAATTTCTGCAAACAACATCGTGAACATCATTAATGGCACAGAAAAATAGTCATCAACTATATAACTTGAACATTAAACAGTAAAATATACTTGACAATACAGTCTACCTTTCATTTGTTACTTAAAATTACTTTACCTGACATGATCTAGTGAGGACACACACACACACACACACACACACACACACACACACACACACACACAATTCATATTGGTATATTACACATAATTTTTACAGCTACACACTTACCAAGATGTTTTCTTTGTTCATTTGTTATCTTAATAATATTCCTTCTAAATGAATCAAGACATAGTCATTTTATATATTTTTTCTAAATGTATTTATAGTATATATAATTATACATAGTCTTTAAAAATATTTAATTGTACAAAAGCACTATTTCCTTTTAGTAAGCCTACTAGTAGAAAGAACTCCTTAATTGTAAATATTTCTACAATTATATAACTTGAAACTCTAAGCCAAATGTCATTGACAGAATGAATTTTACAAACATTTTAGTCAACCTTCAAGATTATCTATTCCAGGGAATTGTGTATTTTCTGTTATTAATTTTTTACTGTATACTAATTGCACAATATAACACCTTCCTATAACATGGCTTGAATGATACTGATCATTATTATTGTCTCTCTCTCTCCATCTCTTCTTTTGATACCTATACTGTTCAAATAGTTCGTCATCTATATTTGTGTGTGCTTTTATGTGTATGTGCTTATATTGTGCATATGAGAAAAATCAAGACATTCTTACCTTCTGAATCTAGCTTATTTCATCTAACATGGTATCTCCTGTTTCATATATTTTCTTGAAAATGACACAATTTTGTTCTTCTGGATCATGCTTTTGTAACATATATCTGTATATATTTTCTTTATCCAGTGACATGACAACTGATTTTGATTTGTTCTGTTATGTACACCCTTTTGGTATAGTGTAAACAAATAGTATTTGTTTTTTGATGAATCCGTATAGATTCCTCATACATAATTCCTTTACTGGGGAATGATATGCTTTCATCCACAGTGCATAAAATTTCTTTTAACCCCTGGAAAGTTACCAACATTTTTTCTTTGTTTATTTGTGTTTGTTTATTATCTTAATGGTAGCCATTCCAAATGAAATAATATGTAGTCTAAATGTTCTTCTTTATGGCTCCTCCTATGGCTAGAGATTACATTTTTGTATGTTTTTTGGTTTTTTTTTATTAGCTTGTGTATGTGCTTTGCTATGCAGTGGTTTAGTTGAAGAAATATCAGTTGTCAGTTCATATTTGTTTGGATATTGGACTCCTATTCAGCCCTGTGTTTACAGTTTGACGTATTTCTCCTATGCTTACTACTCTGTGTTTCAAAGGTTCTGGGTGTACATTGAGAAGAAATCTCTTTTGAGGAACTTTTGTACTAAATGCCAAAAATTGCTCTCATTTCATTAGTTCTTATGTTGATACTGGTTTCCTGACACCATTAATATCGAGGCTACCGTTCCTTAGACGTCAATGTAGTTTCTCAAGTGTATCTCACTGGCTATGAGAAACCCTGTTCTACTGGAAAATCAATTCTATGCTGAGAATACTGAGTCAGATAAGAAAGAATTCTGTGTTCTTCACTGTCACATGAACAGAAATTACACAGGCCATATATGCTATGATACAGGATGGTGGTTACTAGCTTTGTTTAAAAGCATTTTTTGTTGTTACAAGAAAGAGATTAAATGTTTAGGTCATGAGGACAGTGTCGACAGTAGATGATCAGATGTGAAGAATCAATATGCATTCAAAAATAATAGGAAGTTAAAGAGATAAATAAATGACACAAAACCATAAAGATGTCAAGAGTTAGCAAATCAAACACTTTTGTTTTTATGTGTTGCATAATAGATGAGCAGAAATATAAACATATGAAAGGTATGATCAGCTCTCTGCTCCTCCCTCTTCCAGCGACAGCCGCATCTTCTGTGCAGTGTCAGTCTCGTCCTATAGAGAAGATGGTGAAGGTCAGTGTGAACAGATTTGGCAGTATTGGGTGCCTGGTTACCAGGGCTGCCTTCTCTGCGTCTGGCAAAGTGGAGATTATTGCCATCAATAACCCCTTCATTGACCTCAACTACATGGTCTGCATGTTCCAGTATGACTCTGTCCATGGCAAATACAATGGCACAGTCAAGACTGAGAATGGGAACTACCTTGTCATCAATGGGAAGCCCATTGCCATTTTCCAGAAGCGATACCCCTCTAATATCAAATGGAGTGGATGCTGGTGCTGAATATGTCGTGGAGTCTACTGGTGTCTTCATCACCATGGAGAAGGCTCGGGCTCATTTGAAGGGTGGGGCCAAAAGGTCATCATTTCTATTCCTTCTGCCAATGACCCCATGTTTGTGAAGGATATGAACCATGAGAAATAGGATAACTTGCTCAAGATTATCAGTAATGCATCCTGCACCACCAACTGCTTAATTCCCCCTTGGCCAAGGTCATACATGACAACTTTGGTATTATGCAAGGGCTCATGACCACAGTCCATGCCATCACTGCCACTCAGAAAAGTGTGAATGGCCCCTCTGGAAAGCTGTGGTATGGTGGTCTTGGGGCAACCCAGAACGTCATCTCTGCATCCACTTGTGCTGTCAAGGCTGTGGGCAAGGTCATCCCAGAGCTGAATGGCATAGCCTTCCATTTTCGTATCCCAATGTATCCATTGTGGATCTGACATGCTGCCTGGAGAAACTTGCCAAGTATGATGACATCAAGAAGGTGATAAAGCAGACATCTGAGAACCCACTAAGGGGCATCCTGGGCTATACTGAGGACCAGGTTGTCTCCTGCGACTTCAACAGCAACTCCGTCTCCCACCTTTGATGCTGGGGCTGGCATTGCTCTCAATGACAACTTTGTAAAGTTCATTTCATGTTATGACAATGAATACAGCTACAGCAAGAGAGTGGTGGACCTCCTGGCCTACGTAGCTTCAAAGGAGTAAGAAGCCATGAACCACCCACCCCAGCAAAGATACTGAGAGATAGAGGCCTGTAGTTGCTGAAGAGTCCCCATCCCAACTCAGCCCCTAACGCTGAGCATCTCCCTCACAATTTTCATCCTAGACCCCCATAATAACAAAAGGGGCCTAGGGAGCCCTCCCTACTCTCTTGAATACCATCAATGAAGTTCACTGTGCCCACACAAAAAGCAAGGAATAATCAGTTTTTTAAAAACTTTATTCTGGGAATCCACTGAAGACTTTTGAAAAGGAATGCAAAAGAGCACGATTTGTACACTAAGAAGAAAGTTTATTAGAGAGTGCATATTAAGAAAACTAAACTTTGGTGGTAAATAATCCCATACAAGTGTGACAGAAATGAATGACCTGCTCCTCAGTGTCCCAGGGACTCCTGCTACTTTTGCAGACACAGTCTGATCATAGAACCTCTACATTTGATAAGTACTAGTTATTGCTTTTTTGAGATTATAACATCTTTCCTCCTCTTTCTTTTCTCCCTCCAAGCCCTCTGCTGTACCACAATCTTTCAAACTCCTGGCATCTTTTTCTGTAATTGCTGCTGCTGCTACTGTTGTCTTTGTTATTAGTGGTAGTGGTGGTATGTGTATGTGCTTTTAGTGCATGTTTGTGTGAGTGCATGTGTGTGTGTGTGTGCAACTGCATACATAAATACAATGTACTCAGTCTGTATAATCTAACTTTTAGTCACATGATTTCAGGGATGACCACTTGGACACCATACGGCAAAAGTTAGGATGAACACATTGAACACACTTGGGAACTTACATGAAAGCAGCAAATGTCATCCCCATGTCCGTTCCAATGGTTGAACTTTGTCCTTTATCTAGACTCAGTGAGTTGGAGATGGACCTGCTTGGCAGAGCAGTTCCTAGGAAAATGATTACCATGAAAGACAAAGGAGTTCAAAGCACGCTGGATAACTAGCAGGATACAAGCACTTGCATTTTCTCTCTTGTCAATAAATTCCCTTTGATAATATGAACCTGAAAAAATTTTGAGGTTCTCCCATTTTTTATTTTATTTTTTATTTTTAAATTTAAATTTCAAATGTTATCCCCTCCCCCTCCCCTACTTTCTCTCCCCTCCCCCTGCTTCAATGAGGATGTTCCCGAACCTACACACCCACTCTCACCTCAATGTCCTGGCATTCCCCTGCACTGGGAAACCAATCTTCACAGGACTAATGGTTTTTCATATTATTGATGCTGGACAATGCTACATATGTGGCTGGAGTCATGAGTCCCTCCATGTATACTCATTAGTTGGTGGTTTAGGTCCTGGGAGCTCTGGTGAGTTCTGGTTGGTTGATATTGTAGTTCTTCCTATAGGGTTGCAAACTGCTTCAGCTCCTACAGTTTTTTCTCTAACTTTTCCATTTGGGGTCGCCTTGTTCAGTCCAATGGTAATCTGCGTCCATCCTCATCTGTATCAGTAGGGCTCTGGCAGACCCTCTCAGGAGACATCCATATCTTGCCCCTGTCAGAAAGCACTTCTTGGCATCAGCAATAGAGACTGTGTTTGGTGGCTGCATATGGGATGGTTCGCCAGGTGGGACAGTCTCTGGATGACCTTTTCTTCAGTACTTGCTCCAATCTTTTTCCCTGTACCTCCTCCAGTGAGTATTTTGTTCTCCCTTCTAAGAAGGAATGAAGCATCCACATTTCTGTCTTCTTTCTTCTTGAGTTTCATATGATCTGTGAATTTTTTTGTAGGTAGTCCAGGCTTTTGGGCTAATATCCACTTATCAGTGAGTGCACACCATGTGTGTTATGTTGTGACTGGGTTACCTCACTCAAGATGATATTTTCTAGGTCCGTCCATTTCCCTAAGAATTTCATGTAGTCGTTGTTTTTATTAGCTGAGTAGTACTCAATTGAGTAAATGTACCACAATTTCTGTATCCATTCTTCTGTTGAAGGACATCTGGATTCTTTCCAGCTTCTGGCTATTATAAATAAGGCTGCTATGAACATAGTGGAGCATTATCCTTATTATATTTGGAGCATCTTTTGGGTTATATGCCCAGGAGCAGTATAGCTGGATCCACAGGAAGTACTATGTCCAACTTTCTGAGGAACAGTCAGACTGATTTCCAGAGTGGTTGTGCCAGCCTGAGATCTCACCAACAATGGAGGACTGTTCCTCTTTCTCCACATCCTTGCCAGAATCTACTGTCACCTGAGTTTTTGATCTTAGCCATTCTCACTGATGTGAGCTGGTATATTAGATTTGTTTTGATTTGCATTTTCCTGATGACTGAGTATGTTAAACATTTCTTTAGGTGCTTCTCAGCTGTTTGATACACCTCCGTTGAGAATTCTTTGTTTAGCTCCATACCCCATTTTTAATGTCATTATTTGATTCTCTGGAGTCTAACTTCTCTGTATATATTAGATATTAGTCCTCAATTGGAAGTAGGATTGGTAAAGACCTTTTCCCAATCTGTTGGTTGCAGTTTTGACCCAAATGAAAGTGTTCTTTGCCTTCCACAAGTTTTGTAATTTTATGAGGTTCCATTTGTCAATTCTTGACCTTAGAGCATAAGCCACTGGTGTTCTCTTCAGGAAAATTTCCCCTGTGCCTATGTGTTCGAGGCTCCTCCCCACTTTCTCTTCTACTAGTTTCAGTGTATCCGGTATTATGTGGAGATCTTTGATCCACTTGGACTTGAGCTTCATACAAGGTGATAAGAATGGGTCAATTTGCATTCTTCTGCATGCTGACTACCATTTGAACCAGCAACATTTGTCGAAAATGCTGTCATTTTTTCCACTGGATAGTTTTAGTTTCTTTGACAGAGATCAAGTGAGCATAGGTGTGTGGGTTCATTTCTGAGTCTTCAATTCTATTCCATTGATCAACGTGTCTATCTCTGTACCAATACCATTCAGTTTTTATCATGATTGCTCTGTAACACAGCTTGAGGTCGGGGATGGTGATCATTCCTTTCTCTAATGAAATTATAAGCACTGATTTCCTCTTCCAGCAATGGCTGCAGTTTTACCTCTTCACACCCTATCTGTGAAGAGGTGAAAACGATTGATAAAATGTAATTCAAACTATCAAGAATTTTTTTTTTAATTTTCTATCATAGTCTGTAGTTTTCAGGGTTTGGTATTCATTTTTGAGACACTGTTTCCCTATGTATCTCTGCATCATTGCATCTTCTTATGTAGATAGTGCGATCTCCCTGGTGCTGAGATTAAAAACACGTGCCACCACACTTGGCCTTACGATTCTCTTATTGCATTTACCCAAATAATGTGATGTTTTGCTGCCTCCACTCTGTCCCAATTTCTAAAAGTTAAAATACATTCTACCTTTTTCTTTAGAGACAAGGACTTATAGGTCCTTTCTCTAAATGGTATGCCATGTGGTGAGAAGCATAGGCGTCAGTTTGATGAATACCTGTTACGGCAGCATAACCAAGCAGAACTTGACTATCATCATATATATTTGTCCTGGATTTCCTGAAATTTAATTAAACCCTAAAATGTGAATTTCCCCATATCTTAGGACATGGGCTCTGCTGGATAGATTAAATGCTAAGACAACTGAAAGTTACTGCACATTAAATAGAAATGCTATGAAACAGATGACAAAAACAGAAAAAGAAGTTTTCAGGGAAAATCAATTCCTTTCATTTACTTCTAAATTAACAATATTTTCAATGTTTCTGTGTGTATTAAAGTTCTGTCATCCTGAAAATAGGCAAAATCCTGATCTTACGCTACTCTTGTTACTAACAGACATTTAGTCACTATTCTGTATGAAAGCTTAATAATGGTTTATTTTCATTATCTGAAATTGAAATGTAAGAACTGGCATTTACATTTACATTGTTCTGTGTTATTTTTTCTTTTGCTTGTGATTTTTCCTTCCTATTCTAACCATATTTGTATCATACAAACTGTCTGGATCCTTTTTCTTTTTCAAATATGAGATACTTGTACCTCACTATGTGGTTTTTCTGGGAAATCTCATTCTCTTCCTTTTTAGTTTAAAAGGCTTGTGAACAGTATGGTGGTTGCGTATCAGTTCCTGTAGCCGTTCAGCCAACTTCCTACAAAACATTCCCTATGATCATCTCTTGAAAGTTTTATTATTGCTGAGTCATTTTGCGTTCCTTGGGTCAAATCATAAAGCCATGAGAACTATGTTATGCCTTTGGATAATATAGATTATCAGTCTAGTTCCTGCTATGAATAGCTGTGCCATTTCAAAGAATATAAATGTCACTTTAGTCCATTGAAAAAAATTGAATATATCACAAAATGTTTAAAGTCATTACTCATACCAGAACAATGTAAGCAACATCTATGAATGGGTAGTTATTGAAAGAAATCATCTGCAGACATTATTGAAATGAGGTTTCTTATACAAGCTTAAAATCTTATTGGAACTTCTTTGCATTCAATTCGTCTAATTTTGAATGATCCTGAGTTTTCATTTAGTTAAATTCTCTATGCTTTCTGTCTAGCCACATTTTACTGATCTGCATTTTGTTTGTTGATTTTGCCAAAGAATAATAGTGCCATTTATTCTTAAAAGATATATTTCTTTCTTGTTATATACATAATTATAAAATATAAGGTATTTTGTGCATGTATGTGAATTCTTATGAAGAATGCTGGGTTAGTATAAATGAGAACTCTGAGAAAAACTATGCTCGTGTTATAGAAAACACTGTTATACTTTTCCCCTTTTCTTATAGTTGGTAACTCAACAATTTATCGATATCCAGAATTTTTATGTATGACTTGTGGTAATACAATTTTGCATTGTGTAAGCTAATAATTATCGATAGAACTTTCTGCTTTGAAATTATCTTCCATACATTTAATTATTCATGTTATCTTAGTAAATCAATGTTAAAACCAATTGCTAAAAGAAAATTAGTCTAAGAAATGTTAAATTACAAAAAGAATATTGCATTATCTAGAAATGATGGTGGTTCTCATTTTCTATTTAATTTTTTGAGATATTGTTCTGAGTTATACAAAAATTCTGAAAGAGTTCATAAATTTTAAAGCAGAGGATTTGAATTACACATACCTGGCCAATATATTGTTTATTAAAATAAATCTTCTATTCATTATTAAAAATTAGATTCTAATAAAATAATCTCCTATTTTGCAGACTTCTTTGTCGTTGATGCCCACTGATTACTTGTATTCTTTTCTAAACCAATTTCACTCTAGAACTTCTAATAAAGCCCCACGTGTTAGCTATACATTTCACAATATTTGAGATGCCCAAAACAGGTCACAGATTTAATTAATGTTTATTTGTCACGAATTTCACATTAAAAGTAAACTTTAAATTAGTTCTAATTTTTATTGAGTACAAGTATATTAATTTGGGTGAAGCAGCTTCCTCCATTTCCTTACGTGCGTGTTTACTCTTCAAATCATTTAAAGACTAAGAGCTTGCTGTAGGCATGATTTATACCCATTGGGTAATAGTGAGTTAAGTTTTATTTACTCTTTGCGATGATAGATTTCCTTGAAACACAGCAGCACCCACACCCACGTTCCCCCAATTCCACGCAATCAAAAAAAAAATCTCCTGAAAACCCCATCCAATAATAAACTTTCCTCATACTTTCCTGCTAAAGATTAATAAACTTCTCTTGAAACTTATATCTAATTTATGTGACTTTAAGGGTCATGCTTTAATAACAATGATGAAACACGATTATTACTTCCTAATGCTGAAATTACAGTTTTTACATTGTAAATTTTTCCTGCTATGCGCCCTGTGGCACTAACATCTTTATCACTCCATGTGTTTCTAGTTTTAAAACCTTTACCCCTGCTGTTTGAAAAATATTTCTCATTTTCGTTCCCTATGGAGTACAGAAATCCCTAAAGGCAAAGCCATTAGTGATCTCTCTGCCTTTTCCCAAACACGTATTACGATCACCAGTGTTGCTCCCCCTGCCTCATTGGCTTTTGGTAAAGTATGCAAATGAGATGTTCAAAATACACACTTTTTGCAACCGTGCAAGTTCATACTGATTTATAAAATGGGAAGGCTATTAAAGTGACTGAAAATGTCAGCAAGATTTATGCATGGGTGACAAATTGTATTGGAAATGTTCATTTTTAACAGACTGCCCTAGGTTTTTTTTTTTCCCCTTCTCTAAAACAACCTAGATATGTCTTAGAGATACATTTGTTTTAGCGCTGTTTTTCCTTCCCAAACACACATTTGACAGTGACTTTTTGACTGGAAAAATAAACAATGCTACTTCACAATCATACAAATTGTATTTTATCAGTGAAAGGAGTATTGAGAAGATGAAAATTTCCCCTTTGACACCCATTTGTCCTGTGTGTCATTAGTCCATGAACAATTGAGTTTTCCCTTTATAACAGATGACTTAAATTTTACACATAAATACTTCATCACTAAGATCCAAAATTATTTAACTATCAAAACAATTACCCAATCACTCTTGAAGGAAATATTCATTCATTTCAAAATGCACAATTTAGGAAACAAAAGATCAGAGCTGTATAATACATGTTAGCGAGATTTTTATGATTTCATCTTTTACAAATGTTAAAGCAAAACATTGGCCATGGTCATAATAAGGTCGCATTTCTTTATTGCACGTGAATTTGTTTCAGGGTCTCTAACTCTGTGATTCAAGTAACCAGTGTGGTTCTCTTGTGAGCCCAAGTGTGGTCTCTGGGCAGAGGCCTTAGTGTACATATTTGGATGGCAGTCATTCACTTAGTGAATGAAAAAAGAGAGATGTGATACTGGAACCAGTTTATGCAATGTCATTTCAGATCATCCTGGCAAGCATCAAACATACATATAGACACAGCAGCAATGTCTGAAGGAGAATAGCATGGCATGTCACATTCCCAGATAAATAGATTATAGAAATCAGATGCTCTGGAGGAAGAACCACTTATGATTACTTTTACGAAGAGCATATCTCGAAATGGCATTATCACATAGCTTGTTTAGATGGAAAACTTTGGTAGTAGAATTCTAATTCTACTTTTTATATTCAGACCAGTGTGTACCAATACTATTATTGCAACTGATTTTCCTAATTAGTTCATTAAGTTGCATAACAATTGGTTTACAAGTAACAACTCTTCTTGATGTTAAAACCACAAAGATAAAATTGATTTAAAGCCCACTTCTGATCACTCAGTCTTCCACATTCGTATGTCCTAGTGCTTGCTAAAGTTCTCCCTAAGCTGGTGGCAGCCTCTCTCTGTTTCACTGCAGTGCCATGGTAACGTTCTTGCTTATTAAAGAGTCTTAACTTCATTCATTGTTCGGAAAAGCTAGAGTACTGTGAAAGGGAAAAGAATGGGAAGCATATGCTCTTCATCAAGAGGTGCTATGTTATGGCTTATGTGAGAACGGAGGTGTCTAGGAGAAGGTAATAGGAGCTGTGAATAGGCAAATATTTGTATGACCACAGAAAGACAACTGATAGAAGCAATTTGATCATTTTTATTGATCATTTCTATTTAAAATATTGCTTCTGCTTAAACAACACAAAAGCTAAATTAGTAAGACATTGAAATATTTAGCCATATTCTAAGATCAATTATCATACATATATAATTTTGGCATTGAAATAACTTCATAGTTCTCTTTCTCCATTTTTAACCTTGCTCCCATAAATGGTAAGTCTGTGCCTAGCCTGCCTTCAATTTATTATCAGGAAATGTACTTTTGTTACTTAGAGTTATTTTTATTGTACAAGTATGAGCTCATTGCCTGCACATATATAAGTACATGTGTGCATCGCCATGTGCCTGCTGTCTATGAAGGCAACAGGAGGACATCAGCTTCCATAGCCTTAGAAGTGTAGATGCTTTTGAACTTCCGAGTCAGTTAGGAAATTGAACACAAGTCTTTGAAGAAGAGTCATTATGTTTAATAGCTGAGCCATCACTCTGTCCTTAATAAACATACATTCTTGACTCATAGTTATTCTCTTATTTCATTTTAACCCATAATATACAATGGGCCTTGACATCGAAAAAACTACATATTTATTTGAATATCTAAGGAAAAAAGAAAAATTTCCATGTTTATCTTGACATCTGTATCAAGATAAATTGGAGGAATAGTCTACTAAAATTGTATATTTGAAAACCCAAACCATGAAGCTTAAAGAAAAGATAATAAGCCCATGAGATACAACATTTAAGAGCATATTGTACATAAATTGTAACTATGTGAACACAGTGTTTTAAAACATAATTTTAAAATAGATCTTTGTTCTCCCCTCCCAAAATCTAAATCAAATTTAAAACAGTCAAGACTGTATTTTGCATATTGAGTATAGGCAGCCTCTTTAGTCACTGTTCCTTTGATACAATTATAAATATGTCACATTTGCTATTTCATTCACTGTGTGTCCTCTCCCTGCAGAGGTTTTCTATTAGAAATAAGAAGACCTTATTTACAGAGTTGAATTACCCTAAGAAAGAAAGTATCGGTTTAGTTGAAGAAATATTCAAGATTGACCTAGGCTTTGGAGGTTACAGTGGTTAAAGGTACATACATCATAACAGAATGGCGTATGACCTTAAGTGAAGGGACTATCTTTAAAGCATTAAGTGCCAGTAGGACCATTGGTCTCTGCGGCCAATGGAATGAAGGAAGCCTATCAAGTGTTAGAATTTTCTTATGTGTTTTATTCACAATGTAGGGCAGTCTTTTAAATCAATCTCTGTATCTTTAACGAGAGCGTCTGCTTATTTTTAATCATTTAATATATACAATGCTTCTAGAGCTGATTCTCTAGGAATGTGGGTAAACTTCTAATTTTTCCCAAAACTATTCATACAAAACATGCTATTTGATTAACTTCCCCCTTCCTTAGAGAATACCCATTTGCTTTTTGAAAACTCAGCCTTGCTGTTACTGGACAGTAAAGTCACTGCAATGGGACTCTGTCAAAGAACAATTTTCTCCCTTGAATGGTAAGCAAGGGGACATGTAAGAACAAAAAGGCAACTGATTAATGGCATGCAATCCATCTATAATTATCTTGCCCATGTTACACTGTCATTGTATAGATTGGACTAGATCATTAAATTATGTGACAGCAATCAGCCATCTAACGTTAAAAGAGGTGGGAAGAGCCAATTTAAAAACTTAATATCTCAGGATGATACAGTAGCCTGGGAAAAGGAGCCAATTTAGAGAAAATTACCATATGTACCAACTGGAGTGATAGATGGGAGCCTTAGTTAAGCACTTGTTCTTGTGCTGACAATGTTTGAGGACGAGTAAAGAGCACCACTTCAAACGTGTTTGAGAATGGTGGCCCTCTAAGGCATCTTGGAAAAGTAAAATACCGTCTCTAGGAGGAAATATGTACTTGTGATCTTAGTCTATGTGCTTTGATTCCCAATTGTAGCACAACAGCCATTTGCTATCAGCCACAACCCCAACGACAAATGCCATGATGTTCAGGGTTTGGAGTTTAATGCACCTGAACAAGGTGATAAAACAGAAATGTCAGAACAATCTATCTAGTTTGTCTTCTATGATGTTATCATTGTACATTATTTTAAATGAATGATATTTTTATCTATTTCAAATGTTCAGTTGAACCTTTAGTGAATGCTTCTCTCAAATACTTTACATTTTGTTAATGGTATCACATACACTTTTTAATGTACACCAGGCTCTGTTATGAAGACATGATTACTGGGACTATAACAAGTACAAATTTAAGCAATATAATTATGTTTTAATAGTTTGACAATAAGAAGGACATTGCATGATAAGCTTTCTTTATATCTTTAACCTGAAATTTTTTTTTCTGTTGAATCCAAGTAGTTGACAACTGACTTCAATTTTTTTTTTGTCAGATTAGAAAGAATACAAGTTCTAGGAGGAAAAAACCCTACTAGACAATTCTCCTAAAATGCGGTACAATGAGAGTCACATGAGGTGACGCGCTTTCTCTCAAATATCATTAAAACATACTTTACAAGACTTACAAAATCATTTTGCAATATTTGAGATTGTGATTCTCGCAAACTACCTATTGTGCTTGTTTATCTTTATTGAATTATGTTATTTACATTTTGGGTTAATGATAACACTGATAATAATAGTAATATTATTCAGTCCTTCCTGGGGTTTTATTCGCAAGCTGTTCTATGAGTTATAATGCAGTAATTATCACATTTAATCCTGACAACATTCCTACTGGTTCCACTGAAGCAAGAAAAAGATTCAATCCTCTACCGCAAGCCATAAAGGCAAAAAGGAAATGGGGCAAACTGCTACGGTGGAAGGATGCTGGTCCCCAACTCAGCAAGTATAGCTCTTGTTTGCCTTAGAACTCACTTTGAAGAAAGACCAAATGCAGTACCACCTGACCGTACGAATTTCTAAATAAAATTCTCATTCTAACATTTTAAGTCTTGGATTTTATGTCATTGGTACTCCTCTTTATGAAGAACCACACAATATTATGCAAATACAAGTATTCGTTTAAAACTAAAACACCCAAATATCATTTTCAAATATCATACAATAAAAAATGAAATCTTTAAAACATTCCTCCAATATCTTAGGATAGTATTTTCACTGATAATCTCTTCAGGTGGTCACAATTTCTTAATGATTCTGATTTTTTAATATAGTGAAGTGAAGAGTGAATATTTACCCTAGAATACTGGGCCTTCAATTTAGAATTGGTAATTTAGAAAAGCTATTTCCTAAATTGTAATTTTTTCTTTTGGGAGGATATAACACGTAAATTGTAGAAGCTGTTTACAAAGACAGAAGCATTTCTAACAGCTGGTTTTATTATTTTGTTTTTCCTATTATTAGTACTGTAAGACTAGGATAGTCTTCTGCAGATGTGCTTCTGCTTTGAGAAACACTGAATCTTGTTTCTCCATCATACTTACTGTTTGCAGTGGCAGGCACCATAGACCATAGCCATTTTGTGTTTTAACCTCTGGAACTGCACCTCTGGATTAGTCCTGTTGAATGAAGAGAGTAAGGCTTCCTACATCGGTGTAGCTGACAGTAATTAAACAAAGAATTGTTCAACTCTAACAGTTGGCAAATAAAAATGGGGTGTTTACTTAAATTTAAATTTTTAATGAACAACAAAAGTAATTTTTAAAAATCTTTTCATGCGCACTGTTCTAAGTTGAATGCGAAAGAGCCTCCAAACGCTTATGTGTTTGAGCAGTTTGAAAGTTGAACAGCTGGGAACCAATTTTTAGAGATGTGAAACCTTTTGAGATGTAGGATTATATTAGCTAGTTTTCTTGTTAAGGCAATAAAATACCCTGACAGAGCAACTGAAGGAAGGAGGGGTTTATTTGGGCTCCCAGTTCAAGGGTGTAATCCATCATGGTGGGAAAGCTAAGGAGTTTAAATCATCTGGTTGCCTTGTGTCTGTAGTCACAAAGAAGAGAAATGGATGCTTCTGCTGAGCCCACTTTCTTTAGTTTCTGTGTTTCAGGCCCTCAGGCCAGGAAGTGTTGTGATGTACAGTGCGTTGCCTCCTTATCTCAACTAACCTGATCAAGACACGCTCCTAAAAATATGCACAGAGGTTTATCACCAAATGATTCTAGATTTCACGAAAATGATAATTGAAATTACTAGCCACAAGCCCAGCTCTTGTCAACTTGACAATAAACTTTAGTCATCTTTTAGTCATAACATTCAATGCCTTGAACCCATAGTGTCATAATCTTCTCATAGAATAAAATAACCTCCAACTTCATAGGTCCCTATAGTCTTTAATAATTTTAACATTTAAAAGTGCTATCTGTGTTGATACCCCATCTATACTCTATCATTTGTGATTATAATAAAAAAATCAAAAATACCAAATAAAGTACAAAATAAACATCCTTCTTCTAAGTTGGAATAATTGATGTGAAAGGAATAATTCAACAAAAGACAGAATAAAATCCAGAAGTTCAAATGCAAAGTCTAGCGAAATCTAGCAATTCCATTTCCAGCATCTGGGGCTCAGGACGAAATAGACTCCTTGGACTTAGGTAGTTACTCTCTGTTGCAACTGTAGCACATAGCCTCTCTCTTGACCAAGCTCCATTGCATGTTTTTGCATTCCTGAGAAGACATTCCATGGTTCTTGCCTCTGTTCCATACTGAGACCTCCATCACTATTTTAGCTTAAGCATCACATCTTCAAACGACTTCTTAGGACTCCTTTAGGGACTCTGTCCCAGTAAACTAATTACCTGGCTTGAGATGCTCTCTGAAACCCTGAACACAGATCCCGTGACAACCTCTGCCTTTCATAACCCCTGCCTTCAAAACCAATAGGATATGAATGCCATTGCCAAGTAAGTTTGTCCAGGCTGAGATGGATCCTGTGAGGACTACAGGTGCACCACCTTGGTGTTGATACAGCAGAAACACTCCCCTAGGCACTTCCTGTTGAGCAACAGCAGATTCCTTTACTTCAGGCATTTTACTGCAAGTGAAGGACAATCTTTACCAATAGAGCCTCAGGTAGCATGGGGTTTGGCCTCAGGATACTGGTCCTATTGTCCAACTGAAGGACAGAGAAATCTCTCTTTCATGGTACTCATCTCTTTAATATAAACATTTCTCATCATTTGCCTAAGGGGTCCTGTTTTGCAATCTTTTCTGCCAATGATAAATAAATGTAAAGAAGCAAATACTTTGTTCATTAATTTTAAAGTTAACTTCACTGTCTCACTGATGTTCCTTAGACACAAGAGGAATGGAACTGGATTCCTCACCAACATATCACAAGTATCCGTGTTCCTCACAGGATCCTCATTTCCCTCAAAGATCTCATCTTCCATGCATCTAATGACATTTCTCCCATGCTTCTTTTCTTCTAAGGTCTCTCAAGAATTACCTATGAAGCTCTGCTTCCAGGATTAGCCAGATCTTTCCACATTCTTTCAGCAAGCTTGTTCCAGAGACCTAAGGAAGAGCATCTTCAGACTTTGCACAGCTGTGGCCCTCCTACTTGCTCCCATTTTTTTTTGTCCTACTTAATTTACTGTTGTTTTCCTAGTATACTCTGATAAGAGAGGTTTAAGGAAGAAAGGTTTTTTATTTTGCCTTCAACTTCAAGTGTAAAATCTGTCATAGGTAGTAAGTGAAGGTGGCAGAGGCTTAAAGTCTGGTCACTTTATGTCTGTAGTCAGAAAAAAAAAAGACAGAGATGAACGCTGTGAGGGCCTTACTTTCTATTTTTTATATTGTCCAGGATCTCAGTCCAATAAATGATCATCACACTCACTCCCACCATGATGTGAGGGTCTTCGTATTTCAGTTGAATTAATCCCCATCAGACATGCTCCAAGGTCTGTCTCCCTGCTGATTCTAGATCTCATTAAGTATAATTGAGACTTTATACAGACTTTAAAAGTTCATGGGCTTAGTTGGCAGATTTATCCCACCAAGGACAAATTTTGATTAGCATTTCTACATCCAGTTTCATCTTTCTGCTTTCTGACAAGTCAGAATCCGAAGAGTCCTAGATATATGCTACTGCTGTCATGAATACCATTGTACCTTTCCCTACAATGATCAACTACTGTCTTAAACCCTGAAACGTTGTGTCTGTCAGATTGTGTGTCCCAGCTACAAGAAAAGTCAAAGCACTCACTGAAGAATGATCAATCCATTGTTTACCTGAAATATGGTTTGATGTATGTCATAATTTGGGTGCTGAGCAAGATCCCAGAAGTCACTGTGCGATCTCCAACTATAATCTATCACAGTCAAATTAATATAATACAAGTTATACTTCTACTTCCTATCTCCAAGTAAGAAACATCCTTCAACTTCTGATGATTAAGCCAGCATGAACTGACTTGAGGAAAAGCACAATGAAGACCAAACAGGGAGAAAATCAGAGGCAACTTCAGCCTGTTAGAGTTTAAATCCTTACTTTGGGAATGATATGATCATATAGGCAAATACATGGCTTTAGAGAAAGCATAAACAGAGGAACAAGCAGGAATAGACACCCATGCAAGGCAAGCAGCCTGAAGCTTAGTTTGGTTGCCTTGAAGTCTATCTCCATATGCACTAAATTTAAAACAGTCACTCTTTTCTCATTGCAAAGGCTGTAACTACCTATTTAACTTCTCAAAACATCTTTGCAAGTCAGCTTCTGAATTCTAAATAGTCTATTCTCTAGAATTTTATATACTGGTATGGTATTGCATTAACTCATGGTTATTAATGCTCCATACATACTTACTGCACACAGTGTATATCAAATTTAAGTCTCTTCAAAACATTGGGAGACCTTTCATAGTTCCTTTCCATGTGCTTCCTTGGGTTACTTGAATATGATCTGGAGAACAAA
Source organism: Rattus rattus (assembly GCF_011064425.1). Classification (NCBI taxonomy): domain Eukaryota; kingdom Metazoa; phylum Chordata; class Mammalia; order Rodentia; family Muridae; genus Rattus; species Rattus rattus. The sequence goes on from NC_046158.1 coordinate 25,042,205, forward strand.
AAGGTACGAGGTATTTATAGCTTCTGTCTGCTAACGTTTAAATATACCCTCAAAGGTTAGTTGCAACAGTGTTTGTCTTAAGAGAGGAGGAAAGTAGAATGGCGTTGGGTACTGTAGCACTGGGACTATTCTGTTTATCGTTAGGAAGTGCAAACTACTTCCAGAAACTTCTCAGGCATCCTCTCTGATTTGATGCTATTCCTTCTCCTCCATGCTCTCACTATGATGCTATCAACTATCAGGCCTCATCAGAGGCGACACTAATGGCAGTGTCTGGACTTTATAGTTTTCATAATCTTAATGCATTTTCATACTTAGTAAATACACAGCTTTAGGTGGTTAGTTATAGCTATAGAAAATGGATTAATACAAATATATTGATATTTTTGTAGCAAGGTGGGTGTATAATTTATACCAGAGGACACTAATTGTTGGTTAGGAAGTTTCCTAAAAGTATCTTTAAATTGTTCAACACTGCCCATCAGTCTTCACTGTGTAGAAGGGCAGAGACTACACAAGAGTCGTTCTACATAACTGCAAAATAAGAGGAGAAGGATGCTTTCCCAAGGAGCACAGCTAGAGAACGTAAAGGAAGCAGCAGCTGGATAAAAGACAGAATATTAAGTGTGGAAAGTTTTGTATGAAGACAGCAGAAGCCTATATAGCTGTAAAATATTAATAACAATATACTGATCAAGGTGAATAAAGATTAAAACATATCTAGGTAAGCAAATATTTAATATAAAACTTTAATATTTTTACCCAGAAAATTCAAATAAATCTTAAATATTCAATTTTTCCTGTCATTTTCCAGTACATCAAGTAAATCTGATCTAGCATCAAAAGAGGAAAATTAATCCACTGTAGTACAGAATGTACTGTGGAAATAGAAGATATAATTTAACTGCAAAGTAGCTACCTTCTCAAAGCTGAGTCAATTTTTTAAGGGGAGGTTGACCACAAAGGCCTATTTGAAATCAATGGAAAACTGACTGGGATTCAAACACACAGACACACAACAGACACACACACACACACACACACACACACACACACACACACACACACTGTATTTATCTAGAACTATTATAAATACCGTTCTATGAACAGACATCTGAAAACACAGAGATCGTAGAGATGTTACCATGTTTATGATACAGTCTATGTTTATTGGCATACCAGTGGTTCATTCTCTATGTCATCTGTTTTACTACTGTTTAACCTGTTGTTAATTGGTTGGTTTTGTGTTTTTCCTACCATCCAAGAGTTACCTGAGTGAAAAGTCATAGGACTTTGCTAACCCAGGCCATTTTCCCACCACTATATTACATTCTTGACCATCTTGAGTCTTTTATGTTTTCTTTCTGCATTTTACTCAGAGACCTTTCAGCTGCAGGTTTGACACAGTTAACAATGTCAAATACTATAAATTTTGATTCCCTAGCCTGTTGGCCAAATGATCATGAAGAAAGCCCTTTCAAATGTCATGTGTCCTGTAAAGCCAGGTTGTTTCTGTGAGTGGAGTCTGGGCAGCCTTGCATCAACAGATTCAGAGCATGGAGTGACATGGCAAAACTATAAAATAGAGAGGCCACATAAAGTAGAACTTGCAGCCCAAAATTTTGTGTGGCAATGACTTTCTCCTACAAGTAAATGTTTTACTCAGCACAGAAGTTATAGGCCTGACTTAGCTGTGCGTAATATTTAGGCCAAGGCCAGATGTCAGTTTTCATAATTTATGAATAAATATTTGTCAAGGTAGGTGAGAATTTATTGTAAAATTATAATGCTTTACAGAGCAGTTTCATTTGTAGAAAAGTCTATTGTGACACTTTGTTGAACAAAAATGGACTGGAGTAAAGGAAAATGCATGTGAGTGAGACTTAAAAGCTTTTTTTAAAAGATGTAGTGAAAAGGAGCTTCAAAAGATATTCTTAAGGGTAGTTTTATATTTATTGCACTTAATTTAACAAATTATTGCAGGAAACACATAGACAGCACTTTCCCAGTAAAATTATTATACTTAAATGAACTTTTGACAATGTATTAATTACAAGGACATGACCACATTTATTCTGCTGATCCAGTAATTACACACATTAAAGAAATATTTATCCACAAACCGTGCAGTGTACTTCGAAAACAGCATTTATTGCCAAATTACATTTCCTGGATCTCTGTGTCCTATTTCCAGTTACTAGTAATTTTTTTAACTTTAAGCAAATGAGGGAAATGATGAGAAACTTGAAAAGTACTGTATAAATAAATGCTTATTGGTGTGGAAAAATTGAAAATGTTGATCTTTACAACAGTAGACTACTTTTACTTGGAAAAATAATCCTGCGACATCTAAAATCGTGTTGTTCAGATAGAAACAAAACATTAACAATCCTTCTAGATCTTTCTTCTTTCCTGCTGGTTTCTCAGATTTAATAAGGAGTGAGAACCCCAAATTTTAAATGATGTTAGAACATCACACTAGCTGATAATAGGGAAAATGTTAATACAACATGCAGGATACCAAAAGATATGCAGATAAACTCAGAAAGCATAAAAATATTAGAAATTACTCATGACACAATATGAAAAGTTCTATTGTAGCAATTCATATGTAGAACTAACTTCACTGCAAATATTGTAAAGCATTGTTAAAGAAAGGGATGAATAAAGCATGCCTTCCCTTGAATTCACAGATGGAGAGGTAGAGTGAATTGTGAAATGAAGTACTAGGGCTTTGAAATTAACCAAAGGCATCCTCTGCTTCCCAAGGGCATATTTTACTAAGCTTAATAAATATAGTGAATGCTTTTTCTCCACTAAGACATTCTGATTGCTGATATTCAATCCACTCCTTTGAAAGAAGTCTTAATTGAACATCATGAATACATCACTTAGAGATTATTTTTAAACTTGTGGGTAATTGGGGAAAAGTTCACTACATACATTGATTTTCAATTTTATTTAAAATGAAAATCACAAAATTTAAAGTCTCTTATTACCTGTGAAAGTGGAAGCAATGTTAGTAATAGCTCATCATTTACTCTGACTAAGATAATAACAGCAGACCTAGAATTAATAATGGAAAATTTTCTATTAAGTCCTTTTGGACATAGAATTTTACAACTAATAAGATTATATAAAATTGATAATTTTTAAACATTGGTGTTAAGTGAGTAAAATCTATCCAAAGCTTAAAAATGGCATCTAATCTGAGTGTCTCTTAAATATAACAAAACACCAACTTGTTTTTCAATTCAAATTTTTTATACATTAATATAGCCATCATCAAATTGATGTTTATATTGAATTGGGGAATGTTCCTCAGACAGTCCCAAGTCAATTCCCAAAGCAGTCTAAGCATTTTAGTGTCAGTAGAATAGAGTTCCAAATACCCAGAAGAGATGAAAATACAGAAATTGAGATGCTAATGATCATAATTAGAAAGCACTAACCTTTGCCTGTTGTTGGAGACCCTATTGAACACATCTAATGGATTGACTAATTTGTTTCTAGTGCATCTATATCAGAATGAGGACCACAGGACACTAGGATTCCTGTAAGGTTTTCAATTTAGAAGTTAACTTCTCTTTTGATTTTCTTTCATGATGAGGATGAAAATAATTTTGTATAAAAGAAAACTAAACTGAATAAAGATATTGCCTGAATCATAACAAGCACACACACACACACACACACACACACACACACACACACACACACACACGCACATGTAAAATTGCACAGATAACCTATGATACACTTTAAAGCACAGGGAGCCCCCTCCCTTGCTTATGTTTATTTACAGAATAAACCAATGGTAGAAAATATTTAAAAAACTTGTATTTAACATAGGTAGATATTTTGTTCATCATAAAGAGTGAATATTGTCACCTATTTGTTGATATGTGTTTTCTACATTGTATGTAGTCTAGAGATACCTGACAATAAAACCATGTACAGAAATTGTAGACACATAATAGACTATTTTATATAAAGCACTCTAACGCCCATGGATTTTCTTTCATGATGAGGATGAAAATAATTTCAACAGTGTTTTAATATCCTCTGAATACCAAAAGATAACTCTCTTATTTTTACCAAAACACAAACATAGTCTGTTATTTAAAAACATGCTTAAGAATAATTTAATGTAATGGATTGGAAAAGTTGTTCTTGCTATGGAAAATGTAGATAAATAAAATAAAAATAAATAGTATTCTTGTATCCAGATTTATAATTATTAAGATTACAACATGTTCCTGACACCAAACCTTAGTAAAGCATTCTCCCTGTATTTCTATCTGAGCTTCTGCATAATTTGGTCCTAATGCTCTCAGTGATTGAGAAATAGTATAAATTAAAATGTATTAGATCAAGCACACACACACTCACGCGCACAAACATACCTATATATGGAAAATTAAAATATTGATATGAATTATATTTATTTATTTTAAATTCATCTGTTTGACAATTTACCTTTCTTTAGCATTAGATATTGAAGAGCAGAGAGAATATAAGCATAAAAGGCATTTGTCATATCTTCTTTTTTAATTACTTTCTATTTATTATTTTATATATGAGTGCTCTATCTGCATCAGATTCCTTTACAGATGGTTGTGAGCCACCATGTGGTTGCTGGGAATTGAACTCAGGATCTCTGGAAGAGCAGCCAGTGCTCTTAACCACTGAGCCATCTCCCCAGCCCAACATATGTTCTTGTAGAGCTTGTTTGCTGCTCTTGACTTATATAATTACTGATATTATTACTTTCACATACTTTGAGAAGTTTAGAGCTTTACTCTGTGCTTTGAATCCATATCCAAAATGTTTAATTCCTGTCCAAAAATTTATTGTTGTAGATTTGTGGCTATGAAAATTGGATTTCTCTGTGTTCAAACATTCAGCAAGAATGCTCAGAGAAAACATCTTGCTAGATACAGAATCCTACTTTGGTTCAACTAAAAGAAAGATAGACTTTCCTTCCAAATCAATCATGCCAACTCACGGACCTCTGAGTCCACAGTTCCTCTTTGCATAAGTTTATCATCATCCATCACAGCAGAGACAAGTACATTAAAAGAAAACAGGAATAAACATAAGTAGTTGAACACTAATTCTGCATATCAACATACACAGTAAAACAACCATACAAAAATATGTACTTACTCTCAGTTCAAAATATCTAACACCTCCTTAGAGGTTTAGTGGAGGCTCTAAACATTCTAAAAATAATATAGAATGTGGTTAGTGTCTTAGTTAAGTTTTCAATTGCTATGAAGCAACATCATTAACAAGGTGACTCATAAACAAAAGCATTTAATTGGAGGTTCAATTCATTATCATCATGATGGGAAACATGGCAGAATGAAGGCAGACACGACTTGGAAAAATCATGTGAGTTCTACATCTTGATCTGAAGGCAGGAGAATAAGACTGTGTGACAGGGTGTAAACTCTGGTGGAGCTTGGTCATATAGGTCACCTTGATTCTGCCTCTACAGTGACTCCTTCTTCAACAACACCATATCTACTCCAACAAAGCCATACCTTCTAGTAGTGCCACTCTCCATTGGCCAAGCATTCAAATACAGGAGTATCTGGATGCCATACCTATTCAATCCACCACATTTCACATGCTGGCCCCCAGAGTTCGTCCAATGTCAAAAGTCCCCAAAGCCTATCACAATCTCAAAAATATTTGCAATTCAAAAGTTCAAAGTTTCTTCTGAGATTCACACAATCCTTTAGCTGTAATTCACTATAACATCAAAATTATAAAACATCACCTACCTCCAACATATCATGCCATAGGGTATATACTACCATACCAAAATATAGGGAAGTGGGTATAGTGAGGAAATAGTTGACCAAAGCAAGACCAAAAACCAGCAGGGAAAACTCCAAAGTATCCATGTCTGGTGTCAAAATGTCCTTCAGATCTGCAACACTTCAGTTTTGTTAGTTGCAACACACTTCTTTCTTTTGGGCTCCTTACACATGCAGTTAACAGCTTTTCTTGACAGGTATCCCTGATTCTAAGTCATTCTAGGATTCACCCTTAATGGCTGAATTCACCCTTAATGGTGTCACATAATGGCCCCTTTGGGTCTACATTCAGGGCCACTCACTCTTACCACACACCTGGCCTCTGAAACTTTCCTTAGTTGTGGATGGAGATTACATATCCTCTTTCACAAAATGGCCTCTCTGGGCCTCCATGCAAGGACATCCCTAACACATTTTTAGTCTGCGAGGGAAAATCAGTAACCAATTTCTTTTTTCTTGACTTTAAAGCCAGAGTCACATGGGTAAAGCTGCCAAATTCTGCTTCTTGCCTGGGCTGGAACATGGTCCTTTTGTTCTATTATATCTTCACCAGCTTTTTGTTTTCAAGGTTTTCTTCACTGCCTGAGCTTGGCTGTCCTAGAACTTGATCTGTGGACCACAATGACCTTGAACTCAGAGATCTACATTCTTCTGTCTCCTGAGTGCTAGATCAGAGACTCCTTAAAGGCTTGTACTACCACACTTAGATAGGACCATTTCTTGAATTCCTTTTCAAAAGATGAAAGTTTGGCTGGGTTGGATATTGCCCCAAGGCCACCACTCTCTTACTTCCATTTAATATATTTAATCTGTTTATCTCCTTAAACATAGGATTTGGTTTCATTCTACTTTCTGGTGCCCCTTTAATTCTTGAACAATCTATTTTTTAAATTTCCTAAAATTTAGCTTGCTGCCTTTTATTAAAACACTCTTCATAAGAGTGAACCACAGTACAGAGTCTATGCCAGGCTGTTTTGAGATTTCCTTGATAATGCAATTAATCTAAATCTTTTAACCTTAGATTCAGGCAGACTTTGCTGACACGACCTTAAAGCAGTCACATTCTTTACCAAAATATCACACAAATGATGTCTAGGCAACATACTAAACTTTGTCTCCTCTGAAATTACCCTCAGCACTATGTTTCTACCAGCATGGACTATTAAGAGCCACTTTTAAAGAATTTCACTGCTTTCCTAATCCAAAGCCTCCACATCTACACTTCTCCAACCAAAGCATGGTCAGTCCTACCCCAATATCCCAATTCTGGTACCTACTTCTTTCTTAGTTGGCTTAAACATTGCTCTAAAATGCCAGGTCTGGCATGACTTTTGTGGGCATGAAATCCCATGGTTCCTGCCTCTGGGACAGGCCTAGCAGGCATGGGCCTCCACAAGTTTTCATGGCTGCTGTGGGTGTATAAGGCTTGTTTGTATAATAATGTGTGTATTTTATATTCCTCCTTCAAGGCATTTCTTCCATGTTAATGTTAATGACTCCATGATAATCATAAACAGCATCAGCCTAGGAGCTAAAGGTGTGTGGTTCATGCCTCAGAAAAATGGCAAATGCTGAGACCTCCAGGAGAACCCCCAAGGCTGTGGAAAAGAACTCTAAAAATATGGGTTCAAAATGCATAATTTCTCAACTATGCAAAAAATAACAATGCAATATGAATTATATGAGGGGCTTCACAAATCTAAAGGAACAAAGGTAACTATACTATGAGCCAGCTTGTCAGAAAGATACTAAGGAAAGAGACAAAGATTTAGGGAATGATGATCTAAGGAGATCCCACACAGCTTAAATTGTTTTGGCCTGTGCTTACAGAGCCATACAAATTCTTCAGTTCAGGGTCTTCCGGGACTGATCAAGATGAGACCCAGGTATGGTAGGAATGGTAATTTCAGGATGGGGTCACACCCAACTCTGGGACCTGTGTCTATTGTCTGTGCTTAACAGAGGCAAGCCAACCTCTGAATTTTTTGCAATGTTAAAAGAAATGAGTGCTTGCTGTCTCCTCCAAATTAAGGGTCTGGGAGACACAAGATGTTGATTCACAGTATAATCAACACATGACCCTCAACAGCAGTCCAGACCTGGTTATCACTAAGGTATCAGGTAGGAGCACTGATAACTCACATCATTTTGTTCCCTTGTGGAAGACATGAACACAAACTCGGACTATGGCACATCCACATGTCATCAGCTAACAACATGATTCTTGGACATCAACCAGAACCTGTGCCATATCCAGGTCATTGACCCACACATAGCCCTCAGCAGCATCACATGATACAGTGGTTTTTTCAAGGATATCTAATCTAGAAAGTGGACCATTTCTTATTTTGTGCCTCTGCCATTGCCAAGATCTAAGGTGATCCCACATCTGGGGAGGTTGTTTGGGACTGAGCTTAAATTTCTTGAGCTCTGGGCTGTGTGTGGCACACCATCAACTTCACTGGGCAAATGTATTATCTACCATTGACTTCAGGCCTCTCTCTCATCCCTCACTGCTGTCATGTCACCAGATTCACCTCTCTACAGTGCTAAAACTGCTGTACTATTCCATCACTCCTCTGTCTTGATCACCTGTTCTCTCCTCACTGTGGTGCCAACTGGGGCAGGCCTACCAAGAGCCCATGTGAGCTGGGCAAGCAGGCAGCCTGATTCAGCCATCCTTGAAATAGCCAACTTCTTGGAGGTAACCAATTGTCCCTGTTCAAGTTTAGAATAGAATCCATAAGAGACAATCCGTGACTGCTAGTATAAGCCCAATCAATAATAATATCTGGAATAAGTACAAAGGAAAGAAATTATTGTTCTTTAGTTAGATTGGTATATCATCAAATCCCCTTCTAAATATTTATTAATAGCTAAAGATAATAGCTATTCTCAGCCTTGGTTAGATAAGTATCTTGTAATGAATAGTAGTAAATCATGTCTGATCAAGATGTAGAAAACTAATGACAGCTAAATGTTTAACCCTAAACAACCCATTTATTTCACCCCGGCTAAAGTTTAGGGAATATAAGGGAGTGGAGTAGTGAAGAGTGTAAATGCTAAAATATAAAGAGAATAGCAAAAAAAGTCATCCTCTTTTCAGGACAAATCCCCTTGCAATTATGATGTAATCGCAAATCTAGTTACATTCACCTACTAGCCCTATCAACAATCAGTTATGGATTGAGGAGGAGCTCCTGGAAACTCTCTCCTTTCGACTGATTTAATGACTACTAGCAAGTATAAGGGGATTGTCATTATCTTTAGTTTTCTATCTTCTGATGACCTCATCAGATTCTGGTGACTGTCCTGAAGCCCACAGTCACCCAGTCTTCCCTGATTAAACTCAGAGGTTCACAAAACAAAAAAATTACACATGAGTGTGAGAAAGAGATTTGTAGGCAAGAAGGAGGTATACAGGAGTAGGAAGTGCACAATAAGAGCTTGGAGTGAGAATAATTATTATAACCTATATAGGTAAATGAAACTGATGAAGAACAAATTTTAAAAGGGCATGAGCCAAAAAATGAGTAAAAGACAAGTAAAATTTAATAATCAGCCTTACAAAATTTTACTATAAGACAATAGGTTTATTTTATTGTCTGAAAAAGTAGCACATTCAGCAATTCTTGTGAAACACTAAAACTGAACACACTTTTATGTGAATGTAATTCTAAATATTGCTTTGAAAATACTCATCATATGGGAAAATCATGAAATGTAAAGAATTCAGAGATAGAAGAAATTATGGAAAAGTATTTCTCTCTTAAGTGTTCACTAAAATAAAAATTTTAGTTTGGTGATAATATAAGAAACATAACCCAAAATAGCAAAATTTAGAAATAAACAGAGACGATTATTTTAACAACAATCATAAAAATGTATGTATATGACCAAGTTATGATTTTGAGCAGGTTTCCATAAAACCTAATGGGTAGATTTTAATGGGTAGAAATGAGAAAGTGGTTCTTTAAGAAAAAATATATGTAAAAAAATCAAAATTCTTTCTAGAACTTTAAAATAAAATACCATAGAAATTAAAATCTTTATGGGATTACATTATGACTATTAACAGAACAGTTCTAAAATGAAGGAGAAAAAAAGTAAATTGTGTTTGTAATGTGCAAGGACATGTTTCAACACAACAGAAATACTTAATCTAAAGCAAGATAATTGTGACTAAGTGATCTGTCAGGAACCAAAGGACAGATTATTTGTCTTTGTGCTAAAATAACATGGAAGAAAACAGACAGTTTCCCACAGTTGAAAAATTGGAGAGTAATGAAAATCTAAGAACTATTAATGACATAGCAAAACATTTTTGCTCAACACTCCCTGTCACCAATAAGTAGACTTTGAATTACATATAAACAGTTTTATGAAAGGTTAAAAATAATGTTGGCATAGACTAAAAGAGAAAAAAGCAGAACATGTTACTACCCGCTATGCCCAATAAGTAGGAATATGAGTAAACATATTCCTAAAGATGCTCTTCTGTCTTTCAAAACTCCCAATAATTTTACATATACATATTTAGGGAAAACAAAGGCGATAAGTGAAAAACCCTTTTCAAAACCTACCTCACTGCCTCCAAGCTAGACATGCAGTGATAATTTAACATGGTTCAAATTCTAGCTTAAGTAATTTTTCAGAATGAGCACATTGAAAAAGCAAACCGATTGCGCTGGTTGGAAAAAATGAGGCCTTGCTTCTCCTGAGCAATGTAATAAAAGCAGAACGTGGTCTAGGCTACAGGTGTCTGGTGTGCCGCTCAGAAGCCAGGCTTAACTGCTTTTATTTTTAATGTCAGGAGTTTTGGTCCCTTATTTATATTACATTCATGTATACTCTTTAAAAATGTATTAATTCATTATCTGCTCTGGTTTTAGGGAAACTGTAAATAGTACTATGATGCAGACATCATTAATTGATCTGAGTGAATACATATGTCTCCGTTTTGGTTTTATTTCTGGGAAGACACACCATGACCTAGGTAACCCTTATAAAAGAAAACATTTATGTTGGGGTGGATCACAGTTTCACAGGTGAAGTCCATTGTCATCATGGTGGGGAGAATGGCAGATACAGTGCTGGAGAAGAAGGTGAATGTTCTTCACCTTGAACCAAATGCAGCCAGAAGGAGACTATCCTCTTCATGCAGCCAGACAGAGCCTGAGCATGGGAGACTCCAGAGGTCATGTACACAGTGACACACCTCCTTCAGTAAGAACACATCTCCTAATAGTACCAGTCCCTATGACCAAGTATTCAATACATGAATCTGTAGGAAAGAATTGTATTCAAGTCACCATAACTTATAACCTAAATTTCCTAAGTTCCAAAATAAGTAATAATATAGACTCCATATGCAAGGCATAAATTAAGTTTACATTAATAGACCTTATACTCTTCATTCTTATATGCTATAGACAAGAACTAGTTAGTTCTGTCATGGTAAGGAAAAGAGGATAATAATTTAAAAATAAATACTCCCACTGTGACTTAAAGATGACATCTTAGACTGTATCACTGTATATATCAGCAAGGAACATGACAGCTACGTTGCCATAACCCTTATATCATCTTAGGCAGCAACATAACCTGGGATTCCAGTCACTTAGTTACTTTGGCTAAGAGTAATTATCAACAGAAAAGGTTCACATGACCCTGAATGTAGTAGTTATCAAGAAATAACACTACAGAGCTTTGGAGTTCGATGAAAGAAAAGTAGTTTTGTCCTAAAAGCCAAAACTGCCTGTTGTTTTTTTCCCCCCAGACCAAATTCCTTTAGAGATTGTTTTTCATAGTAAGTGATTCTGACTTTGAGCTTTTTAACTTATTAGAAAAATCAAACTGAAAACTCTTAACATATAATATACATAATATAACATATACACATATGTTATGAATACGTTGCCTGCTTTTATAAATACAAATATACAATTTGACCTCTCAGACCATGAGTGAATTACTGTCTTCAAGTGAAACGCCAGTTTGCTTTAGACTGTGAGGAGTCTACACCTAGAGAAAGGAGAAGAGCTCATAGTTTATTTAACGCATTCTATGATGTAATGTTCAAATCTATAAAGTCCTAAAATGCTGAAACTCTGGCAAAATTCCTACTATTTTAATAACGACTTTATTCCTTGGTTTATTGATTAATGCCTTCAACTGCATTATGAGTACTGTCATTTGTCAGCTTTATCTAGACTCTTTAGAAACCAAGCATTCGCATGTTTATCAAAATGTTTTCTGCTTTATATAAAATTAATAATTCTTTTGACTGTTATACCCCTTGTTTTGATTTTTGTGTTCTTTTGTCTCTCTGGCTTAGAAGATACAAAAAATTTACGTTTTTGCCAGAGACCCTACAGGTCCTCAAATATGTTGAGATTTCCTTTCCCAAATCATATATTAACTCTATAATATTATGAGTTATTTTGAAGTCAGTATACCTTTGACACCTCATAAAAAAATCTATGACATGTATTCAACAGCACAGTGGAAAGCAATAATGCTTTTGTTCCTTTCCATGACAAACCAGAAAAAAAAAGTTAAATTTTACAGCTGATTTTTGTTAACTCCAAAGTCCAGAACTTCTCATTAAATATTTATTTTGTTTCTGTTTATAAACCAGTTTTTCTCTCTGATTTCTGAGTTAAATGCTTTTTGTGACTTTTAAAATATTTTTAATAATTTTGCCATATAGCAGGATTGTTAAGGTTTAATAAGAACCTGTTTTCCATACACTGACCAGGGGGTAACTAATCAGGGAGTGAAGTGCAAAGATAAATAATAATGTTATTTTTGATAACTATCTGGTCATTTGAGCTAGGATAAGGTTAATTTAAGGCTAGTTTATTGAATTCACTGATTACAAAATATTCCCAGTAGATAGAGCTGGGATGTGGTTTGCTATGCCCTATCTTCCTGAGATTAAGGATTATTTTGAGACATGCTAGGGGTACTTGAAAATTGAACGAAGCTGTGTGAATGTTGTCTTTGGCAATGGGGTCCCACTGTCAGTTTACAGAGAACAACAAAATCCGATCTTCTACCTGCATTATCTAGTAATGTATGCAGGTCCCTCTTGGCCAACAACTCAAAAGAATATAACCTAGTGGAGCATTAGAAGATTGCCTGATTCCACATGATGGATCAGACTCTGTCTCCATCCTGTCTCTACTCTCAGAGACCTGGAAACCTGCAGGAAAAGAGTTGGGCAGGGATGTGTGTGAGTGTGAGGAGTATAGGAGTCAGAGGAGGTGGAGGAGACCCAGACAATATGGCCCACAGAATCAACTAATCCGTGCTCATATGGTCTCACAGATATTAAAAGAGTAAGCATGAGGCCTGCATGAGTCTGCACCTTGTCCTCTGAATATATATTATTGTTGTAAGTCTGAAGTTTTTATGGTACTCCTAACAATGGGGTCCAAAGTTTCTCAGACTTCTTTTCCTGTTCCGGGAACTCTTTTCCTCCTATTGCCCTGCCTTGTCCACCTGGCAATAGGAGGGCTATTGTTCTGTCTTGTTGTATCTTATTTTGTCATGTTTTGCTCTTATCTCTTGGAGGCCTGCCCTTTTCTGAAAAGGAAAAAGAAGTGGAGTGGATCTAAAGGACAGGGGAGAGGGGAAGGCCCTGGGTGAAGTGGAGTGAGGACAAACTGGTCAGAATATATTTCATGGGAGAAGAATCTATTTTCAATAAAAATAAAAGTTAAAAGAAAGTAAGTAGGAGTATTGAAGAATTTGACTAAAGCTTACCAGACATCTTGTTAAATCCAATGGAATTTGTTTGACTTAGTTTCCTTAAATTAGAAGTGTAAATTTTCAAGCTTAAATAAATTCAAATGTCTGGTTTTCAAAGAAGCTTCCAGTGAAAGTGGACTGTAACTTGTGTACTCTATACTTTTATCTTTATTTTCCTTTTTTTTGGGGGGGGCTAATATCTACTTATTAGTGAGTGTATACTGTGCATGTCCTTTTGGGTCTTTGGAGGTTGTGAACATCCTTCAGAATGTATCAGAGGGTTTCATATGGTCTGAGAGTTATAGCATGGGTATTCTGAGCTTCTTTTTAAGTAATATCCACTTTTCTGTAAGTACATACCATGTGTGCTCTTTTGTGACTGGGTTCGTCACTCTGGATGATATTTTTTAATTCCATCCATTTGTCTGTGAATTTCATAAAGTTATTGTTTTTAATAGCTGAGTAGTACTCCATTGTGTAAATGTACCACATTGTCTGTGTCCATTCCTCTGTTGAAGGATATCAGGGTTGTTTCCAGCTTCTGGCTATTATAAATAAGGCTGCTATGAACATAGTTGAGCATGTATCCTTTTTATATGTTGGAGCATCATTTGGGTATATGTCCAGGAGAGGTACACCAGGGTCCCCAGTTAGAACTATTACCAATTCTCTGAGGAATCACCAGACTGATTTCTAAAGTAGTTGTACCAGCTTGCAGTCCCATCAGCAATGGATGAGTGTTCCTATTTTTCTATATCCTCACTATCATCTGCTATCACCTCAGTTTTAGGGCGTAGCTTTTCTGACTGGCGTAAGGGGCAATCTCAGGGTCATTTTGACTTGCATTTCCCTGATGGCTAAGGATGTTGAATATTTGTTTAAGTGCTTTTTCAGCCATTCAAGATTCCTCAATTGAGAATTCTGTTTAACTCTGTAGCCCATATATAACAGGGTTATTTGCTTATATTTTGGATGTTAGCCCTCTATTGAGTGTGGGGTTGGCAAAGATCTTTCCCCAATCTGCGGGTTGCCATTTTGTTCAGTTGACAGTCTTTTACCTTACAGAAGTGAAAGCTTGGAACACCAAAGATATAATTCACAGACCATATGAAACTCAAGAAGAAGGAAGAACAAAATGTTGATGCTTGAGTCCTTCTTAGAAGGGGGAACAAAATACTCATAGGAGGTAGAGGGTAGGAGGGACTTGGGAGGAACAGAGGAGGGGAGAAGGGAAAAGGCGGGCAGGTCAGGTATGGGAGAAGACTGGGATGATATACAGAAGGTCAAGAATTTGAACAGAGTTGTATAGCAATGGGAGCTGGGGAGCTGGGTGTAGCCACCAGAAGGTTCCAGATGATAAGAAAGCAATAGGCTTCCAGGACCCAACTGAGATGACATTAGCTGAAATGCCCAACAAAAGGGAGGGAGAACCTGTAGAGACCTTACCAGAGGTTAGGCAAGTCCCCTGTTTAGGGGATGTGGGTACCCACGTATCTCCAAACTTTTAACCCAGAAAGGCTCCTGTCTAAAAGAAATACAGAAATAAAGTGTGGAGCAAAGACTGAAACAAAGGCCATCCAAATACTTCCCCCACACAGGGTTCCATCCCATCTGCAGACACTAAACCCAGACACTATTGCAGATGTCAAGAAGTGCTTGCTGACAAGAGCCTGATATAGCTGACTCCTGAGAGGCTCTGCTAGAGCCTGATAAATAATGAGGCAGATGCCAATAATTGGACTGAAAACATAGTCCTCAATGAAGGAATTAGAAAAAGGACTGAAGTATCTGAAGAGGTTTGCATCCCCATAGGAAGAACAACAATATCAACCAACTAGACCTCCCCATCCCCACCCCTACCCCAGAGCTCCCAGGTACTAAACCACCAAGCAAAGAGTACACATGGAGGACCCATGGTTCCATGGCCCATCAATGGGAGACATGTTCGATGCCCTAAATTCCAGAGCCAGGATTGGGTGGGTGGTGGGGACATCCTCACTGAAACATGGGGATGAGATGGGATATAGGAGGAGAAACTGAGAAGGGCGTTAACATTTGAAATGTAAATAAATAAAATATCCCATAAAAAAAAGAAAAGACAAAAGGTTGCCATATGAGGGGCTTCGTGAACCTTAAAGAACAGAGGCAGATGCTGTGAATCAGTAAAAGGAAAGGAATAGTTAAAAACGAGGCTCATAGTTCAGTTAATAAAGGAACACCATGGAGTGAGGGAGTGGTTATCTTAGGGTAGGATGGAACACAGCTAAGCTTATCATTTGGATCTATAAAGGCAGGCAGATCTCTCAGGCTTGGACTTGTTTAGTAAAAACAAACAAACAAAAAAACAAAACAAAAAGGGAAAGGAAAAAGGAAAAAGAAAAAATGAGAAAAGAAAGCAAGAACTTGCTGTCCTTTTCTAAGCATCAAGGAGCTGATTTGTGGGATAATCAAAAGGAAATCTGGATAAATGATTGTATTGATATATAAATAAAAGACTGGGCTTTGTCCGTAAAAGAGAGCTACTAGAAAGAACCGCTTGAGGAGCTAACATAGCTCTTTTAGAATTTTTCTAGCAGGTTTTCTAACTTTGGTCAAAAAAACCAATGAGCTACCTGGAGAGCTGTTGAGAGAATTATCTCCAGCAAAATAGAGAGCTGTCAGTTTGCAGCGCATCACTGAGTTGTTTCTTCTACTTCTCCCAAATATCTCTTCCTTGGGATCCTCTCCCAAGCTGAAGCTAATCACTAGCCCTCTAGCATATGTTTTGGGCAATTTTGTCAAACAATAAATGGCTGAAGTTATTATGGGCTCAGGTTTGCATCTTCTATTTTTGCTCCATTGGTCTATGTGTCAGTACTTTTTTTATGATTATTAATATGGCTCTGTCATATATTCTGAGATCTAGAATGGTAATCCCACAGCGTTGTTGTTTTTGATCAGTGTTGTTTTGGCTAGGTAGAATCTTTAGAAGTTATATACAATGTTAGTTGAGTCTGTTTTCATTCCTGTGGAGAATGAGATGGGACTTTTTATTGGGATTACACTGAATCCGCAAATAGCATTGGAAAAAATGGTCATTTTCATAATATTAACTCTACTACTCCATGAGCATGGGATGTCTGTTTATGTTCAAGTCTCTTTATCTTTCTTCAGAGTTTTAAAGTTATCATTGTAGAGGTCCTTCATTTGTCTTGGTGAGGTTTACTCCTAGATATTTTATTTTCATTGAAGCTATTGTGAGCGATGCTGTGTGCATGATCTATTTCTCATGTGCTTCTTGTTGGTGTATAGATATCTACACCATGCCACATTGCTGAACCCTTTCTTTCTAATTTCCTAGCAGAAGTTGGGATCTATAATGTGTATAGGAATAACTGTACTTGTTCTTTTTCTACTTATATTGCTTTAAACATTTTCTTCTGCTTACTGTTCTAACTAGTGCTTTATGCACAGTACCAAAAAGGAATGGTGGTAGTCGACAGCCCTGTTTTATTCCTGACTCCAGTGGAATTGTACCAATATTTTCTTCATATATAATGATATTAATTTTGTGCTTCTCATATATAGCTTTTATTAGGTTGAGGTCTATTCCCTCTAGTTCTACATTCTCTAGGATTTATTGTGAAGTTGTTTAGATTTGTCAAAGCCTTTTTTCGACATTTATTGAGGTGATCATGAAACTTTTACCTTTAAGTCCATTTATGTGTCCTATGGCCTTAACTGTCTTGTGTATGTTGAGCCATGTATTTCAGCTTCAAAAAATAACATGGTCATAATAAATATTTTTTGCTGCATATTTGCATTATATTTTAAGTACTGTATTGGCCATGTGTGAATCAATCACCAGAGATATTGTCATATAGTTTTTTTTACTTTGAGTCTTATTTTTGTATTACAATAATATTGGCTTCATAGACATTTGGAAATGCTCTTTCTCTTTTGTGGTTGTTGTTTGATATTTTGTTCTCTTTTTTATTTTTAATTTAAGTAGCATCACATGTAGGTCTTCTTTGAAAGTCTGGTAAAATTCTGGGTGAATTCATGCAGTCCTGAACTTTGGTTTGAATGCTCTTCATTGCTAGTTAAATTTTCTTATTCATTATGGGTCTGTTGAAGTTCTTGGCTTATTCTTGTTTTAATATTGAGGTCTGGAGGAATCTAGATGTTTATTAATTTATTTTATGTTTTCCTACTTTATACAAGGTATTAAAGTATCCCTTCTAATATTCTGAATCACTTTGTTTTCTGTTGTAATGCTGTGTTTGGTTGTGATTCTCTTAATATCTGTTCTCTATTTCTTTCAGTTACTTGCGCCAAAGGTCCATCAGTCTATTTTATCTTCTCAAAACATCAATCTTTTAGACTTACTGATTCTTTTTATTGCTTTATCTGTGTCCATTCCTTTGGTTTATTTTCTGATTTTTATTGGTTCATGTCTTTGACTTAATTAGGATTTTGTTTGTCCTTGTGTTTCTAAAATTTATATGTGTTCTTGCTGACTTTTCAATTTGCTTCATGATCCAAGCCTGGAATTTGAGGCTAACTGTGAGGGTTGGGGAGTGTGTGGTAGAAGGGAGAATCAGGCAGATAGATACACTAGGTTAGACTCTGGACAAGGATATATCTTGCTCTTTGGAGAGGTTGGAAGTGGCATGGAGGAGTCTGTTGCTTGGACACAATCTGTGTGGGTCCTAGAGCAGGGTAAGAGGTTAGTTGCAATGCTGACAGGGTAGCCAGACAAGGCCAGGTTGTTAGCCATATGACCACTTCGAGATCTAGGTCTAAAAAAGATTGCATGAATGGCAGACTTATACTCTGGAAAAGGGTATCAGGATCTGTCTAGATACAGAAGTTGTGAGGCATTATTCCCCAATGACAAGTTCTTATGGATTCATTATTCTGTTAGGGTATGTTGTGAAACACTGGACATATTTGTTCTTCTAAGTTTTGCTTTTAACTATTGTATCTTGTAGTATATAAAGTTAGTATAGATTCATCACTTACAATAATAGAAAGTGTATGTATTACATATGATGCAGGTTTTCTTGCAAAGACATGGATGGTATTATCATAAATTATTAATAACTTATATTTCTATGCAAATGAGCAAATTTTTTAGGATAAGGAAAATTCCATGATTTTTTCAATTTTAATGTCAGAGAAAATTTATGATTACTACCATTAGTGAGACTTCACATATAAGAAGCTCTGAATTTCCTTTCAAATTTTGTCCTCTCTTTTTGCTATTTAATATGATATTTTCTATATTTAAAGATATTTTTAGCTTACAGACACTTTTTATGATGTTTCTATAAGTTAAAGTATTCTAGATTCATTTGTTACAGAGCTATTTTTAACAAATATTTCTATGTGTACATCTATTATTAATGTTTAGAGAAGCTATTACTTTTTACTGTTATTTGTACTAGGCATCTCATTGTACTCTTTTTCTCCTTAAAGTTGTTCAGTCATTTATCTCAAACAATCTAGAAAATTTTCCAGGCCATGTTATTGTTTAAAATTGAATACCTAATATTAAGTTCAAATGTTGTTGGCAAAAAAAACGCTTTCATACTCTCCATTATTCAATGTTTACTTTTAATGATTTCACTTTCCCCTAAAGTGTAAGAAAAGCAGCAATTTTTTTCATCCCACTATTTATTACCTCTTATTTAATACAAACAATCCTTTTTGTCGTTAGGTCATCACTGAATGCAACCTGTAAAAGTATTCAGAAACTTTCACTGGAATAGAGGGACAGAAATAGCCAAGAGCTGAATGTTGGATCTCAGCAGAGTTTCACAAGTGGGAAGAAGGATCTATTATTTTCTTGCTAGGTTAAAAGCTAAGATATTTTCTCAAGCATGTTGCATTACAGCCATGCCTGTACAACCTAGTAAAGAATCACTTATAGGGTCTGGGAGGAGACAGAGCAGGTACATGTTCTAATAACACTCATGCCCTGCCTGAGTATTATCCCTGTGTTCCATAAACTGGCAGGAGAAAAATGCCTTGGGAGAGTCATACACTGATTCTCTCATTCAGGCTGTGGCCTACATCCTCACACACAGACACATTCATAGCCAAACAGTAGACAGAGCTTGATGACTTTATGGAACAATAGGAGGCCACAAAGGGGATAGGAACTGCACGGGAAGACCAACATAGTCAATTAACTGGGCACTTAGGAATCTTAGAAAATGAACCCCCAACCGAAGGTCATAGATGGACTGGACCTAGGCCTCGCTGCTCATATACAGATGTGGAGCTTGACCTTCATGTTACTCCTGGAGAACTGGAACAGGGGCTATCTCAGAACCTGTTGCCTGTCCATGGGATAGGTTCTACTAGCTGAGCTGCCTTATCTGGCCTCAGTGGGAGAGGAAGCACCTACTCTCACAAAGACTTGAAGTGCCAGGGTGAGGGAGTTACTCAGGGAGATACTCAGACGAGAGGAGGAGGATGGGGGAAGAATTGTGGGAGGGGGGCAGTGAATGCAATGTAAAGAGAATAAGTAAAAAGAAATTAAGTTTAAAATCTTAATTAAAAATCCCTTTCAATGTATGCATTTTTCCAATGTACTAGTGTTTGCACTATTTTATCAATATTTCCAGAAAGGAAGTTTTCCATTTCAGCCTTGATGATCCATGATACAAACATTTATTTCACAATGACACTGATTGCTTTGCACATGTGGGTATGAAATTACTTATATTCTTAAATATTTTTAAAATATTTGTTTTTGTTTCTTTATAGAATTCTTAAAAAGCTTTTGAAGACACTACACTAATTAGCCCAACAGCTACAACAGAATATATTTGCACAGGAAATAATAGCTTCTCCCCACAGCATTGACTGTATTATATGACTTTTTTATGATAGTCATTCTGAATATGATAAGCTAGAATCAACAATTACTTTTAATTTTCATTTCTGTCATCACTATGATGTTTATGGCTGGTTGTCAACTTTACGTACTTGAAGAGAGAGCATCAAGTTAGTAATTGTCTCCAATGGATTGACCTATGGGTATGTTTGCATTTTTTTTTTGCTTGCTAATTGGTGTAGTAATGTCCAGTGTACTGGATTGGTAGGCAGGTGAGTGAAGGCTGCATGAGAAAAATCCTGAACCTCCTGTTGTCTCATTCAATAGGATAGTGTCACCCACATTTAGAAGGCGTCTTCCCTCTTTAAACGTTTCCAAAATCTCAACTTTTGAAATATTCCAGAATGTGTTTCAGTAGTGATTTAAATCCAGTCAAGATGATTGTAGAAACTATGCATCAGTGACATTAAAAGCAATTCCAGGGACAGCGGGCTATGTGGACATTTGTGTCAGCACAGAATGCAAACACATGGTAAGCAATGCCACATTTACTGACAGGGAAAACCATCATTGTGTGCCTCCAAATGTTATTTAGGAAGTGATATTTAGTTCATAATGTTGGTTTTCTAAAACATAGAATAGCCTAAGAAGTGAACCTCAATTAGGTGAATCTGTTAGATTAGATGCTCTAATGATGACCTATATGTTGGTGGTTGTCTTGACTGATAGCTGGAATGAGAGGACTCACCTTGGATGTGAGCAGCAACACTACATGAATTGAGTCCTGTACTGTAAGAGTAATGAAAGTTCGTTAAACAGCACCAAGAAAGTAGTAAAAACTGATTCACTTATTCTCTCCGTGTTCAAGATGGTGAATGCAATGCTGTAAGGTCAAGCCTTTTCCCGCAATGATAGAAATGTAAGCCAAATAAAGTCTTTCTCTCCTTAGTTGAAGCTCTTTTATGCCAGCAACAGAAATGAACTTGAAGCACATGGTCTCATATTTTGGGTTTCTACTGTTGTGATAAAACATTAGACCAAAATCAGTGTAGAGAGTTGTATTTATCACGAAGGGGAGTCATGTAAAGAACCCAAGTTAGGTGCCTGGAAACAAGAGTTGAAGTACAGGTCATAGAGGAATGATGCTTACTGGCTTGTTTGTATAGTTCACACAGTCTGCTTTCTTTTATCACCTGGGCAAGGATGACACTTTCCACAGTAGTTGAACCTCCTACATCAACCATTAATGAAGAAAGTGTGTGTGTGTGTGTGTGTGTGTGTGTGTGTGTGTGTGTGTGTAGATATATGACTATATAGTAATATATATAATTATAACCTGAAATTATAAGCCAAATAAAGTATTTTTATAATTACAGTGCTATACATACATATGTAATATATTAAATTAATAGCATATTTGAAGAATGATATTCTGCAGACACTTTAGGAGCTATTCTCTATAGTGCTTTAACAAGAACTGTGAATAATTAGAGTTTCCTACTGGCAAATACACTGACAATACAGTGTACATGCCTAATTTTAATGTCTTCCTCCATTGGGAAACTATTTTGAGATCACCTGTTTTTAGTCTACATCCTGAGATCTCTTGTTGGGCTAATAGAAAAAGCCATGTGGTACACATTAGGGAAGAGTTAAAAGGATTTCTCTCATGGCTTCTCTCCCTGTCCAATTACCTGCCTAGCACTTTTGTAAGTT
Organism: Rattus rattus; assembly: GCF_011064425.1. Classification (NCBI taxonomy): domain Eukaryota; kingdom Metazoa; phylum Chordata; class Mammalia; order Rodentia; family Muridae; genus Rattus; species Rattus rattus. The sequence goes on from NC_046158.1 coordinate 25,064,330, forward strand.
GCATTTCATGGAATCTTGCAACTGGCCACACTGCCTATTCATTTCTTAGATCAGAAATCACATCTTTATCTCAAACCAAAGACTTGGCAAGTTCATGAAGTAATAGAATCTAGAAGATTTTAAATAGCCTCAGAAAATGCAAAACAACATGTCAGTTTGAATGTCTCTTGCCACTCAAATATTTAAAATCTAATTCCAGTTTTAATTTGAAAGAACGAACAATAAACATTTCCTGTTCACAAACCATTTTAGGTTTGACTTTAATTTTCGAAAAATGCAGATTTCGGAAATGAAATTAGCAATGCAAGGTGAACCTAGTGTGAATTTTACTGAAGATTATGCAAATGAAGGACATTATAATTTTATCAGGATGTCATTACATGTGTCTACTTAGACACACATTTTCTGCTATGTTTAAGTTAAACAAAACACTAAATGACTATGTAGTATGACATCTCATTAATATGTTTCCATTCACATCTGTGCCTTTAGTATTAAAAAAAAAAAAAAACCACGGCTTCAGTGATAAGAGATTAGGTCCTTTAATTAGAAACAAATGACAAATCACTGTTAACCTCATGTGATGCTTTCTAAAACTTCCATCAAATATTCCTCTTAAAACATTATTAAACACAAGTTCCCCAGATCTACTTCCTAGAAAGTGCCATTTAACAAAACCCAGGCAGGATGTTAATACTGGGGCCCGAATTACAGGTTGCCAAAGCATTTCCTGTGAGGGGATTGACAGGGGATCATTTTGTTATGGGGCCACCTCCAGTGTGTTGTGACAACCACTCATTACACCTCTAGGCTGAGCACTCAGCTGTAGGTTTCTACAAGATGCAAATAGCCCCAAATGGGTTCAATTTAGAGTGAGTGGCTAATGTATCACTCACTTCTTTAAGGTAGAAGCTTTTAATTTCCCAAGAACAGGGAAGAGAGGAACATTTCAGAGTCTGGAAATAAAGATTTAGTTAACCAAGAATGCCCGAGAAATGGAGGCACAATAGCAGGATCTGTTACATTCTAAATACACACCGTTCACCTGCCTGGTTTCCTTGACGCCCGAAGCAGAACACCAAGTGGTCAAGTGAGCATCACCTCTCAATAAATATAATTATCCACTTAAAAGCTCAATGTCAAAAACTAGGAACCTCTAAGCGATGCTAGGATTTTCTCTTACAAAAGGAAATACTTCCGAAGCTGCCATGGTTAATTATAATAATACACAAAAAGTGTATAAAACACATTTTGATTCAGGGTAAAAATATCATGGCAAGCTTTTCACAGTTGGACTTTAGTACTTCAGTGTGCTGGCATTTTACCCCTCCGTGAGTTTCCTCTCAGGGTTCTAGTAGTGATTTTAGTAAGTGTTGCTAACAGTGGAATTCAGTGGGACTCTACTACAAGCTATTAGAAGAGTGGTGTGCTGGTGTGGATAGAAAAAAGTCAATAAGCCCATTTACAATTTTTGTGTTAACAAAGCTGCAGGGGAAGCCTGGGAGCTGCTGAACTGCCTGTGAAAAGAGAGTTGTTTTGTGCTAGAAGTCCATTAATGCACAGAACGTTCTTTTCTATAACTCACTAGCAACATTTCCCATCAAATCTCAAATCCTCAGGATATTAATATTCTTTTGTTTAGGAAACTTTACCAAGAAATTAATTATCCACTAGAAATTCTCAGAGATGGGCTTATCCGTAATGCATTACAAAATAATTTCAATACGTCTGAAAGAGATTTCAATGGAAAGGAAAAGAAAGGAAGGTTTCTTTGAATCTGCCAAAAATGTGGACTATGTAAAGGAGTCATAATTCTCAAGGTTTGCTAGTAAGTGTTTAGAATCA